>NC_090731.1:129085612-129095612 GCF_036898095.1 Palaemon carinicauda
GAAGTTTTTTTCTTACAATTTTTAATGCAATGTTTTATTTTACTTCATTTCTAGCTAATTGTTTTGGGTACCCAATTATTTTTTTTTACTTAATTTCAACTAGTTAACGAAATATTAACTTCGGAAGATATTGCATGTATACTTATGTGTACTCTTCTGTATATATTAGTATAAACATTTGTTTTATTTCTAACAACGAATAGATTGTTTGACTTTATTCATATGGATAAAGGTTCCAAGGCCAGTCTCCGAGATGGAAGATGGACAAGGTGGAGAAACTCTACGGAGATCACACTGAAACCTTCAGGTGGGCTTATCAGAGAGAGAGAGAGAGAGAGAGAGAGAGACACGAGATGTTGCCAACACGACAGCTCGGCTGTAACTGATGAACAGGGACCTTGTACCCGCATTACTCATCAAAATAATTTTTCAATATATCGATATTCTAACTCTTTATGTGATTTACTATTTAAAAGCCAGTAATAATTTAAATTCTATTCTGAAATTAACGTAAATTATACATTTATCAAAATATTATATATTTATAAAGGGATTTAATTATATGTATATGTGAAAACTAAGAGTATGTGTTTTTTTTTTTTTTTTTTTTTTTGTCCCTAAAATGGAGGGTTTATGCAAGTTGCTCTGAATGGGAGGAGCAGCCACAAGAAACGAATCAGAGGAAATCTCAATTGTTTCTGCCATTCATAAACACTTTAAATAGGCTAATTAAAGAATAAAACCAGTTAGACCAAAGCCTTAGATGAGGAAGTAAGGAAGAGAGCCACATCTAGAAAGAAAGATAAGGAAATGGCCTAGTAAGCGAGGCTGCACAGCAGTCAGTTAACACCCACCGGACTAACTTATTGCCTAGGCCTAAAGAACTTTTCTTTTCTGGCCTCCTCGTTCGGTTGAAGAATATTCTTCAAATGTGGCGTTATCAAAATATTATATATCTATAAAGGGATTTAAATATTTGTAAATGGGATACTAAAATCGAGGGTCTATGCAAGTTGCGCTGAGTGAAAGGAGCAGCAACAAGAAACGAACAGAGGAAATCTCAAATGTTTCTGACCGAGCATTGTTACCTTTTCTCCCTTCCTATCTAAGGTGACATAGACAACGTAAATAATGAACACAACAATAAACGAATATTCGTACTGAATATGTATTTTCTTATGATGATAATTTAAAAATAACAAAAATACTAGTCACACAGAATATGAAGAAAGAAGTGATGAGGAGAAAACCCTCCAACAACCATTAGAAGCTATTTTAATTGATCTAGACATAGCTAACAACTATCCAAAATCTTCAAATTCTTGCAATATAAAATCAAAATATTTATTAACAATTAAATGAATAATTTTTATCTTCCGAGTTATAACTTTATTCATGGACGAAGTCCGGGTCCTGGATAAAGTCGTGGTTTTGAGTGGGAAGTATTTTAATCATAATTTTGCTGCTGTAAACTACCGTGATATATTGCACGGGTTACGTACAACGCTTCTGTGAATATTGTTTAAAAATGTGTGTGGGGATAAGAGAGAGGTCCTACAGCTTGAATAATTCAGTGATGACGGGATCATCATGATACAGGAAACATTAATACAAAGAAGCTTCTTAAACGTCTTAGTACAACTAAGAAATGGCTAAGTAATAATCTCAGCGAGTTGCTCTTATTGTTCGGGAAAGGATTTTGGCCCCTTTTTGCTGAAGTCTTCACATAAGCTCTTTCTAAATGGCTTTCAATAGAAAGGCGTTGAAAACATTAAGGAACAAAACAACTTATAGACAGAAGCAGTATTATTATAAGTGTTGAGCGACAACAAACAATTTCTTTGCAGTTTCCCGAAAGGTTTTCTCCATTCAAAGTAACGTCTATTTTCTTCTCGTTAATTAAGACCAATAGGCCTATCATTCATTTTTATTTTTATTCGATTCTCATTGAAATAACTAGATTCAGTTTGGACTCAGAAACCTTTATAATGAAAACATATATTGTTTAGGGTTATGTTCTTCTTCAAGTGATATTAGCTGGCCTTCTCACAGCCGGGCTCTTGGTGCAGGCAATTTTCACGGAATAGGCCGATACTAAAAAGTATCTGAACAATTCCGAATGAAAATATATTATAAATCGAAAGATAAAAATTATTCATTTACTATTTATGAAACATTATGGTTTTAAATTGCGAGAAATTGGTTATTTTTCATAGTTTTCAGCTATATCTAGACCTAATGAAAATAATTTTATAGGGTGTCAGCGGAGTCGCTATCAGGTATCCACCATCGGCATGAAAACTCTTTTTATATTTTTGGCCGCTAATACGCCATGAATTTACTCAAGATCAGTGTTGCGTGATATGGGAATTTATGCCTAAATTAGGGATTTTGGATGTCTGGTGGGATATTTTGTACAAATTTCTCTAAAAAAAATAGAGTAAACCTTTATATTGTTGCAATTAGTTTACTAGCCCATGAAGTCTCAAGTATAATGAGTAATTTCTACATTAGTAAATTTCACATAAAATAACTTTGTGCAATTGGCGTTTTTGTTGAGCACTTTGACAAATTTCGTATTTTAGTTTATTTGTTGGTTTATTAAATTAACATTGCTATATATCATAAGAGACTATTTTTCATGTTTTTTCTAGTATTTTCTATATAGTCTGTTCCTTGCTTCTCTGTTTCTTTTTGGCACTGCCTTCCCGGGGTCCTTTGGCTTGTAGCAGTCTGCTTTTATAATTACAGGTTAGCTTGGCTAATAATAATAATAATAATAACAACAACAACAACAACAACAACAACAACAATAATAATAATAATAATAATAATAATAATAATAATAATAATAATAGTAGTAGATGCTTGTGACTCATACATGTGTGACAATTATCATATGAGTAACACTTTAAATCCAATAATCATATAACAGACTCATGAATTTTGTATATTGGTAGAGAGTTACAGTTCTGACCATGAGCAAAAATCGAGACATCAAACATCCATTAGAGTAAACAGTAGTAGGCCTCTGGAAGCTCATTACTGCATCTGAATTATGTACAGTATATTATCTTGATTAAAGTTTCCTTTTCACGATTAGATTGAGCTGGAAAATTCTATACATAGATAAGGAGTTTAGAGACACGTATGTACAAATATAGGTAATGATAATAGTTCATTATGAGATAATGGAGTTAATTTCTGTTATTAGAGATGCATTAGCTATAATTTATTGTTCCAAATTATATATATATATATATATATATATATATATATATATATATATATATATATATATATATATATATATATATATATATATATATATATATATATATATATATATATATATATGATAAATTTTGCACTTTTAGACGTGTTTTTCATATTCAAATAAGCCATATATAATTTTGATACATTAATGTCTGGATTTTCTTAACGACCTCGGGATCAGAGCCCCAGGCAAAATCACACAAAGACAAGAGCTTGAGTCCGGCCGGGAATCGAACCCTGATCGGCAAGCTTGTATAGACAGTGACTAAGCCACTTGGCCAAGTGGCTTATTCACTGTCTGTACAAGCTTGCCGACCAGGGTTCGATTCCAAGCCGGAGCCAAGCTCTTGTCTTTGTGTGATTTCGCCTGGGGCTCTGATCCCGAGGTCGTTAAGAGAATCTAGACATTAATGTATCAAAAATATATATGGCTTATTTGAATATATATATATATATATATATATATATATATATATATATATATATATATATATATATATATATATATATATATATATATATATATATATATATATATATATATATATATATCTATATATATGTATTGTTACGGGCCACTGGTTCGAGTCCGGCCTTGCTTAAGGGACTCAAGGGCCATAACAAAACAAAAAACAATGGTAGGTCGCCAATCAGCAATGATACAAGGAATACTGACAAATACATGTATTTCCAATAACATTTAAATAAGAGTTAATAAAAGAAAAGGGGAGCACAACAGCTAATTATTTACATTGTAATTTATGCCACGAGGAGCTTCTGATGGAGTTTTGGGGGGGGGGGCCGTGGAGGAAGCTCCAGCACAGCAATCACGTTCCCTGGAAGGGGGAAATAAATTGAATTATTATCAGCACACTTACTTCTACCGGCTTGGAACACGATGAAGTCGTGTGGTTAAAATCTTTAAGCAAGTTAAATGAAAATGCCAAGCTTAGGGATTTAAACGTTACACATGGGAATCAACACTGTCACAGGGTGAATTAATTAAAACTAGGACTAAACGGCACACGTGGTCTGGGTATAGGGGATAGGATACAAGGTTCAGTGGGTAGGATTTCTTTAGAGGATAAGGGAAAAATGGGGTGTGATAAGGATGGATGGGAGGTTGGGTAAGGATATTGAGAATCTCAAAATCAGACACCTTACCTCTAGTAAAAGGACTCTGATTTCCTTCCCTTGTGGAAAGATGTAGACAGAGGTACTGCCTCCCTGATGTCTTGAGGGTGAAGAGCGATGGTATTTCCCTCAAGGACGTTGGGTGAAGAAAAGGAGATGTTCTCCTTATGGATGCTGGATCGCGAAGAACTCTCCAGTTTTCCCTGGGTAGATCAACCCCACTTGACCCCCAATTGGGGGGGGGGGTAGGGGGGATTGGCCTGACCGCTGTCCTATTGGTCAGGCTTGATCACGTGTCCCCACATCCTTCACAGCTCGCTTCCCTCCTTCTCCGGGGACCTCGATGTTGTCACGTGACTTGTAGAAGGTAGCTGGAATTGAGATCTCAGGGGGAGTAGACTGGTATAGGATGGTAGGAGGGGGGTGAGACTCTGGGTAGGGTCCCAAAACTCGTGGTATTTCGACTCATGCTTGCTGGCGGGGTCTTTTGTTATTTGAAAAAAGGTGGCGTAATGACCACCATTACTAACAGCCCCCCATTTTAGCAGAGATTTTGTCCTAAAACAGGACAAGAACTCTGCAAGCAAGGTCTGAAGCCACTAGCCTTAATGATTCCTCCCTCAGTGAGTCTCACCACAATAATGGATAAATATCTAAGCTGCAACTAGGGTCATCATTTTACGTTATTTTGACAGTAAATTAACTTTAAGTGCCACATAGAAATAAGTATGCTGGCTGTGAGGCAGCAACTGAAAAATTTAAAAAATGCAAAATTGAAAATTAAAATGTAAAAGATGATTAAAGTTAAGTGACCTAGTGCAGTGGTAGGCATAAAATTAAAGAAAATTGGCATATATGCAAAAAAAGGATAAAATAAATACATGAAAATTAATTAAATACAAATAATGATGCCAAGATGGCTCCTCAAGTTTATCTACCTGGGGAGACACCAAGGCCAATTAATATTTTTTTCATACAAACCAAATTTACCTCCTGACTATGGCTACGCTATGGACATGGCACTGTGCATTGGGCACTAATGCCGGGAGAACACTTCTCTCTCATACGAGTTCTTTAGGCGCTTGACCTTCCAGTTGTAGTTCTGGAGGTCTATGCCCCACCTCATGAGCCCTTTATTCCCATTACATAGCTCAGTCAAGTAGGTTAGATGGTTATGGTCCGTTAGGAATATCTGTGGGAACACACGGTAAGCGCGATAGGAACCAAGATTTTCTAGAGATGAGCCCATGCCTGAGAGCTCTTTCTCTTGAGTTTGGAGTTTTTCCCATGTCTGGAAGAAATTTATGCTGCCATTTAAGTAAACTCCACAGTTGGGAATTCCTGTCTGCACCTGGTGAAGCCAAAAATGAATCACGAGTATGGTCAGAGGTCGTGACTCCTCTGCCATGAAGTGGAAACCCTCATCCCTCTGAAATGTGGCTAGAAAGCCAAACCAATAAAAGAATTGTGTCATCTCTGTAACACTTATGGATGGGATAAGTTGGAGCGAGGCCCTCGGCACTATTTTCTTAGAGTTACCGATGACTTGGCACGGATGGCAAGAGGTTGCGGAAGCTTTAACACCCTTCTGCAAGCCCGGCCAGAAGAAATGGGGTTGCAGCAGTTGGGTTGTGCGCTTCACCCCAGAGTGCCCTCCCAGTCCCTCATGGGCCATTCGTAGCACCGACAAGCGGGAATTACGGGGGACAACTACACTCTGGCGCAGGGCCTCAGCAGGATCGTGAGAACCTCGGGTGATCTTAAGGGGCCCCTCATCCTTTAGCAGGAACTCAGCCTTAGAGGGGTTATTCATTTCCACCTCGTTCGAGTTGGCGGGTGCCCTGTTGTTTACCAATGTCTCATCCAGCAGTGGGAACCTGATGAGCTTTGTCTGGCTCCTTGGGGTCTCGGCGCTGATGGGTGGTTCGCCTCTTGCCTGCTCTGAGACCTCTGGCCTGGTGATTGAGATAGCCCAATTTCCAGTGGTGTTCAGTGGCACAGTTTCACCCGGATTGAATTTGCGGGTGCTCGGCTCAGACTCACGGTGGGAAAAGGGAGACCCCTGGCCCTCCTCTGAGGTCTCTGGCATGATGCTTGGAGTAGCCCTATCCCCTGTGGTGGAGAGTGGCACACCTTCACCAGAATTAACTTCTGGCCTACGAAGCTCAGACTCACTGCTGGAGGAGGAAGACTCTTGGGCCTCCTCACTTAGCCAAGCTACCTCACCAAGGTCAATGTCACCGAGCCAGTCGTCTTCCCATGCAGGTTGCGTCCTAACAGTTTTAGGCTGCGGCTTGGCAGCCTTCATGCACTTGAGGGGCACTCGCTGTACACCCTTCCCGGGCTTTTGACCCAAGCACGAGTTGTAGCCCTCATGTGCAAGATCACTCCCTGCCCCCAGTCCGCACTTCTTGCTGAGCTGGGACGTGGTCACCTTCAGTTCCACTGTAGGGAGTTCCTTGGTGAACCCTTCAATGAAGTGGGTCCTCCTGCGATTGTCCTGCTGGACTTTGGCAACATTGGGTTGAGGTGGCAAGTGATTGAGTTGTGCCAATCGGGCGTCCATCTCCTGCATTCTTAATTCATGCGCTCTCTCTCTTTCATAGCGCATCCTTTCTTGCTCTGTTCTTCTCCGGGCTTTGTCTTCATTCATGAGCTCCCGCACATACCTTCGCAATGCTTCTCCCTCATAGCCTTGTCTTTCTGCCAAGTCCACAAATGCACTGATTTCAGCAGCAGTCATTTTGCTAAGTTTTTGTGGAGACAGCGACAAGAAAACTCAACAGCACAAGGTACGATGTTGACCGTGCCCGAAATTACACGGAGGGGAAAGACGCTCTAGCCTTATGCAAGAGTCTCATAAAAGGAAGGATGAAGATGGAGCTGGGCAAAATGCACAATGGCTGTGAAAAATGCCTTTCGAGAGAGAATTATCACCAAATAGCAAGCCTTGCAAGTAATTGAACAAGAGCCTAACTTGAAAACCAGGGCCACGACAATGGTTGAGCTTAGGCTGTTCGGTTGTAATGCGTCCAAACAAGTAACGATATATTTGACAACTGTGCTACACAATAAAAAATGGAATCACCACTATACAGTAGGTGACCCTCTGGGCTAGTCAGGGAAAAATGAGGTCACAACTATGGGTGACACTATGCTGGACGAAATAAAATGGAATCACAACTATGGGTGAACCTTTATACTAGTCATAAAAATAAAATGGAATCACCAGAGTGGGTGAATCTCTATGCTAGTCTTTTGAAAAAAATGAAATCACAGCAATGGGTGAATCTCTATGCTAGTCATAAAAAAAATGGAATCACAACAATGGGTGAATCTCTATGCTAGTCTTTTGAAAAAATGGAATCACAGCAAAGAGTGAATCTCTATGCTAGTCATAAAAAAAAACGGAATCACAACAATGGGTGAATCTCTATGCTAGTCTTAAAGGAAAAAAATGGAATCTTCACGATGTGTGACCCTCCTATGCTAGTCTTAAGGAAAAAAATTGGAATCTCCACGATGTGTGACTCTCCTATGCTAGACTTAAGGAAAAAAATGGAATCTCCACGATGTGTGACCCTCCTATGCTAGACTTAAGGGAAAAAATGGAATCTCCACGATGTGTGACCCTCCTATGCTAGGCTTAAGGAAAAAATTTGGAATCTCCACGATGTGTGACCCTCCTATGCTAGACTTAAGGAAAAAAGTGGAATCTCCACGATGTGTGACTCTCCTATGCTAGGCTTAAGGAAAAAAATTGGAATTTCCACGATGCGTGACCCTCCTATGCTAGACTTAAGGAAAAAAAAAGGAATCTCCACGATGCGTGACCCTCCTATGCTAGTCTTAAGGAAAAAAAATGGAATCTCCACGATGTGTGACCATCCTATGCTAGTCTTAAGGAAAAAAAATGGAATCTCCACGATGTGTGACCCTCCTATGCTAGTCTTAAGGAAAAAAAATGGAATCTCCACGATGTGTGACCCTCCTATGCTAGTCTTAAGGAAAAAAAATTGGAATCTCCACGATGTGTGACCCTCCTATGCTAGTCTTAAGGAAAAAAAATTGGAATCTCCACGATGTGTGACCCTCCTATGCTAGTCTTAAGGAAAAAAAAATGGAATCTCCACGATGTGTGACCCTCCTATGCTAGTCTTAAGGAAAAAAATGGAATCTCCACGATGAGTGACCCTCCTATGCTAGTCTTAAGGAAAAATATATAATCCCCACGATGTGTGACCCTCCTATGCTAGTCTTAAGGAAAAAAATGGAATCTCCACGATGCGTGACCCTCCTATGCTAGTCTTAAGGAAAAAAATGGAATCTCCACGATGTGTGACCCTCCTATGCTAGTCTTAAGGAAAAAAAATGGAATCTCCACGATGTGTGACCCTCCTATGCTAGTCTTAAGGAAAAAAAAATTGAATCTCCACGATGTGTGACCCTCCTATGCTAGTCTTAAGGAAAAAAAAATGGAATCTCCACGATGTGTGACCCTCCTATGCTAGTCTTAAGGAAAACAAATGGAATCTCCACGATGTGTGACCCTCCTATGCTAGTCTTAAGGAAAACAAATCGAATCTCCACGATGTGTGACCCTCCTTTGCTAGTCTTAAGGAAAAAAAATGGAATCTCCACGATGTGTGACCCTCCTTTGCTAGTCTTAAGGAAAAAAATGGAATATCCACGATGTTTGACCCTCCTATGCTAGTCTTAAGGAAAAAAAATGGAATCTCCACGATGTGTGACCCTCCTATGCTAGTCTTAAGGAGAAAAAATGGAATCTCCACGATGTGTGTTCCTCCTATGCTAGTCTTAAGGAAAAAAATGGAATCTCCACGATGTGTGACCCTCCTATGCTAGTCTTAAGGAAAAAAAATGGAATCTCCACGATGTGTGACCCTCCTATGCTAGTCTTAAGGAGAAAAATGGATTTGTAAAAATGTGTGGATGCCTTCTTGCAACACCACCGCTTGCAACTCTGTGACTTTAAAGCGAAGTTTGTATTTATACTTAAAGTATAATGAATTAAATTAAACAAAACAATGTCACAGAGATTGCTTAATGCTTCGTTAAGAAAATCAACTCCTTTATATACTTTCCCTTTAGTAAAAAAATGAATTTAAGAAAATACACTCCCACATATCTTATCTAAATGATCCTATACCCTGACTGAAAAAATTAAATTGAATGTGATATCATACATCCTTTATCTTTAGGTTAACAATATTACACAATCGTACGAAAATTATCCCTTTAAAAAATGTACATAAAAACAATACCCAACGAAAGTAACAAAATGAAATTGCATACCCTTACTGTGAAAAGGAAAAATTGAAATAAAGAATGCCACGTGTGCTTACGGTTACAAACACAGGAAATTAACACGTGTTTTAGTCTACCACGGTTTTTCCTAAAATTTCGTAAATTCCAATTCACTTAGTTTTAACACGAAATTAAACAATCACTCACTGCACAATATATATGAATGAAGAATTTATCCCTATCAATAATGTACATGAAAATAATATCCCACGAAAGTAATAAAATGAAATTAAGAACCCTTAATATCAAAAGAAAACAAAAT
>NC_090731.1:129108112-129115612 GCF_036898095.1 Palaemon carinicauda
ACTCAGGGTCTCAGATTACGTGATGCTTAAAACTAAATGTCAGTATACATACTTTCAAATTTATCTGGTATTTAAATAACAATTAATTGATATTTTATATATCTGATTATCAATATGGCATTTACTATCAGCAGTCCAAGACGGCACATGAGTCGAGTTAGTCAACGGTGAGTCTTTCCTCAGTCACAGCTGCCTCGTGTGTGTTTAGGGACAATTTTTTATAGCAAGCTATATACATATTAAGCAACATGGAGCGATGGATAATTCGTAGGACTGCAAACAAGGAAGGAACATCAGATACTGACAACAGTGTCTCAGAAACAACTGATGAGATTCCTTCCGAACTACCATCTACCAGTTCTACTTCAAATATAGATAAAAGGCAAGACAAACGTAAGGGTAAGACCTCCCAGTATGACCAATCATCCAAACCCAAACTTCGGAAATATCAAGCAGAATTTATAAAATTCGGATTCACTAGTTTTACCATTGATAAGATGCAGTACCCCCAATGTGTTATGTGCTCAGAAGTACTTGCAAATGAAAGCTTAAAGCCTGTGAGAATGAAAAGGCATTTGCAAAGCAAGCATCCTTCTCATGCTGATAAACCAATAGAATTTTTCCGTCGAAAGGAGGGAGAGTTGCAGGGTCAAAAACAAGTGCTAGCTCAGAAAACCACCACCTCTGCCAAAGCTCAGATGGCATCATTTGAGGTAGCATACCTAATTGCACAGTCCAAGCAGCCACATACCATTGGGGAAACCCTCATGAAACCTGGTGCAGTGACTATGAGTCGGATTATGCATGGTAATAAGATGGCCCGTGAGCTGGAAACAGTCCCGCTGTCTAACGACACCATTACTCGACGAATTAATGACATTTCAAATGACATTAAGTGTCAGCTGATTGAGAGGGTTAAGGGAAAGAAGTATGCTTTGCAGCTAGATGAGTCGACAGACATATCAAATTCTGCACAATTACTTGCATTCATTAGATACAGTTTTGGTGGAAAACTTCAAGAAGACATGCTTTTTTGCACTGTACTAGAGGGGACCTGTACAGGTAGTGACATTTTCACAAAGCAAGACACCAAAATACAAAAGGAGGGCTTGTCTTGGGACCAGTGTGTTGGTGTGTGCACAGACGGTGTTGGGGCAATGTTGGGTAAGAGGAAAGGACTTAAAGCAAAAGTTTTACAAGTGGTACCTCACATAAATTTTACACATTGTATTATTCACAGGGAAGCTCTTGCTAGCAAAGCACTCAATCCAGAGTTAAGCAGTGTTCTTCAAACTGCGATTAAAATAGTAAATTACATCAAAACACGTCCCATAAATGCCAGGCTGTTCTCCACACTCTGCAATGAGATGGGCTCGGAGCATGAAGCACTGTTGTTCCACACAGAAGTCAGGTGGTTGTCTCAAGGCAAAGTTCTCAGCTGCTTGTACGAACTACGAGATGAGGTGCGCCTGTTCCTGATCAAATCTGAGTCCCAACTTGCTGACTATCTGACTGACCCTGACTGGTTAGCAAGTCTAGCATATTTGTCTTGTATATTCGAAAGACTTAATCTGCTGAATTTATCACTACAAGGCCCAAACACGAACATCTTGATTCTTTCTGACAAAATTGATGCATTTACAAGGAAGCTAAGATGGGCTGTGCGAGTTGATGGGGGCAGTGTTGAAATGTTTCCTGAGGTGGAAGAATTTATGGCGGAGAATGAATTAAGCGTCGATAACGTGAAGGTAATGATCACGACTCACCTACAAGGTCTTGTGGACCACTTCAAGAAATACTTCCCAAAAGAGACAACCCCACAACAATACGACTGGATACGGCAACCATTCACTGCTACAGGGGATCACTTATCATCCGACATGGAGGATGAGTTGCTGGAGCTCTCCAGTGATCGGACTTTACAGGCATCGTTTGGCTCAACCACACTGGATGAGTTCTGGATTTCAATTGCAAGGGAATATCCACGATTATCCATGGCAGCAATGGATGCATTACTTCCTTTTGGATCAACCTATTTATGTGAAAAGACTTTTTCGGCACTGACTTATATAAAAAACAAATACCGATCAAGACTCAGGGTGGAGGATGATCTCCGAGTTGCCATCTCTGGTATCAAACCCAGGATGGAGTTACTGTGCTCAAAAAAGCAGGCCCATGTATCTCACTAATTGATGTTAGTTATTCATGATAAACTTAGGCCTGTGTAAATACTGTTTTCACTGTGGAATAGGGATATAATTAACTAATCACTGCTAGTGGAGCCCCATAGTTGGGCCTAAATATTGATCATTGTCATTAAACTTCCATGAATATTGTACTTTTATTTTAACAGTTACTAAATAAGTAATTATTTCACAAGAAATTCATACAGTTCTTCTAAAGCCAAAAAAAAAAAAAAAAAAAAAAAAATATTATCTCAGACATAATTTCCAAAATTTTCCAAAATATTGATTTTGAAACCAAAAGGGTATGAAATAGCTTTGAGTCTACTGGATGTTTGTGTGGGTATACTGTCTCATATGAGAATTATAGATCATTAGCTGATTTTAGGTTTCAGCAAATTTGTAATATCAGCACCCAAGTCAAACGCTATAATTATTTTGTTAATCATTTTAAGCCCAGCCTGAATATCTAAATTTTGGTATAAAGATACCAGTAATTTTTCCTTTATTGTGCTAAAGTTTACAAACACTGACATAATTTATGCTATTTGCAGTAGCTTTCTTCAACAAAGGTATAATTCTAATTTCATACTTATTTTTTTCTCTTGAAGCAGTTAGCAAAGTGTGAGTGCCTGTACGGATTTAACATTAATTCTATAAATTTAAATAGACTGTATTGCTTTGCCTATTTTGTCTTTAAAGATTGTGATTTTTTCTACAAGTAATAAATTAGTTAACTCTATAATGCGTATATTTTTTGCATTTATCTTATCATGTTTGTTGTTATTATGTTCTTATGATTCGGGGCATAGACATGTACTGTGTGTGTGTGTGTGTGTGTGTGTGTGTGTGTGTGTGTGTGTGTGTCAGAAGCACTTCGGGGAAAGGCGAGGGTCACATGCCTCTAGCAATATCGTTTGGGGGGTCGCGGGCTGAAAAGTTCGAGAACCACTGCCCTAGTGTACCCTCAAGCAAGAGATCTCTACACCAAGACTGGAAGACCATAGAACAGAGACTATGGCAGTACTCAAGAGTAGAGAATAATGGTTTGATTTCGGAGTTTCCTTCTCCTAAAAGAGCTGCTTACCATAACTAAGAGACTCTTCCAACCTTACCAAGGGGAGGGTAGCCAGTGAGCAATTACAATGCAGTAGTTCACCTCTTGAGAGAAGAAGAATTGTTTGGTAACTTCATTGTGGTCAAGTGTATGAGGAAAGAGGATAATGAGTAAAGAATAGGCCAGAGTATTCTGTGTATGTGTCAGCAATGATGAAATGAGCCGTAACCAGAGAGAGGGATCCAATGTAGTAATGTGTGGCGAGTCAGAGGACCCCAAAACCCCTTTTCTCTCAATGAATGTCTATATATATATATATATATATATATATATATATATATATATATATATATATATATATATATATATATATATATATATATATATATATATATATATATATTATGTATGCATACATATATATATATATATATATATATATATATATATATATATATATATATATATATATATATATATATATACATATATATATATATATATATATATATATATATATATATATATATATATATATATATATATATATATATATATATATATATATACATATGTGCATATGTCGATATAAATATCAAATACCTATCTATATATCAATCTATCTATCTGTTTATCTAGCTATCTATTTACCTATCTATCTATCTCATATCTATCTATCTATATGTATACATATATATATATATATATATATATATATATATATATATATATATATATATATACACACATATATATATATATATATATATATATATATATATATATATATATATATATATATATATGTGCGTGTGTGTATATATATACACGTTTATGTATATATAAATATGTATATATACATATATAAATATATATACATATATATATTTATGTATATATATATATATATATATATATATATATATATATATATATATATATATATATATATATATATATATATATATATATATATATGTATCTATCTTTCTATCTATCTATCTATATATATATATATATATATATATATATATATATATATATATATATATATATATATATATATATATATATATATATATATACATATATATATATATATATATATATATATATATATATATATATATATATATATATATATATATATATATATATATATATATATATATATATATATATATATATATATATATCAGAAAAGGAGTTGATGCAAAAATCACAACATGAAAAAATGCAAGCGAAAATAGAGGAATCGCCACGCCCCTAAAATAACGAACGCTCGATGCCTGAACGAATCCCAGGAAACAGACACAAGCGACCGACCGACGGACTGCAGCAACCTCAGCTGAAGCAGAGGCAGCACCAAACATGTGAGAAATTAGGGAATATGCGAAAGTGTTGGAGCGTGTAAAGGCGTCTTCCTGCCGAGGAATACTGAGCGCGATATATTTGCCATTAAAGCGACTCCGGTAGAGTTTACTGACATCAGGCATTGCTGTGTACACAAAAACTCAGGTTAGGCATACGCCGTTTGTATATATACATTGCACATCCAAATACGCACCGCTCATGTTTGCGTATTAGTTTGCCATGCTAAAGGTATTTTCTCACCTTTTTCCTGCTGTATTTTTTTTTTGGACTTTATTCTATTTTCATTCCTCATTAGTTATAATGAGGGCAAACGATGATAATGCTTGCCTGGGAGTGATTTTAACAAAATGATCTTGGTGAATAATGAGGAAATTATTGTGAAGTTTTAAGCATCAGTATTATGAATTTTCTTTAATCTTGTTGACAGTTATGACAAATTGATACGGTTGACATGAGTAGATTGAACATCTTTTTTCTATTTTTCAGAAAATACTAATGATCATAAACATAATTCTTTGGCGTGTCTAATAAAAAATCATATTTCTCTACTATCATCCATCAGTCATTCTTTCAGTGCTTCATTTATTCAAACCACATAAAAACTCTGGCACGAAACGAATGTATTTTTTGGTATGCGAAATATGGAGGCTTCATAGATAACAGATTTTGTTTGCCAATGACTTTCATCTTAAGTCCACATTTCAGTGAAATCACATGACAAGAATAGCTCCAAAGGAATGCGCCACATAAATGAATGGTGACGGAAAATTACGTAAATATTGCGCTATTTTTACATTTGGTTCGTTTTAAATGCAGAGGATTCTTTCTACCACAAATCACACTAGTTTCCTTGCTAGATTTCTTTGGAAGAAGAAGAAGAAGAAGAAGAAGACGAAGAAGAAGATGAGGAGGGGGAGGAAGTTAACATTATTTAATCTTTCGTGTAGCTTCTGTTGCGTAGTTAGGAGCAGTTTCAAATGGAGTTGAACGAGGTTGTTTAAGTGTTTCCGGAACATGTTTCCAAGCTATACACTATCTTAACCTTAATCTCCGTCTACCTTCAAAACAGTTTTTGAGGGCTCCGATTTTGAGGAGTGCTGGCCTGTCAGTATATTAGGACTGAAAGATAATATCAGCAAATTTAGGAAATATTAGACATTGCGCGATCTCTATGAGAAGCTTCTCCAGGTTTATGTGTCTTCTCCTTCATCGCATGAAGCCTTGCTTCGGGATCTGAGGGCTACCTGAGCATTAGACTTATTGCCCTGCAGAGGCAAAGCTTTCCATTTTGATCAATGATGCAGCTTTTAAGGATAAACTAGATTGATTTAAATATTGTTAACGCAACAAGTCATATTCTTATGAACTTACACATAATGTTCTTAATAATTTTACAAACTAGGAAATACTGTTTTTATTATGGTTTATTTCTTACCCCAATTGTTTATTTATTTGTTTGTTAGCTGAATGGCTTAAAACGATGCCTGAGTATTTACGAAAATTCTCTCTCTCTCTCTCTCTCTCTCTCTCTCTCTCTCTCTCTCTCTCTCTCTCTCTCTCTCTCTCTCTTTAGTACTTAAAGACAATTTTAGTTTAGAACCAAGAGGATACAGGAAATGTCCGAGCAAGGCATCATTGTTGAAACCTTATTGTCTTTGGATGCTTTGTTTATTTACATAATGAATTCTTTATGTAAGAGATCAAGGATTAAGACCATAAGTGGGCAAGATGATTCTTCCAATTTAGTTAACGAAAAATGGTTATACCTTTTTTTTTGCACACGAACCCTGGTATCAAGTGCAAGAACACGACAATTTAATGTAAATTATATGATACTTACTCTACTTTCTCTGGCCTTTTCTCTCTCTTTATATATACATATATATGTATCTACTAGTATGTAATATATATATATATATATATATATATATATATATATATATATATATATATATATATATATATATATATATATATATATATATATATATATATATGTGTGTGTGTGTGTGTGTGTGTGTGTGTGTGTGTGTGTATGTACGTATTTACAGGACATCGTGATTAACCATTTGTAAAACGATCCCCCTCTAAGGCTATCGATAAGAGTCCGTAGCAATCTGCGAAACATTCAGTTACCTGGCGATAGTATCAAAACCGTTCACTTGTTGGCAACACTTTGTCCTCTTAATCTCCTGTTCCAATTTAGACTTCTAGTTTGGTTGTTTAGTATCTTTTATATTTATCTTATGGTTAACATGTTTTCATTTTATCTTAAAACAATTGTAAAACATTTTAATACTTCAGTTGAAGAGGCACTTGAAGAAAGTGGGAAAGCTCGTGTGTCTTTTTTTATGTATGCGGCAATACTGTATATGACTGGATTTTGAATGACCATGATTTTTAGACACGTCATGATGCTTTCTTCATGTTATATAAGATATGTATTGTAGATAAGAAGGGAAGAGTGAAAAGAATTGATTAGAATTGCTTTTGTCCTACTAACTACCAATAACGGGCTCAAAATGAGAATGAATTGACAGTGATAATGTATTTATATAGGGGAATGGGATCCCTAGGATTTCTGTTTCTTAATTATCCTAGATTCAGATTTTAGAAAGAGGATAATACAGGATTACTGGAAAATAGACCATGGATCAAGTTTGAATTATGACCTTAGGTACAGACAATCAAGAATGATTCAACAATATTTCTTTGGGTAGAGTCATTAGCATGGATTATTGTCCCAGTCTCTAGCCAGTGAGTAGCCAAAGCATCATTAACGAATCCCCTAAATACGGCATCTTACGCTGTTTTGTTCTAACGGAAATACCTTTGAGTTTGGGTGAGAAAAAAAAAACATGTTACACCTTGAACAAGGAATACTAT
>NC_090731.1:129120612-129125612 GCF_036898095.1 Palaemon carinicauda
CCAGTAGTTTCTCAGATTGCTAACAGCATTAACCTCTACTGGGAGAATGAATTAAAGAAACAAAGTACTTATCTCTAACTTTATTTTTTTTTACGGTCAAGTTATAGATTTAAAATATAATGTAAAAAAAGAAAAAAAAAAAAAAAACTAACGTAGTGAACGTCCTATTCATCTGTTGTCAAAGACATATTCCAGCCAGATCATGTTTTCAGATTTAATTGGCCACAGAATTCCTGTATCAAAGCATTTAATTTAAAATGTCGCTTGTGGAGGGGAAGGGAACTCTGCCCATATCACTGTTCAAGTTTTATTTATAAAGCTGCTATTGGAACCTGTAACATTATTGGTCAGGCAGAAATTAATCAATTTCAGTTTTTAAAAATAAAGGAGAACTAGGTTTTATGTGGCTCTAATCTCACCCTCTATCATTTTGTGCACTCACGTACATAAACGTCTCTCCATGTATCTACATGTATGTATGTATGTATGTATGTATGTATGTATGTATGTATGTATGTGATTAATATGTTTCTTTTAACAAAGGGTGACCCCTTCGATAAAAACACGATAGTTTGCATTTATACTTTAACTGCTCAATCAAGGATTAATCCATGTAAAGAAAACTTATACACATTAAATATAGATGTATGCACCCATCAAACCCTCATACAAACGCTATGACACCTACCTGTCTAATGTGCTATTTCTCTCTTCGTGATTGATTGATTGATTTCTAGTTATCTGGCATCCTGACATCGAAGGTCATTGACACCGAACATCCTCCTCGTGAATATCAACGACTTTCCTTCAAAATACTTTCTCACTTTCACCTTTCCAGCTATATCTTAGCCTTTCTCTTCGTGCTTCCAACACTCCCAAACTGTTTGGTTTTTATTTTTAGCTAACTCATCATCCTACCTTTAAAATGATATCCCATCCTTTCACCTACGCTAACCCTTTTACACTTCTTTATATACTTCTACATTTCTCAATCTTTTAGTCTGTTATACATCATATAAATTGCACTCTCCTTCCTTAAAATCTTTCCCTATCGGGAGAATGCCCTTCTCTTTCCTATTATCATTTATTTCTTATACCCCAATGAGTTAAATAAATTAACTGCTTCAATTCTTCAATCATCCATTTTGACATTCATTGTTCCATCTTACTTCGTTCCCTTCACCCTCATAACTGGGCTCGTTTAAATTAATACTCTTCCTTCTTTTTCTGCAAACCTTTCTAACTGTTTCAAAAGTTTCTGCAATATTACTTCAACATCCCAATTAGATATGTATTATCTGCAAACATTATCCACTCGAATTCCATCCCCGACCATTCTTATTATTACATAATTTTATATATATATATATATATATATATATATATATATATATATATATATATATATATATATATATATATATATATATATAAACGCAGTTTGAATGATTCTTTAACATCGTTTTATCTCCAATATGTAGACATGTAGATTTAACATATCAGTGTCTCTTAAATACTTGTGCACAAAACCAGCCACTCTTCCATCCAAATATTTTCGCATATACTTTGCATTCCTATCAAAATCCGTCATCTGACCCCCTTCTACTGTTTGCATCATAATCCACCTTTCAGATCATATCTCCATTAGTTTATCATATGCTTTTCCAAGTCTACGTTTACTACATTCATCTTTTGCCATTTACTCGAAAAATTCCTATATAATGATACCCATATCCTCTTCGTTGTCATAGCCCATATAAAGAAGGAACGTGGAAAACTACAGTGGTTGATTTCTATAGGTATTTGAGGTTTAAGGGAAGATGGAAGAATAAGAGAAGAATAGAATAGGGGAAGAGGGAAAAAAAGGTAGGTAGAGGATCTCTTAAAAAAGGATTAAACGATAAGGTCACTGGGATGTAGGAGTAGGTAATTGTGCTTAGATGAAGTAGTAGAGACGCATTATTATTATTATTATTATTATTATTATTATTATTATTATTATTATTATTATTATTATTATTACTTGCTAAGCTACAACCCTAAACAGAAAATAGCCTAGTGAGGAAAGGAAATCAGGAAATAAACTACAAGAGAAGTTTAAGAACAGTAACATTAAAATAAATCTTTCATACATAAACTATGAAAACTTCAAAATAACAAGAGGAAGAGAAATAAGATAGAATATTGTTCTCGAGTGTATCCTCAAGCAAGACAACTCTACCCCAAGACCATGGAACTGCGGCTATGACACTACCCAAGACTAGAGAACAATAGTTTGGAATGTCCTTCTCCTAAAGGAGCTGCTTATCATCGCTAAGGAATGAAAATGTGGATCGGTGTCTATTGAAAAAGCAAAGGATAATTATGTGGATGAAAAGTCAATGGTAGAAGGATGGATAAGAATTAAAAAAAAAAAAACAACACAAACAAACAAGAAAGGTGGGGCTGGATAGACTGAAAAAGCAGCTGGATTAGAATGGGTTCAATATTCAGGTTGTGCAAGAGCGCAATAAAGGTAGATCACGGTTTGTGCAGAAATGAAGTTGGTGAACTATTTGTATAGGCATATGAAGTGGATGATTTTAATGGATCTTTAGTCATTGGATAGTCATCATTGATACGTCAGTTATATATGAATGGGTATGATGAAGTGCGATGCCGTCTTACCATGAAGTTAATTCTTTTTATAAGAAAATGATGTTGATTAGAAATGTACACATTCTCACGAACATATTATGTTTGAACATATCTTCTTCGTTATCATTGTCATCAGCCGCTTCTAGTCCACTGCAGGAAAAAGGCCTCAGACATATCCTGTTTCATGCCTTTGGTATGACCTGTTTTCATCATCACGCTGGCCAACTGCAGATTGGTGAGGGTGAGAGACTTTTGTCTGGTCGCTCAGAGCGAACCAACCTACTATGGGTGGCCCTGAATAGTACAGCTTTGCAGGTCATTGCAATAGAAAAACCCTTTTACCACATTAAGGCATCCCCACTCAGAAAGGGCTTGTACATATACTGTACGGTATATGGTTTAAAATTATAGACATGCTTTGGTAAACCTTTGGATTATACACATTTTTGACTATACATTCACAGAATCATATCAAACTACTGACTCAAGGGTGAATCTACTATGCAAAATACATACTAAACTAGACGCTAAAAGGGATAGCAGCAACCACTCTATTGTTTTATGTAGAATACTCCCCCCCCCCTCTCTCTCTCTCTCTCTCTCTCTCTCTCTCTCTCTCTCTCTCTCTCTCTCTCTCTCTCTCTCTCTCTCTCTCATACACACAGACATACACACTCGGGCGAACTTAAAAGTAACGCCCCTTCGTTTCATTACATTAACAATTTGAAAATGACACTACTTTATTTGTAACAATCTCCCCCTTTCTCTTAAGACTTTCAAATTATGCCTCTTCTACAATCTGTTGTCCTCCATTCTCTTCTGGTAAAGAAACTAATCCAATGAGATCTATTCTTTCACCTATGGTGACTTTTGTTATCTTTGCCATATCTGTGTATTACAGCCTTTTGACCCATCTTCGTCTATACATATTGCGCAAACAATAGTATTCTTTGTGAGAGCGACAAACTTATTTTAATCATACTTATTTCACGTCAGTGCTTTGTTTCCATCAGCAGCCATAGCCTGGCCCTCCTTGATCTTAGTTTGGATGGAGCGGGGGCTTGGGCGCTGATCATATGTATATATGATCAGTCTCTAAGGCATTGTCCATCTCGGTAGGGCAATGTCACTGTCCCTTGCCCCTGACATTCATGAGCGACATTTAAACCTTTAAACCTTTAATGAGAGGTTGCTTAACTATACAGTAATGTACTTTTGCATCCCTTTATAGAAAGAATCTGAATGCTTCGCATATCACCACAAAAATGCTTCATCATTCTGGTTTCTGTTTATCGTCTTAACTTTACTCCTGTCTCGTTTGTAAACATCTGTCATTCCACATACATTTGATGACTCTTTCAACTATATCAATTAATTCGTAAGCTTCAATCATCACTCACATCTGCAAACACAAGTATGAAATTTGTTTCAACTATGGGCTCCAAAATTCTCTCAACATGATACTTTATTTTTGACTCCACAAAAAAAAAAAAAAAAAAAAAAAAAAAAAAACAGCAACGTCCATTAAATTGCAATCATGTGTAGGATCGTGCAGGCCAAACTTGGATACACATTATCCTTCCATTGGTGAACGTTATCATGCAAAGGTTACATTGAGTATATTGCGGTCACTAAAATTCATAAAATGTTTTCAGTTATCTTTCCTCTTATGTAGAAGGCCGATAAAAGGATTTGTTTCCCTTCACTGTGGAGCCTTTTCCTCATCCAAATGCACCAATTGTACACTGATTAGACAGAGTGCATATCAAACACAAGAGTATGCAGACATACACAGACACACATTCATAATTATATATATATATATATATATATATATATATATATATATATATATATATATATATATATATATATATATATATATATGTATATATATATGTATATATATATATATATATATATATATATATATATATATATATATATATATATATATATATATATATATATACAGTATATATATACTGTATATATATATATATACATACATATATATATATATATATATATATATATATATATATATATATATATATAAATAAGCCATATATCTTAATACTATATATATATATATATATATATATATATATATATATATATATATATATATATATATATATATATATATATCAAATAAGCCATTTATCTTAATACATTAATGTCTGGATTCTCTTACCGACCTAAGGATCAGAGCCCAAGGCGAAACCACTCAAAGACAATAGCGTCTCACCGGTCGGGATTCAAACTCTGGTCCAGGATGATTGTATGACAGAGGCAATAACATTCAGCTACATTGATCTACGACCAGGGAGGGTCAGGCAATGGCTGCTAATGACCCAGCA
>NC_090731.1:129130612-129135612 GCF_036898095.1 Palaemon carinicauda
GTCACGACTGAGATGGTGTGGGCACGTGTTAAGCATGGATGGTGGGGAGGGAGTGAGGAGGGCTAGGGATGAACCTGTTAGGAAGAGAAGATCAAGAGGGCGGCGGAGAAATAGATGGTGAGATAATGGTAAGGATATGGAGAGAATAGGATTGGTGGAAGAGGATACTTTTGATAGAAGAGAAAGAAGAAAGCTACATAAAAAGTAAATTACATGAAATTTTGTTTGATTTATGCACTCGATGACTTTATAGAAAAATCCTCTCTGGTCACTACGCAGTTAGGTTTCTTCCCCAAATTTTCTATCACCATCTGTCATGATTAATTCCCTTCCTGTACTTTTAGTCTGAATATTTGCTGAGGTCCTACTATCTGTACTAGGTTCATCAGTTAATATTAGTCTTGAAATAATTTTACAAAATTTTTCTTATAATAGTATGCATACAGTCCATTTTTGTCAGCATTATTGTTATAAAATTAAAAAATGAAATTCTAACATACAATCTAAGTGAAGCTCTTCCAGTAATACTTTAACAAAACTTACTATAGTACTGAATGCAAACGTAAACGCATCCTCCTCAATGATAGCCCCATTAACATTCAATAGAGTTATCTTTCCCCATTCTCCTTTGGTTTTTACAACTTATATTGTAATAATTACAATCTTGCTAGCAAATAAAAAAAAAAGCAATTGGATTACCACATCCTCACACAACTACTTAAGTAATTTCGTAAATGAAGGTTAGTAGGTTCACATGAATTTGCTTGCAGTTTAGCAAGAAAAGGTAGAGAGGTCCTGGGCTCTATCTAGAACTCCAAAACTGTATAACGTTGCTCTCTTCTCCAGTGACTCCTCTGCCTGACACTTCACACCATCTTGACTACATATTGGTCGACCTAAAACTTTAGCTATCTAAATCAGACCATGAGTGAGCACATTGCTCATTGTTTTTTGACCAAGAGTTTTACTTGGAATTCGAAAGACAGCTAGAAAAAAAGGGTTTAATAAAAAGGAAAAGAAAGTCCTACTCATCATCCTTTATTCAGCCATATATACTAGGAAATTGAGCCACAAACTTGCATATGTGATTAAACATCACATCTATAAGTATGTCATGTACATAGGCATGATAATCTTCTGCCAATGTGGCCATACAAATGTGGTAAATCCTAACTGTGGTTGCTTTGTCTTTCTCATACACGTGCAGCATGCAATGCACATACAAATGAAGATTGATGCCCTACTACGTTTTCGTAAATACTGTAGTCACCTATGGACTCCACGAAATTGTCATTGTAATAAGTTAATTTAACCTCCATTATCATTCTGTTGTTATGTTGACTATTTTTTATACCTATGTCAACCTTATCAACAAAAATCACTTGGGGCTTATAAATACCTGTGCTGTCTCCTGAATAAAGTTAGTTGTTAGTAAGCTGCCTTTACTTTAAAATTCTATAACTATCACATTGGTGACCTACGGAGTGCCTCGACCACCTAGCCTACCTCCAAGCTCACTACTTCATTTGTTATATCCTGCGACAATGATCACCATCTACCCCGACTCATCTGTGTACGCTGTCATAGTGAGGTTTCCACCCTTCTCTAGTAGAGATATTTGCCTGATTTCAGTTTGGTGAGATTTCACTCTGCATCAAGGGTGTGACTTGCCCAATCACCAAAGCTGACTATGTCCTCTTTGTGATACCGATGTTACCTTCTTAGAAATCTTCAATTAGCTTCGTGAGCAAAGGGATGCCCCCATAGAATATGATGTCCTCAAATCCTTCCTGCTGGAGCATAACTCACTGTCACCACCTGCCTGTGTAGCCAAGATTTCTTGGGGGATCAAAAGACGTCGATAACCCTCAGGGAAATGATCGATATTTCTTGCTTGCAGCCTGATGCAGATGGTTCACCTTAGGAAATGACCTTACTTCATTTCCTTTGGGTACAACGTCTGCTGGAACTATTGCGAGCCATCCCTCTCGATGTTGACACCTTGCCCAAGAAGGACCTGACAAAGAGGACAACCATACAATACCGACTGAAGCAGGAGTGAATGTTACAGGAAATTGACGCCCACCTCACAATGAGCGTGGGCAGTGATGAAGTCACCCACCACCACAATGCCCTCAACAGCCACTGCATGATGCCCCTTGCCCTCAGTTGTGCTACTACTACTCTAGATTCGGGGCTGCTGCTAAAAAAAATGTATCAAATGTCAACGGTAGAATTAAAAAAAACGTGTAACTAGGCCTCCCCATTAACTAATCTCTTCTTTTTGCATGATTCAGGATAAAATGTGCACTTTATGGTATATACTCAGGTCTGTCATTCCTTTCTGCTTCATTCCCAAGTAAGCACGCGACCGTGTTATTCCAAGGCTGCTCATGTTCATCTGGTGACTGCCGATGGTTCTGCTATCCCCACCCACAAATATGAGATGCTGATACGGTTGTCTGAGGGTGCCAAGTACCGGTGGAATTTAATGTTACATTACATCTCATTGGTATGAATTTATCTGCCCATTTCCACGTGGTCGACATCACACATCAACAGTTAGTGAACTTCAGCTCTTACTTATGCATATCTTTATCACTTGCTTCCTCTAACCTTGCTCCAAAGTTCTTTTACCTACATTCATGTTGATGTGGTCAGCCACATACGAATTGCAATGACACCGTTACCTCTCACAGTCATCGATCTCTCCATTCGCTGACCTGAAGCCATCAACATGCAAGATGCAACATTCGTTTCATATACTGCTGCCTTACTTTCAGGTTGGATAGCAAGAGTTGGCTTACCAGAGCATATCACTTTCGACAAGGGTGTCACTTTCATTCATCAATTGTGGACATCTTTAGGGCATCTTCGCGGCATCACCCTACATCAGACTACAGCTTACAACCCCGAGAATCTTCATGTCCTGATGCAACGATTCCAGTTGGTTTCCACAACTTCCCTGGGTCCTCCTCAAACTGAGGACCGCTCCCAAGACACCATGGATGTCTCAAGGGCAGGAGTGGTACATGGCGACTTGGTGGTTGTCCCTGCAAAAAAAAAAATTCCGCCCAGCATCTCTCCGAGGATCTCCAGCGACTACATCATGTATGGGGAAATTTACCCCCTGAAGTCAGACTTATAAGCCTACATCAAAACAGCAGTGGATATTTACCCCTTGCCTTCAGACTTACAAGCCCTCATCAAAGCAACACATACCGAAAGACTTACACACCACAACTCACGTCTTCGTGTGCACCATTATCAGCAAGGTACTGCTAAAGTCTCCATATACGGCCCTATTCCTTGTCATCCATCGTACTCCAAAAGCTCTCCTTCTGAATGTTTGTGGTAAAGAGGTTTGGATCATAATTGAGCACCTTATATCTGTCTATCTCCTACAAGTCGACCCGCCAACAGTATGACTCTTTAGGGCAGGATGCCTTCTTTCAAATGCACCTCTGCAAGGGTTGGTGATTATGTAATGAACCTACAGCAAACTATGTACATACAATTAAAGATGGATGCCTTATCTACGTTTATTTGAAAGCTAAAACCGCCAACGAACTCTATAATCATTCCGTTGTTATGTTATCTATTTCTTATGCCAATGTCAACCTTATCGATAAAAACAGTTCATCGTAAACATGTAATTATCACCCGCATGTGATCCCTTGCGGTCCATAAATACCCGTGTTGTCTCCTAAAAAAAAGTTAGTTGTAAAGTGAGCTGCCTTTACTTTAATAGTTCCTGGCTCTCATTGCATCCTCTTTGACCAGGTATGGTCTAATAAATGACATTTAAGTTTGTCTTTTCTCAATTGCAATCTCTTAAATAGATCACAATTACTAACTAATATTTTTCGATTAGTCTTTTATATCTAATGTCTAAATTGGTTTGTTATTTTTCATTTATTATCAACAAGAATATTTCAGTTACTTCAAATATCAGGGTTAAACAGAATACTTTTATAATTTATACTACGAGAGACCTATCATTCATTTGTTAGTTGTACAAATCTATACTTACATATCACGGGAAATTGCAATTCGCAAAGGTCATCTATACTGGTGTGCGATAGACCTAAGTACTTATTATTTCACATTTGATCGAAACTGCAGGTTAGCACCATTAAGGATGATAGACAAGGGAAGGATAGTTCACCAATCCCAGTGTGCCTTGTATCCATGATGATATCGAATCATCTGATGCAAGTTGGTACATTGCTTGGCTCTGTTAACATGTAAATAAGACTGTGATTAGATTTTTTAAAGCATTGCTTGCATTGGTTATATTGATGGTAGTTTATATGGCATTTGGGTGCTCAAACAACACTGGCTTCAAATAAGTAATATATCTTTTGATGTCAGAGGACTGTTATGCTGTGATGATACTAGCAATTTCCTTTCGTATAAGCTATATGTCTTGTTATGTCTCAGGACTGATATGTTGTGTTAATACTAATCTTATATCTGTAGTACAAGTTATGAATGTACTGTCATTTGACACATGACAGATCTAGTTCTGATGCAAAATTACAACTTGATTTAAGATTTGGTCTTTGATTTTGGTGTATTGTAAACTTAATATGATTGTTTAATATGACTGATATGTTACACCTGATATCCTTTATGAATTTTATAGTCACGATATTCTATTTTGATATATTTAATTCACATCTATGATTTATTGTTCATTCCTTCCTCAGGTTTCTCTGATCTCTTACACTCCTTCATTCTTTGTTATCTTAACTGATATCACAACAAAAAAGCAAGAAAGTAGTCTTGCAAAGTAAGTAAGGATTTCAGATGAACCTAAAAAAAAGAAACATTGTGGTGTTAAAGATAGATTGCTTTACCTCTAGTTCTGTAAAACAATTAACTTAAGCCTTGAAGCCTCGCACGTACTCTTATCATCTTATTGAAGATGATCGTTATTCTTTATAAGTTAATTGTCAAGGGGTCTAGAGTCTCTAGACAATTGATAAACATTTAGA
>NC_090731.1:129145612-129148112 GCF_036898095.1 Palaemon carinicauda
CAACCCTTCTTCGTTCCAAAACTGACCGGGGTCTGCGCAAGGTGAGTCTGTGACGTCATTCGCAAAATAGCAAGTAAACAATAGGGTCCACAACAGCTCATTTAATTAAGCAAAGTAATATCCTTTAAGGAAGGTAATAAACACTGTTTACAAAGCAAGATAAAAATGATTGAGGGTATAGTGAATACGTCCACTAATATAACAATTAACTTCTGTTTAATGAAATGAAAACAACTAAGTTTTATATAACTTAACCTATATATTTAATTTTGACAAATGCACGTTTGAATGAGTTTTGATCAATTCTTATCCCAATTGGTAACAATAATTCAAGTGTGGAAATTCTTCTCCTTTTAAGAATCGGTTAGAATTTAATGCTGAATGTAGTTTATTTCTACTTTTTTTTTTTTTTTTTTTTTTTTTTTTTTTTTTTTTTTTTTTAGGTTACATGCGACGTCCAGGCACAAATTATAAAACAGATAAGGGCAGAGTTAATTATGACCGTTGTTATATAAGTTTCGATAAATATAACTATTTGATTTCATGACTATAATCACATCAACATTGAAGATATACTCATAGCATATTCAATATTACAGCTATACTCTTAAAAACGCGTAAAATACATATCAGAGAGAGAGAGAGAGAGAGAGAGAGAGAGAGAGAGAGAGAGAGAGAGAGAGAGAGAGAGAGAGAGACTAAACCTTTTTGCTGCCCATCACAGTTAGCTGAGATATTTTTTCTTTTCCGAACATACTGCAAAACGGGAAGTCTCAAAACTAGAGAATCCCGAAGAGTTGTATTAAATTAGCCCAGAGGTTGATAAGGGCAATAAGAAACGAATCATGTATCACCCCCTCTCCTTAAAGCTGGGAAATACAAACCATATTATCTTCAGAAAAAATGTAGAGAAAAAGGAAAATCTCGAAGAATGCAGCACAATAACCAATTGTTAAATTCGAGCACCACCATTATGGCATCACCATCTTACTTAATATTCGGCTTTTTTATTTATTATAGTATTTGGCGATATCTAATAAATCATTGCTTTCAAGAATAGAAATCTGAACAAACAATTTACCATGACCTGTGGTACTTGAATAAAACGGGAATACGAAATTATAACAACTCGTTTTGCATTTAGCTGGATATTCGAATTGTATTTTTTTTTTCGATTTGAATTTCATAATAAAGTTGTGTTAATCTCGTATTCAATAATACCGAAGGTAAATACGAATCAAATGCAGGCTATAAAACTCACGGATTAAACACAATTATTGAATGCTTATAAAATTCAGCTCTAACTGACAAGCCCAGTATATCACACCAGGAAAATGATTAATGTTTAATCGGCCTTGACATGTTGCCAGACATATTTCCCTTGTTTTCTAAACTTATCGATGAAATTTAAATGCTTCATATATATATATATATATATATATATATATATATATATATATATATATATATATATATATATATATATATATATATATATATATATATATATATATATATATATATATATATATATATATATATATATATATATGTGTGTGTGTGTGTGTGTGTGTGTGTGTGTGTGTGTGTGTGTGTGTGTATTAAGCAGTTTTAAAAGGGTGATTAAAAAAAGAGTAATACAACAGTCACTGCTAGAGTCCATTCATAAAATGTAATCATAGATGAACCTCTCATTATGTTGCTAAAAAAAATGACATTGATGAGCTATGCACTTACAGAGAAGGCTCATTGGCAGCTTCTTTGACGCCACTCATTACTCCACCCACTCCTATTCTGTGTTCTTATCTACCCGCATTTAATGCAGATAACAGAGAATTCTAAAGTACACGTAGTATCCCAAAAAGGACATAACCTGTAATCTCATACTTGGTGACGTCACCAATTTGTAGCGACATATGGCAGCTCCGATTAATTAGACTAGCGACACGGGGAGAGACCTTGTGCTGGATGGACCTTGTGTAATCTTGTCGATTCCAGGTATTTGTATTTAAACTGGGAATTAACCCTTTTACACCTTGATAGCACATTGTTAGTTTATACCATGTAATAATCTATGAGCTTGATACAACACTTGTAGCTTTCATTTATTCGAATAGTTAGTCACAAATCTTTTTTGATATCGAATTTACTCTACTTTTGAATTGAATTCCCAATGGGAAATTCATTTTATGAATGAAAGAGACATGGACATTGGACTTAATCATCGAGCTTACCGGAAATACATTATATAATTCCGACTCAACTATGCACATTCCTGATTGACATCTCATGCTGTTATTGATGCCTACAACCAGGCATGATTGAGCACTTGATCATCTATGTTGTCAGCGAACAAGAGACTTGTGTGAGGAGCAGAGAACACTAATGAAGTCGAAGTGATCTACACCTAATATTACGCATTTTTACTCCTAACCAATATTTTAAGTTTTTGTAGTTTCTTTTTATATATAAATGTCAATTATATCAATCCCTCAAAAGT
>NC_090731.1:129153112-129168112 GCF_036898095.1 Palaemon carinicauda
CTCCCCCATTCCTGCTGGCAATGTGGGACTCACCCCTTTCCGCTGGAAAGGTGGGGCTCCCCCTTCCTGCTATCAGGGTGGGGCTCCACCCTTCCTGCTGCCATAGTGGTGCTCCACCCTTCCTGCTGGTAGGGCGGGGCTACCCCTTCTTGCTGGTAGGGTGTGACTTCCACCTTCCTGCTGGCAGGTCGGGGCTCCCCCGTTCCCGCTGGCAGGGTGGGGTTCCCCCCTTCAGGCTGGCTGGACGGGGCTCCCCCCTTCCGACTGACATGGTGGGGCTCCCCCTTCCTACTGGCAGGGCGAGGCTCCCCCTTTCCCACTGCCAGGGTGGTGCTTCCCTTCTCGCTGGCATGGCGGGGCTCCCTCCTTCCCGATGGCAGGGTGGGGCTGCCCCCTTCCGCTGGTTGGGTGGGGCTTCCTCCTTCCCGCTGGCAGGGTGGGGCTCCCCACTTCCCGCTGGCAGGAAGGAGCTCCCTCCAAACACGCAGGCATGGCAGGCCTCACCACTTCCTGCTGGCAGGGTGGGGCTCCCCCACTCCCGCTGGCAGAGCGGGGCTCCCCCATTCCTGCTGGCAATGTGGGACTCACCCCTTTCCGATGGAAAGGTGGGGCTCCCCCCTTCCTGCTATCAGGGTGGGGCTCCACCCTTCCTGCTGCCATAGTGGTGCTCCACCCTTCCCGCTGGTAGGGCGGGGCTACCCCTTCTTGCTTGTAGGGTGTGACTTCCCCCTTCCTGCTGGCAGGTCGGGGCTCCCCCGTTCCCGCTGGCAGGGTGGGGTTCCCCCCTTCAGGCTAGCCGGACGGGGCTCCCCCCTTCCGACTGACATGGCGGGGCTCCCCCTTCCTGCTGGCAGGGCGAGGCTCCCCCTTTCCCACTGCCAGGGTGGTGCTTCCCTTCCCGCTGGCATGGCGGGGCTCCCTCCTTCCCGATGGCAGGGTGGGGCTGCCCCCTTCCGCTGGTTGGGTTGGGCTTCCTCCTTCCCGCTGGCAGGGTGGAGCTCCCCCCTTCCCGCTGGCAGGAAGGAGCTCCCTCCAAACACGCAGGCATGGCAGGACTCCCCACTTCCTGCTGGCAGGGTGGGGCTCCCCCCTTCCCGCTGGTAGAGCGGGGCTCCCCCATTCCAGCTGGCAGTGTGGGGCTCACCCCTTTCCGCTGGATAGGTGGGGCTCCCCCTTCCCGCTATCAGGGTGGGGTTCCCCCTTCCCACTGTCAGGGTAGGGCTCCCCCCTTCCCGCTGCCATAGTGGTGCTCCACCCCTCCCGCTGGTAGGGCGGGGCTACCCATTCCTACTGGTAGTGTGTGACTTCCCCCTTCCTGCTGGCAGGTCGGGGTTCCCCCGTTCCCGCTGGCAGGGTGGGGTTCCCCCCTTCAGGCTGGCCGGGCGGGGCTCCCCCCTTCCGACTGACATGGTGGGACGCCCCCTTCCTGCTGGCAGGGCAGGGCTCCCCCCTTCCCACTGCCAGGGTGGTGCTTCCCTTCCAGCTGGGATGGCGGGGCTCCCTCCTTCCCGATGGCAGGGTGGGGCTCCCACCTTCCCGCTGCAAGGGTGGGGCTCCCCCCTTCCTGCTGTCAGGGTGGTGTGCTCCCCCTTTCTCAGCTGGCAGGGTGGGGCTTCCACCTTCCCGCTGGCAGGGCTGAGCTTCCCCGTTCCCGCTAGTAGGGTCGGGGTCCCCCCTTCCAGCTGGTAGGGCAGGGGTACCCTCTTCCTGCTGACAGGTTCAGGCTCCCCCCCTCCTACTGGTAGGGTGGGGCTCCATTCTCACTGCTGCCAGGGTGGGGCTCCCCCCTCCTGCTACAAGGATGGGGCTCCCCCCTTCCCACTGCCAGGGTGGTGCTTCCCACCTCCTGCTGGAAGGGGGGGGGGCTTCCCCCTTCCCGCTGGCAGGGCTGGGCTCCCCCGTTCATGCTAGCAGGGTTGGGGTCCCCCCTTCCAGCTGGCAGGGTGGGGCTCCCCTCTTCGCACTGACAGGTTTAGGCTCCCCCCTTCCTAGTCGCAGGGTGGGACTCCCCCCCCTCACTGGCATGGTAGGGCTCCCCTCATTCTGTTAGCAGGGTGGGGCTCCCCCCTTCCCACTGGCAGGGTGGGGCTCCCCCATTCCCGCTGGCAGGGTGGGGCTCCCGCCTTCTCGTTGGCAGGGTGGGGGTACCCCCTTCCCGCTGGGAGGTTAAGGCGGCTCCCTTCCCGATGGCAGGGTGGGCCTCCTCTTCTCCGCGGGCAAGGCGGGCTCCCCTCCTCCCGCTGGCATAATTAATCGTAATATTTGTAAAAGCTGATGTATAAAAGGAATTGTATACCAGGGATCACTTGATCAAGACAAAGTTTTGTCGAAACACTGCTGTAATGTATAAAGTATGAAGAAAAGGAATAACCATCGTTCATTAAACCAAAGGATTACATATGAAAACTTAAAGAAGCTGAGGAAATATGAAAATTCCTGCAGGAAACATATTAACGCTACGAAGGCTGCCTTCAATGAAAATTATATATATATATATATATATATATATATATATATATATATATATATATATATATATATATATATATATATATATATATATATATATATATCTATCTATCTATCTATCTATATATATATATATATATATATATATATATATATATATATATATATATATATATATATATATATATATATATATATATATATATATATATATGTATGTATATATATGCATATAAATTGATATAAAGTTTTTTTATTAAAAATTGTACATATATGTGGATACATTGATATACATATTTACTTATATATATATATATATATATATATATATATATATATATATATATATATATATATATATATATATATATATATATATATATATATATATGTGTGTGTGTGTGTGTGTGTGTGTGTGTGTGTATTGCCAGGCCTTAACCTGTTTTCAAATCGGTTATATTGACGTTAAGAATTGATATTAGGGTCACCAACCCGTAAAAAATCAAGACAGATTAGGGTAAAACTGACTGTCGCCTGTATTTCACTGAAATACGGATGAGAGCAACATATTTTTTACGGAGAATTTTTGGTTAAGATTACGATTTTTTTTTTAACAGTGTGTATAATACCCCATGGAAGTGTATCCCTTTAGTCTCTCCCATTACCAGCAATGCAAAGGCTCTTATCGGAATATTATCTAATAAAAAAACATTTATATGGTAGATGGGTCCTATTTAAAAAGCTGTGGAGAAGCTAATTACTTTCAAAATTATGCATTAATAGGGAAGCCATAATTTAAGTGAGCTCTGTTATGTTGTTCTATATTCTGTACGATGGTGCATAAAGGTAAAATTATATTTTTGTATTTTTCTGTAAACAATTTTTTTCTCTGATCTGCAAGAATTCGTAACCTTTATGTTTTCTACTTTAATTATGTTGAAATTAGTCTATGATAGTTTTGAACTTTGTGATATTAATTCACTAGTTGCTTGATGAAAATTAGCATTTTTCTTTTCATCAATCATGTCTCTTTTTGAAGTAATTAATTTCTGTGATGAAGAATTAAATTGTGCTGTACTGTTTGTAAATAAAGAATATTTTACCCTTAGAGGCTACTCATTGTTCATGAAATTACAGTAATGTTGTTAAACGGACGGGGAAAAGGAAAAGAAAAACATTCACTTGATGAAACTAAAGGAATTCGAAATATGTAATTTCAAAGTCAATTATTTCTATGTAAGCACATAACGTCAAAAAAAAAAAAAAAAAAAAAAAAAAAAAAAAAAAAAAAAAAAAAAAAAAAATTGAAAGGAAGTAATTAAAATTTCTGAAACAAATATTCAAATGGCCGATATTTTGACATGGCAACAAGGCAATTTTCTAAACAAATTATGATTTCTGGAAAATAATTAAAAGCGGCGATATCAGTATAGTCCAACATTGACTATTTCACTTGAATATATATTCAACTGGGCTTATTCACCACGGGTTTTGTTGAGGTAACACAGCGTTCCAAATTATTTTTTTTTTTTTTTTCATGAGTGAATAATACCATTGAACGGCTGAATGTAGAATATGAAAATTGCATAATGAAAAGAAATGTATAATAAAGATGCAAATTTGCAATTGGTGAAAAGATTTTTGATGCTCTGACGTTTCTTGTAACTAACTTCATTTCTTTACAGCTCATCCATACGCATACAAATTAGCCCTACCCTCCAACATCGAAATGAGTTAACGATAGTGCTCGTAAACCACTGCTTTACTTAATTTAGCAGTTCTAGTAGTTGTTGTAAAGAGATTGTTAGAATTTAAATGGTTACTTACCGGGGAGAATGAAATGTTTAATGGCCCTCTTGTTAAACCGGGGGGATTAAACTGTAAAAGGGATATTAGTTTGAAAAAAGGTATTAGTCTGATTAAAAAGTGTTTGCGTTAACATATCAATGAATAAAATATCAAACGGAAAGAGAGGTATAATGCCAATACACAGACCACAAGATAAGTAATGTCATTTTGAAGTTATAAATTAGTCCAAAATGAAATGTATTATTTGATGTCTGGGATTATCCACTAACGTTCAGTAGCACATACGGCAAGCAATTGTCTCGAGCAGTCAAACTAATATATAAGAAAATCTATATAATAGACTCAGAGAAGGTCGGTTTTCTCTTCCCCAAATTCCTGGTCCAAAGAGCAGTTGGGTTTTTAGAGCGCCTTACCAGATGCCAGTCATCTTTAGGCACACATGTCAGCTCTCACTCCACTCAGCACCTTTCCACGGATTCACACCAGACGATTATGGGGATTTTGGCCTTAAATATCATCTGCCGTCCAGTTTACCTTTGATATTTCATTTACACGAGTACTGGAGTTTAAGAGTTAAGGAAATTTTGAAGGTTACTGAAACATAATTTGCAAATATCAATAAAATTGTACATAAATATAGAAAATATTGATATTTCATTATAAAACTTTTGACATAACTTCTTCACTATAGAAGGATCGATATGCAGCAATAAGTGAAGAAGACATGCCATATATGATAAAGATTATGTTTCTGCTTATACCCTAGTGAGTGTGTGTGTCAGCGCATATCTGTCTAAATATTTAGCGGCCATATTTGAGGGGTCACATATACGAGCGTATAATATATATATATATATATATATATATATATATATATATATATATATATATATATATATATATATATATATATATATATATATATACACACACACGTATATATATATATATATATATATATATATATATATATATATATATATATATATATATATATATATATATATATATATCATTTATATATATATATATATATATATATATATATATATATATATATATATATATATATATATATATATATATATATATATATATATATATATATATATATATATATATATATATATATATATATATATATATATATATATATATATATACACACGTATATATATATATATATATATATATATATATATATATATATATATATATATATATATATATATATATATATATATATATATATATATATATATATATATATATATATATATATATATATATATATATATATATATATATATATATATATATATATATATATATATATATATATATATATATATATATATATATATAGATGATTCATGAGGGGCAGAAGTAAGAGACAGGTAACTGAACATGTGCAATACAGTAGAGACCAACCATCAATATGATGAGCACTTAAGCCCCTATGAGGCCCTGCATGGTTAATTATTGATTATTAGTGGGGTTTCTTAATTTATTAATTAGAATGGTTCGCCTTAATTTCAGTAGCATAGTTAATTCTTAATTTGACAAAGATAAGGCAAATTTGCAGGTATATGAGGATATGAATAGCACTGTCATTAGTTTAGTGTATGAATACTGTGCATTAAATTTGACAATTAAAAGTTCACTTTTCCGTAGGCACGAAAACACGAAATTGCAGAATATTGATTCCTGGAAGGAGAATCCTGTAGACTTTCTTCCTCTCTAGGTCAATATGCTGCTTTTTATCTTCGTCTGCTGAGACTAGTCTCTCTCTCTCTCTCTCTCTCTCTCTCTCTCTCTCTCTCTCTCTCTCTCTCTCTCTCTCTCTCTCTCAGTTTTGTATCTGTGTGCCGGTTAGTGATTACACTTTTGCGACCCTATAAATATCCTGATTTAACGCGGATAACAAAAGGCTATCGAGTGCAATATAGCTACAAGTTTTCGTGAATAGTCAGTGATTAGTTTGAGGTCGGAGAAGTGGGATAAAACGTCGGCATAGAATAGTTATCTTGTGAATTACTAAAAATCTAATCAAGATGGCTATGTACAACACGGGCAAGGCTTGGAGAGACATCGCTAGACTCAGCAAAATTAATTCCATGAGTTGGCGAAACAGGAGCTCGACCGTCTGATAACAGAGGTCACTAGTAACGTCAACCAATGTGACGGAAAAATATTCGCAGACATATTGAAACAATATGATCCAATAAACTGGAGCAAATCTGCGGAAAACATCAGCAAAATAATAGAAGAAATTCCAAAGAAAATCCAAGTGATAAAGAGACTTATAAAGAAAGTCTACATCAATCAACACATGCCATCAAAGAACAATAAGAAGTCCAATATGGTGAATATGCTGATTGATGCAATGGGAAAAAGAATGCCAAAATGGTGTAATACATGTAAGATATGGTATTCCATTAATAATCCTCAACAATTGATTAGAAAATGTGATGCCTGTCATGTCCCAACACATCCCACATGTGCTGAAATACAGCAAAAAATAAAAAATAAAGACACAAAGGTATTCTGCTCAACATGCTTAGTCTGGATAGAAAATATAATTAAGTCGAGACTAAATCTGCAAATAGTTGAAGAGGAAGAAGAAGAAACAGAAGAAACAGAAGAAGAAGAAGAAGAAGAAAAAGAAGAAGAAGAGAACAATGAACAGGACATGTGTAAGGATGCAGAAGAAATCATTGATATAACCTATGATGCCATCCAACAACATACTTATGAAGAAATAAATTACCAGATGGAAACAAATAATAGACCCAAAAGACTCTACCCGGACCTACATAATTTTAGGGAAGAGCAAGAACAAGAAAAAATAGAAAAGACGGATATAGTCTGCAATATGCTGAAAAGAGGGAATTGCAGATTTGGCGAAAGATGCTACTACAAGCATCCAAAGATATGCCATAATTATGAAATATATGGTAAATGTGCGTATTTAGACGGATATGGAGACGAATGCAGAGATCTCCATCCAAAAATATGCAAAAACCTAAAAGAAGGAAAAGGATGCATTTACAACAAAAAATGTCGATATATGCATCCTGCAACCATGAATGAAAGTAAGAAAACTCAGCAAACTGAAAAGAAAAATGAAAGCAAAAAGGAAACAAAAAAAGAAACAAAAAAGCAGGCCGTGTATATACCGCGCTTTGAACCAAGAGCCCCAAGATATGAGGCCTTTCAACCCAAACCTGCACATTTAGAGCCCAACTACAAAGAATGCATCTATAATGCCAGGGGTTGGTGCAGATATGGGGACAGTTGCAGGTATACACACACAAATAGATATGAAGGCGAAAGAGCAAATATAATAGAAAAGTTGGATTTTTTAATGGAAGAATTCCGGGAAATGAAGAAAAGAACATCATATCAGAACAGGAAGGAAGCATGGGAGAATCCATATTATTACCAATATTAAATAATGGGGATGAAACACAAACCATAATAGTAATGAATGCACAGGGTTTAGTCACGAGTAACTCTAAAAGGAAAATAGAGTTCTTAGAAGAACTAACCCAAATTGAAAAAATAGATATATTAAATATAAGTGAAACATGGTATTCCCAAGAGACTGGCAGTGATGACCAGATAAAGGGTTTCCAAACTTATAGATCAGACAGAAAAAATAGGAATCAAGGGGGAACCGCAATATATGGAAGAGACATAAATCAAGGAAAAGTATGTGAAAAATACAGCAACACAGAATGTGAATTGATTGCGGTAGAATTTGAATTTGAAAAACTAATGAATATTGTAATTTACAGACCCCCAAACACTAAGGAGTTTGACATAATAATAGAAAAAATAGATGATATATGTAGAAACCATAAAGACTGGAATATACTCCTATCCGGAGATTTTAACTTTCCTTTCGTGGATTGGAAAGAACGGATAGAAGAAAGTGGTTGTATGTATACATATAAAAAAGATAGTAATAGTAGCGCAGAAGATAAGAGGCAATTTGAAAAGCTTCAAGATATGCTATTAGAACATAATATGCAACAAATAAACCACATTCCAACAAGAAAGGAAAATGTCCTAGATCTAGTATTTGTGAATGAGGTGAATTATGTTAAAGAAATAATAGTGTATAACACGGGAATTTCAGACCACAATGTCATAGAATTGATAGTTCATTCCAAAGCAAGTGATCACAGAATTAATAAAAGCACAAAACTTTGGGAAGGATATGGAAAATATAACTTTTACAGTAAGAATATAAAATGGTCAGAAATAAATGAAGAACTGAATAAAGAATGGAAAAATGTATTTATAAGTGATAATATACAGGTAAATACGGATATACTGTACAAAATACTGGAGAAAATTGTTGAAAAATATATACCGAAAAAAAACAATAAACAAAAGACGTGCATACCAAGAGACAGAAGGATCTTATTTCAGAAAATTAAAAAGTGGAAGAAAAATCTTGCAAAAGAAAAAAATGTGTGGAAAATAAGGGAAATAAAATGTAAGATAGAAAATGCAGAACAAAAGATTATACAGTCGAAAGAAAATGAAAAAAGGGACTTAGAAGAAAGGACACTTCAAAATATAAAAAGAAACCCCAAAGTACTTTACTCCTATGCAAAAAAGATGAATAAAAGGAGAATAGAAATAGGCCCTCTAAGAATTGAAGGACGGCTAACGAATGAAAAAAAGGAAATATGCAACATATTAGCAGAAAAATATAAGAGTGAGTTCACGCCAAGAATTGCGAATGAGAATAATGAAACAGAAATGAGAGAAGAAAATGTTGAATATCTAACGGATATAGATATTAATGAAGCAGATATTGTCACGGCTATAAACGAAATTAAAAATGGATCGGCAGCCGGACCAGATGGAGTTCCAGCGATTTTGTTAAAAAAAACTGCAAACACTATCGCGAAGCCACTTGCAATACTGCTAAGACAGAGTATAGATATGAGCGAGAGATATGTTAAACATAAATTAGCTTATATAACCCCTATCTTCAAAAGTGGATCAAGACTAGAGGCAAGCAATTATAGACCTGTTAGTCTAACATCACATATTATGAAAGTGTATGAGAGGGTAATAAAAAAGAAAATAATGAACCATTTGGTCAAAAATAATTTGTTTAATATGGGTCAACACGGTTTCGTACCTGGAAAAAGTACACAGACCCAACTGATAGCTCACTATGAAAACATATACAATAATATGATAAATGAAAAAGACACAGATGTGATCTATCTAGATTTTTCAAAAGCCTTTGACAAGGTAGACCATAACATATTGGAGAAAAAAATGAGAAAGCATAATATTGTGGGAAAGATAGGAAAATGGGTAAAAGAATTCCTGCAAAACAGAAAACAGATAGTGGTTGCAAATGACGAGAAATCAGATGAAGCCCAGGTAATATCTGGTGTGCCCCAAGGTACGGTATTAGCTGCACTGCTATTTGTTATTATGATCTCAGACATAGACTGTGATGTTGAAAACTCCGTAGTGAGAAGTTTCGCCGATGACACAAGAATAAGTAGAGAAATTACTTGTGATGAAGATAGGAACTCACTACAAAGAGATCTAAACAAAATATATGATTGGGCGGAGATAAATAGGATGGTATTTAACTCCGATAAGTTTGAATCAATTAATTATGGAAACAGAGAAGGAATGGTGTATGCATACAAGGGACCTAATAATGAGACAATCACAAACAAGGAAGCAATTAAAGACCTTGGTGTAATTTTAAATAGGAATATGTTATGCAACGACCAAATAGCAACACTGTTGGCTAAATGTAAAGCAAAAATGGGAATGTTATTCAGACACTTTAAAACAAGAAAAGCTGAACACATGATTATGCTTTACAAAACTTATGTGCGTAGTACACTCGAGTACTGCAATGTGATATGGTACCCACACTACCAAAAGGATATTGCGCAAATAGAGAGTGTACAAAGGTCCTATACTGCTAGAATAGAAGAAGTTAAGGACCTTGATTACTGGGAAAGACTGCAATTTTTAAAACTATACAGTCTAGAAAGGAGAAGAGAACGCTACATGATAATACAAGCATGGAAGCAAATAGAAGGAATTGCTGAAAACATCATGGAGCTTAAAGTATCAGAAAGAGCAAGCCGAGGTAGATTAAAAGTGCCAAAAAGCATTCCAGGTAAACTGAGAAAGGCGCACAGGACATTAATCCACTACGCACCAGCATCGATAATGCAGCGACTATTTAATGTGCTGCCAGCTCATCTAAGAAACATATCAGGAGTGAGCGTAGATGCGTTTAAAAATCAGCTCGATAAATACCTAAGATGCATCCCAGACCATCCAAGACTGGAAGATGCAAAATACACCGGAAGATGTATTAGCAACTCTCTGGTGGATATACGAGGTGCCTCACACTGAGGGACCTGGGGGAACCCAAACAAAAAATAAGGCAATAAGGTAAGGTAAGTAAGGCTCTCTCTCTCTCTTCTTGTTAATGGAGCTTATAACTAGATAACAGGAATCAGACAACCTCCTGCCTTCCTCGAAGGTTCCTTCTACACCATGGATAGATGGCGTCAATTTCAGAGTCAGGAGTCTCTGTTTTTGTTGTGTATCTGTCCATTTCTGGAGGCAGAATGTAGTAGGCGAACGCCTGATCCTGAGGATGGGGGCATAGAGACCTTTCTGTTTCTCTGGATACTGGCTGGACAGGACTGCTTCATTGTTCTCACTCCCCTTCCTTTGTACCGTAGATTCTCAAATCATTTTAAAGGCAGCTCATGAATGGCAGAGGCAAGGGACAGTGACATTGCTATGAAGTAGGAGAATACCCTAGAACTGACTGTATATCATATGATCAGCGCCCAAGCCACCTCTTCACCCAAGCTAGGACCAGGGAGGGTTAGGCAATGGCTGCTGACCGCTCAGCATATAGACTTATAGGCTCCCCCAAACCCCCAAACCTTAGCTCACATGGATGGTAAGGTTGCAGACACTAATGGCACTATTAAGACTGAGCGGGACTTGAACCTCCGACTGACAAACATCAGGCAGAGACGTTACCAATAAGGCCACAACAACCCTATTCATGAAACCCCATTTCTTCAGGAGATAGAACCAGGGAGGGCCAGGTAATGGCTGCTGACGATTCTGCAGGTAGCCCTATAGACTTCCTCGAAAAATTCCCATATTTAGATCACCAGGATAGTAAGTATGTTTACACCAATTGAAACGATTGTGGTTTGAGCGGGGCTTGAACTGCTGACCAAAGGAATAAAGTCAGGGAATTTTTCCTTTTAATAGGACAACAATATTATCAACGTTCTCCAACCCCCCTCCATTAAAAAATTAAAAAAAAAATTACAAAACTTTTTGTTTGCATTCACTAAAGGTGCTCAGTATCTGCCTGGTACACTATCATAATTTCACATGCCTTTAAACCTAAATAAATCAGTATAATAAAATATAATGCATTATTATTATTATTATTATTATTATTTTTTTTTTTTTTTTTTTTTTGCTATTCACAGTCATCACTGACTGGTAATTTATAGTGTGGGATTCGAGGTCACATCCAGTTACCTTAGGAGTCCATCACTCTCCTTATTATGTGTGCTGTTTCAAGTAGCACACTTTTCTGAACCAATCCTGGTGCTATGTCCGATCCTACATTTTCCAAGTTCCTTTTCAGAGACTTTGGGATTGTCCCGAGTGCTCCTATGATTATGGGCACTACTTCCACTTCCATGTTCCATAGCCTCCTCAATTCCAGTTTCAGATCTTGATACTTTTCTATTTTCTCTCTTCCTTTTTCCTCCACTCTTGAGTCCCACGGCACAGCAACATCTATGAGAGATACCTTATTTTTTGATTTGTCGACCAGAGTAACATCTGGTCGATGTGCTTGTATCACCCTGTCCGTCCTGATGCCGTAGTCCCAGAGTATCTTCGCCTGGTCATTCTCTACTACGGCTTGTGGCTGGTGCTCATACAATTTGCTGCTGCATGGTATTTGATGTTTTCTGCACAGACTCCAATGGAGAGCCTTAGCCACCGTATCATGCCGTTTCTTGTATTGGTTTTGAGCAAGTGCTGAGCATTCACTGGCAATGTGATTTATAGTTTCTTCTTTTTCCATACATTTTCTGCACTTTGACGAGATGTTTGTTCCGTCTATTGCTCTCTGAATATACCTTGTCCTAAGGGCCTGATCTTGAGCGGCCATTATCATTCCTTCTGTCTCACTCTTCAGTTCTCCTCTTTGTAGCCACTGCCATGATTCTTTAGTGGCTAATTCTCCAGTCTGTCTCATGAATTGCCCATGCATTGGTTTGCTCAGCCATTCTTCTAATCTCTTCTTTCCTGTCCTTTCTCTGTATACTTCTGGATTTTCATCTTCCTTTATTAAGCCTTCATCCCATACATTCTTTAGCCATTCGTCATCACTGTTCTTTATGTATTGGCCTAACGCTCTGCATTCGATGTTGACGCAGTCTTCTATGCTTATTAGACCTTTTCCTCCTTCACTTCTAGGTATATACAGCCTGTTGACGTTGGCTCTTGGATGTAGAGCTTGATACATAGTCAATACCTTCCTTGTTTTTCTATCTATATTGCAAAGCTCTGACTTCTTCCACTCCACTATTCCAGCGCTGTACCGGACTACTGGCACTGCCCAAGTATTTATGGCCTTCACCATGTTTCCAGAGTTGAGCTTTGACTTGAGTATAGCTTTCATTCTCTTTGAGTATTCGTTTCTAATCATTTCCTTCATTTCATTGTGTTTTATTGTTTCTCCTTCCATTATACCGAGGTATTTGTAGCCTGTTTCATCTATATCTTTGATGACATTTCCATCTGGTAGCTTAATCCCTTCAGTTCTTGTTACTTTTCCTTTCTCCATGCTAACTAGAGCACATTTTTCTATCCCAAACTCCATCTTGATGTCTCCTGACACAATTCTAACAGTCTGGATTAGCATGTCGATTTCCTCAGCATTTTTCCCGAACAGCTTTATGTCATCCATGAACATTAGATGGTTAATTCTGCTGCCTCCTTTCTTGAGTTGATACCCGACTTCAATCTTCTCTAGCACTCTTGACATGGGGATCATAGCTACTATGAAGAGTAGTGGAGATAGAGAGTCCCCTTGGAAGATTCCTCTCCTGATATTTACGTCGGCAAGCTGTTTTCCAGAGCATGTAAGCACTGTCTTCCAGTTTTGCATTGTATTCCGGAGGAAGGTGATGGTGTTCTCCTCAGCACCATATATATTCAAGCATTCTATCAGCCATGAGTGTGGTATCATGTCGAAGGCTTTTTTGTAATCTATCCATGCCATGCTAAGGTTGGTTTTCCTTCTCTTGCTGTTTGTCATTACCATTTTGTCAATGAGGAGCTGGTCCTTTATGCCTCTGCATTTCTTCCTACATCCTTTTTGCTGGCTGGGAATGGTATTTGTTTCCTCTAGGTAGATGTACAGCCGTTCGCTGATAATGCCTGTTAGGAGCTTCCACATTATTGGTAGGCAGGTAATTGGTCGGTAGTTGCTTGGTATATTACCTTTACTTTTGTCTTTTTGTATTAGACAAGTCCTGCCTGTGGTCATCCATTGAGGTGCTTGGTGGTACTGGATACAATGCTGGAGTTGTTCAGCCATTCTCTCATGTATGGCTCTGAAGTTTTTGAGCCAGTAACCATGAACTTCATCGGGGCCCGATGCTTTCCAGTTCGGAATTTTCCTAAGCTGTTTTCTAACAACCTCAGTTGTGATATCAGCGCATATTTGCTTAACCCTTCCATTTTCTTCCCTTTTGATGTCCTGTAGCCACTCTGCGTGTTTATTGTGGACTACTGGGTTATTCCATATGCCTTCCCAGAGTCTCTTAGATGGTTCAGCTTCTGGGCTCTCTTGATGGTTATCTTCGCCTTTTAGTTGGCTGTATTGGCGTTTTTGATTTGTTTGGAAGAGTTTATTCTGCTGATATCCTTTATTTCTGTTTACATATCTCTGGATTTTATGAGCCTTAGCCTTTATTCTTTGTTTTAGATCTTCAATGATATTATTCAAGCCTTTCTCTTGTACTTTGTATACATCATTCAATTTTGCGCGTATTTTTTGGTTTCTCAATTTGTTTTCTGCCATATCTTTCAGCTTACTCAAGTCAGCCCTCATCTCTGTTATTTGTCCTTCCAATCTCCTTTTCCAGGGAGGCTGTCTTACATTTTGACTTCGCTCATTGGATTCCAGAGTTGGTATTCTTATCTCCATGAGCTCGACAACCATCCTTGCTCCGGCATATGCAAGGTTATTTACTTCCGTAATGTTCCTGGTCTGGACTAGTCTTAGCATTTCGTTGACTTCTTTCGTTTTCTCTTTCAATTTTTTCTGGTTGTAGGCTTTTAGGGCTGGTATTCTTATCCTTTCACCGTCGTTTTCCATCCACTGTCTTATTTTGTTGAGATGTTCTAACATTCTTTCATTTTCCGTCTCTAGAGTTATTCTCATACCATTAGCTGATGTAATGCTGGAGTTTTCATTTGGTGTTGCTATTTCTTCTCTCTGTTCCGGTATTACTTCTCTCGGCTCTCTTTCTCTTTCTAGTTCTTCTCTTTCAATTGCAGTTAACCAGTTTTTCTTCTTTATATTTTGTAGTTGGTCTGCCAATCTCTGCTCAGTCAGTGGGGAGTTGTTTCTAAGCTGCCAGATGTTGTGCATTC
>NC_090731.1:129189787-129199787 GCF_036898095.1 Palaemon carinicauda
GAAAGAGAGAGGAGAGGAGAAGTATGTATGTGTATGTATCTGTATATAAGCACATGTGTGTGAGTGTGTGCACTGTATACATATATATAAGTCACAAATGCCGACACATCATTTGTGTTTATAATCATGTTTTCCTAGCCTTTTCACTGCTATAATCAAAGTTATCATTAGCAGGTCTTAATTGACTGATTTTAATCCCTCTCTCTCTCTCTCTCTCTCTCTCTCTCTCTCTCTCTGTTTGATTTTACAATAGGTTGTTGTAATTATGTGAATGGCAAACAACAGAGATAAGCGGAAATATATGGAGGATTACACTAACATCGGTTATACTTGCATTATCTCAGCAGAAAAAAGAAAAAATCAATTTTTGATGTGCAGTTTAATCTCGTCTTGACAGAGATGGAAATTCCCAAAAAAGCAAAGTAAATCTGCTTTACTGGCGTCCTATATCATATTTCTGAGACCTGCTAAAGCCCCTCCCCCACCCCCCCACCCCCCCCCCCCCACCCCAAAAAAAAATCAGCATATCATTGGTGAGGTATTCATTTTACCTTGTGCCAAAGACATCACTCATGACGTAATCGTAGATAAAGGAGTTATGTCCTCGGAAATTCTAACGTTTTCTAAACATACTGTACATCTCCACTTGATCTCTTCACATTAGAAGTTGATGAATTAACATATACCTGCTTAGGTAATCTTCCTCAGTTATCCGTTTATGTGCGATATATGGATAATGGCGATTTTAAGGATGAATTTCTCTCTTGCAGTCAATTAGAAACAACTAAAGCTGTGGTATATTGGAAAAAAAATAGGATAATTTCTTAAAAAATAAGGATTGTTGCGGGAAAATGTCGGTGGTATGTGTAATGATGGTGCACATTCTATGCTAGGTTGTAGATCTGTGTTTCAACAGAAGCTGTTGGAATTCATTGCATGATACATCATCAGGTATTTTCTACAAAAACATAGCCAAAGATTTCAAAACTTATGCAATCAGTTGTTAAAGCAGTTTACTTTATAAAGTTAAATGCATTGAACAACCGCTTGTTTGCTAAAGTGTCATAAAAAATTGACCCTAAGTATGAAATTCTGTTGCAAACTGAGGTACGGTAGCTACCAAAAGACAATCCCTTGCATATTTTATTCTAGTTGAATACTGAGGTGAGAGAATTCTTATCTCGGCAAAGAAGAAGAAAACTCTCAAGTTCTTAGGTGATATGAGTAATTGGGCAAAAACTATACTTTGTAGATTTTTTTTCACAATTTTGAATTCCCTTAATCTTCCGCTTCAGGAAGAAAATTCCGGCATTCTTGATTTTGCAGAAAAAACTAAATGTCTTCCAAATGAAGCTGGATCTTTGGGAGTAAAGGATGAAAGATAAATTTGTACATGTTTCCAACATTAGATGCATTTGTTGAAGAAAATGGTACTGATATTCCATTCAAAAACAGTTTTCAAAGTTTACTGATCCTATTTTTTGGAGACCTTCAGCCAAGATTTTCCAGTAAATCTTCAGTTATCCCATATTTTACCTCAAATAAACCATTTGATACAACAATTGAAAATGTTCATGAAAGATTTCAATAGAAATTTGTTGATCTTATTAGATCAGACAGTGCCAAAGGTGACTTTGATTCCCTAACAGATTCAGTTTTGTATAAAGTAGTCATTTCGATATCCATTTGGCTGAAGGTATGCTTAAAATTTTATGTTATGCCCTCTTCTTCGACATATGTGTGAAGTGACCTTTTCATCTTTACTTTTAATAAAGTCTAAGCTGGGAGCTAATCTCCATGCTGAAGATGAAGCACGTTGTGCTGCATCGAAAACATCACCGCGGATAGAGATACTGGCGATGGAAAAGCAGTTCTAACCATCACATGAGGAATATCAGTTTATTATCAAGATAATGCTTGTGTTATTCATATCAATAACATTCTATTATGCAGTGTATCTTATATAAAGAAATTATATTACTATATTATATATTAGTGCATTTTTTTGGTTTTTGCTATTCAATGCTAACCAGTATACTTTAATCAATTATATTTTTATATATAAAATTTTTTAAAAAAGGATATAACCTGGATATTTGATTGGGGTCGCAAAAATTATGGTGAAACTAAAATGGGGTCACCACTGGAAAAAGGTTGGGAACCACTGGAGAATGGAACTTGTAATGTTTCTCAAGATGATATTTAGTTTCAAATTGAGAGTTTTATGCAAATGGGGGAAATAAACTCGACGCTAACCTGTGTCATTTATTATGGAGAGAGAGAGAGAGAGAGAGAGAGAGGGAGAGGTTGGTGAGGAAGTGAGAAGGGTTGAAAGAGTCTGAGGAGAGAGAGAGAGAGAGAGAGAGAGAGAGAGAGAGGGTGGTGAGAGTGAGAAGGAGTGAGAGAGGGAGAGGTTGGTGAGGAAGTGAGAAGGGTTGAAAGAGTCTGAGGAGAGAGAGAGAGAGAGAGAGAGAGAGAGAGGGTGGTGAGAGTGAGAAGGAGTGAGAGAGGGAGAAGTTGGTGAGGAAGTGAGAAGGGGTGAAAGAGTCTGAGGAGAGAGAGAGAGAGAGAGAGAGAGAAAGAGAGAGAGAGAGAGAGAGAGAGAGAGAGAGAGAGAGAGAGTCAAAGAAGAGTGGAGGGCCAAGATGTTCATTCTATACCAGTTATGTTACAGATGGGATTAGTTGGCAGCTTGACCCCGTGTTATCCAGTTTAGTGTTAAAATTACAAACTTCGTTTCCTACTAATCTGATATAATCTATTTACGAGAAGCTGTTGCGTTTATCGTTTCATTTGTGAAACGACAATGGAAAAAAAAGAACAAATTCGCGCTATTTTTAAGGAACAAGACGTCAAGGATTTCAATAAATCATACAGCATTATATTCAAAGACGAATTGATTTTGGGCCAAAATTAGTAAACAAATGCACACACGCTAGCTAGAATGTGATACTAATGGGGCAAGGGGTGGATGCCCTTCAAAGAACTTAATTTCAAGGTTGTAAGCAAAAGTTTAAAGTTTTCAGGCATCCTGACATCTACTCAAGGTTGTAAGCATTTTTTTTCCTTTTAGCTTAGCATTTTCAGTTTTTATTGTATCGTTTCTTTTTTACGTTTTCTATTTCATTACCGTGGTTTCTTTGGACAGCTTACTGGAAGATGTGAATGAGAATGTAGCAGCCCGGACAATTTATACAGAGATCTAGAGATAGAACTAGGTGGAGGCAATTGACAGCCCACGTCGAGGACATGGCACCTAGATAGATAAATAGATTACCTTGGTTATTTTTTATCACCTTTCTATCGGTAGTGATTTTAGAAATATTGGTGTCTCTGGATTTTACTTTGCTTTAGTTTGATATTTGGTGATATTAGCTTACTGATTTTTCTGATATACAGTATATGTCCAAAGGAAACCAGAAGCAATGTCAAGCTATTTCATGTTGGCTGTAGGATGAAACCAATATCTTGAAAAAAAAAAAAATGAGAAACAGTCAGTCTCCCTTCTCAAATCGTTAAAAGAATTAAAGTTTGAGAAAGTTTTTCCAAATTTTTGGAGACCTGTTATTTCTAAGGAAGTTATTTTAAGCACTTCAGGTTGGAAGTACTTTGAAAATTGTTCACATGTTTGTACTTCAGAATCTGACTTTAATCCTGAACTGATGGAGAAAACCTGACGCTTAATAAACTCTTTGTTCATAATCTTGATACAAATATCTGACACCATTGTTCAATTGACTCAGTGTGCATAGTGTTTAGAATTTTTAATAATTCTTTTAGGTCAGGTGCCAAGACCACCCCCAGGATGTTTTCTGCAAACTTTTTACAACTCACATTTCCTGATAACCTATGTTTTGGGCTATGTCAAGAACATAGCGACCACTCTCAACTCTGGACAGTTCTTGCATATGGGCCAAAACACCCCGTTTCACACTACGCTCAACTGCGCCTCACATAAATCTACATTGAGTAATCAGTAATTCTTTAATCAGTAACAGTGATGTGGTTAAGGATCAGCCTGAAGTAACAGTGTTTCATGGCGACTGTGACAACTTTGATCAGCTGGTGTCTAATGTTTATGGAATTGGATCAGCTCAAAGCACAGTTTGGAATCTACATGCAAGAATTTGGATTCTGTAAAGATGATGCCCTGAAATTAGTCCCTCGTATGTCTGAACCCATTCCTGAAAAGCAGAGAAGATTCAAGAGTCAAGTTTAAGAGTTTACACCATACTACCAGAGAAAACGGTTAGAACCAACCCTCATGAAGCCCTCCTAGTGTGATGAGAATTACAGCATCAAAGCTATAGATTTACAAGATTCTGATTTTTTTCTAGATTATTGTTAGGTATCATCCAATGATTAATGCAGCAATTACGGACCTAAAGGCAATTTTAGAATGTTTGAGGTAAAGTCAAGAAACATCATCCGAAGTAGGATAAGATTACATAATTACAACATTTGATGTTGGCGTTTGCATGAAAAACTTCCCTCTGATATGGAGTGAGCCAGAAGAAAATACAGAAGGCACATCAGACTCATTGGTACTTTCCACACCTGTGAAACAATTGCTACGAACAATTAGAGACATTCAAAGTTTTATAAACCCATGTCAACTTGAAATCTTGCAGTCTCAGACATGTTTATAATCGGGAGTATTAGTGTCTGAAGTAATACGGCAATAAAAACAATTGCAACTGTTTTTAGTCCACTGCAGGACAAAGGCTTCAGACATGTCAATTCATGGCTGGGGTTTGACTAGTTTTTATTACCACGCTAGCCATTGCATATTGGTGAGGGTGAGAGCCTGTGGTCTGATTACTCACAGCAAACCAACCTAGTATGGGTAGAACTGACTAATACAGTTTTGCTGATCATGACATTACACAAACCCTTTCACTAAGATAGGATGTCCCCTTATAGAAAGATATATATATATATATATATATATGTATATATATGAATAAATAAATAAAAAGATATATATATGTATATATATATATATATATATATGTGTATATATATATATATATATATATACATTTATATATATATATTTTGAGAGGGGACACCTTATCATGGTGAAAGAGTTTGCGTATCATCATTATCAGAACTCGACAATGGCTAAAAAATAAAGGATATCCTGACAGCATGATAGAAAAAGCTTTAAGGAAGAAATTCAATGAAGTTCAACAACCAACGAAAGCAAAAACTAAGGGAAGAAGACAAAAACTTTATCATCTATCACCGCCTTAGCTTTGGTTCGGCTAAAAAGATGAAACCTGGACATTGCGAGGAATCTTCAATCGAGGCGTGTTCCCAAAAGTCCCTTACCAGAAAGTAAAACTTGTAATATATGGCAAGCCCAACCTAATTGGAGGTCTTATGATGAAAAACAGTACAGCCCCAAAAAAAACAAAGAAAGTGAGCACCAACGAGGTCTATAAATTTTCATGCCCTGAGGAGATGTGTAAATCTCACAGAAAAGACTATATTGCTCACACTACCAAAACAGTCCGAAGAAGGATGCTGGCCCACAGGAATCAGAAAGCAATAAACCAACGCTATATTGATATGCATGAACCGGAAACCCTCCCTGAAGGAATTAATTGATGGGACCCACATCGTTCACAAGAAGAACAACTACGGCACACTTATAATAGCTGAAGCTTTAAGCACCATCCTCCAGGCACCAACTTTGAACATACAGAAAGATTCTAATTATACGCTCCCCTCAACTCAAGCAGAAAGCAGGAACAAGGGAGCCCCACTCTGCCTGCGGGATTAGGAGAACCCCGCCCTGCCAGCGGGAATGAGGAGCCCCGCCCTGCTAGCAGGAAGGGGGGAGCCTCAACCTGCCAGCGGGAATGGGGGAGCCTCGCCATTCCAGCTGGGGCGGATGAACCCCCCCCCCCCCCTGCCAGTGGGAACGGGACAGCCCCACCGTGCCAGTGGGATCGGGACAGCTCCACCGTGCCAGCAGGAACGGGGGAGCCCTGCCATGCCAGCGGTAGGGGGGAGCACCGCCACACCTGCTAGAATGGGGGATGCCCGTTGTTCCAGCGGAAACGAGTGAGCTCCGCCGTGCCAGCGGAAACTGGAGAACCCCGCTGTTCCAGCGGAAACGGGGGAGCCTCACTGTGCCAGCAGGTACGGGGGAGCCCTGCCGAGCCAGCTTGAACGGGGGAGTCCCGCCAGGCCAGTGGGAAAGGGGCATCCCTGCCATGCCAGGAGCAGGGGAGCCCCACCGTGCCAATGGGAAGGGTGGATCCCTGCCATGCCAGGAGTGGGGTATTCCCACCATGCCTGCGGGAATGGGGGAGCCCCCGCTGTCCCAGCGGGAACAGGGAAGCCCAGCCATGCCAGCGGGAACAGGGGAGACCCGCCATTCCAGCAAAAGTGGAGGAGCCCCACTGTGTTTGCGAGAACGGGGAGTCCCCGCCATGCCAGTGGGAATGGGGGAACCCCACCGTGCCAGTGGGAAATGGGGAGCCCCGCTGTGCCAGCGGGAACGGGTGCCCCGCCGTGCCAGCGGGAACGGGTGCCCCGCCGTGCCAGAGGGAACGAGTGCCCCGCCGTGCCAGCGGGAACAGTGCAGCCCCCGCTGTTCTAGCAGGAACGGGGAAGCCTCGCCGTTTGAACCGGAACGGGGGAGCCCCTCCATGCCAGGGGGAAGGGTCATCACCAGCCAGGCCCAGTGGGAGCTGGGAGGACCTTGCCAGTCCAGCGGGATGGGAAGATCCCCGCCCGCTAGCAAGAAGCGGGGAGCCCGCAGAGCCAACAATATAGTGTTCCTCTATCTAGCTAATTTTTAAGTTGTCTTTCATCATCAATAAGAAAATTGAATGCTTTCCTGTCAGAAGTCGAAAAGATTCTTAGTCTCTTTGGAAGGGGAAATATGGAATACCGAAATCGGCTTGAAATTGTCATTTAGCTTCGAGCAGAAATGTTAGAAAGGTTGTAAAGATCATTTTGATCGTTTTATTGATCAACCCAAATTTGCAAGCTTTTATCACAACTTGCCCCTGAGGCCATTAGAAAGAAACAAGATTTGGGTGATGCAGAAAATGTTCTGGTAAAAGTTAAGAGAATTGTTGAGTCTGCAACTTTCAAAGAAAACCAAAATACCATATCAAAAAGGAATCAATGACAAGTGGAATCAGGAAGGCAATCATGAAAAGCAAAACAAAAATCTTGAAGGCCAATAATTAATTTGTTTGAAAGGATTCGGACAAAACGCACAGGAAGAAGAAAGAAAGAATCCGAAAAGTAAAACTAATTATAATTGGTTGATCAGTTTATGATGAGGCGGATTTGAAATGAGAAGTAAAGTTCACATTGTTGAATATCCAAACATAAATATTATACATAATAAGGCGGAAACTGCACAGAAGAAGAGAATATTGAAGGATCAGAGAAAGATCTAAAATTCTTCATTCTAAAGTAAGTTGTTTTTTCTCTCTAAAAGGAAGACACTCCTCAATTGGACGCCTTCCTGTTTTGCAATCCACATCATCATCTGTCGATCTTCAGTGTTTGTGTCATCCATCACAAGTAAAAGTTTTTAAAAGATACAACCAACGTTCCGTTTCCCTTACGGGCTGCCAACGCAAGAGCCCATGGACCGCTTTGTATATAAGCAGGTTGATCTAAATCATCGTTATCAGGAGAGGCAATTGGGTTCAGTTGGGTTCTGTCGTCATGAAACACCCTTAAGATGAACATCTTGAAGGCGTTTCAAAGGCGTGTCAAAGACAAGTTAAACAAGAAGTTCTCCAGCAAGAGGAAAGGAAATGGTCAAACGAATACTCTAAGGAAAGAGTTTGTTGCCCTCATCAGGACCCCTAAAAGATTAATACGTAATCGGGACGTCAAAAAGAAAGTTAGCTTACGGGAAAAGGAGGAAAAGAACGACGGATCCGGCCAATTAAACAATCAACAAAAAAATAGAAGACTGAAGGCGTAAATGAAAGGGTGACACGAAGAGGAGAGGAGATGGGTAGGAGAAAATTAATTGATAAAGATTCTCTTGGAATATAAAGGGTCCAATCAAAGGTAAGCACGAAATTGAACAATTTTTAATTTTCAATTAATAACTGAGCGGGGTACCTACACACACACGCAAACACACACACACACACATATATATATATATATATGTATATATATATATATATATGTATATATATATATATATATATACATATATATATATATATATATGTATATATATATATATATACATATATATATATATGTATATATATATATATATATATTTATATATATGTATATATATGTATATATTTATATATATGTATATATATATATATATATATATTTATATGAATGTGCAGATATGCAGTTTATATATACATACATACATATTCATATATATATATATATATATGTATATATATGTATATGTTTATATATATATGTGTACATATATATATATATATACAGTATATATATATATATATATACATATATATATTTATATATATATATATATATATATTTATATATATATATATATATATGTATGTATGTATGTATGTATGTATATATGAATGTGTAGATATGTATACATATTTATATATGTTTATATACACATACATACATATTCATATATATATATATATATATATATTTATATATATATATATATATATAATTATATATATATGTATATATATACATATATATATATACAAATTTATTTATGTACATGTGTGTATATATATATATATATATATATGTATATATATATTTATTTATATATACACATATATATATATATATATATATGTGTGTATGTGTGTGTATGTGTGCGTATCTGTGAATGTGTATTTGCTAGCTATCATTTTCTTATCTGTTACTGTTTTGCTATGTTCTGTGCTAAATTATTGAGGGAATAAAATATAGAAGTGGGTTTTATATAATTACGTTTGATATATATAGCGAACCATAACAGACAGCCAGTAGAGAATTGTGATACTTGATCTTTCCCATTCGTTTCCTTGAGATTAAACTAACTAGTTTAGTTTCAAGTCCTCTAAGATTAAGACATTTTTGATGGATGTTGATGCTAGATGTTAGACCCAAAAGCTCATAAGTTATCTGTTATCTTTTGCAAGTTAGTATATTATATATATATATATATATATATATATATACTGTATATATACATATATATACACATATATACGTATATATATATATATATATATATAAATCCACACAAAAAAAATTAAATATTTCTTGTAAAAATGTACACAAAACAATATAAATAAGTCCACTCATATATATATATATATATATGTTATATATATATATGTATATATATATATATATATATATAAATCCACACAAAAAATAAAAAATTAAATATTTCTTGTAAAAATGTACACAAAACAATATAAATAAGTCCACTCATTTCTTCTTAAGACCTCTGCAACTAAATTACATAATACCGAAAGCGAAAAAAAAATCATAACATCAGTTTTACACAACCTCGTCAATAACCTCCCTCTGGTTGTGGGCAATACGGGCTTTTTCACGTTGAATCACATCTCTCCAATTGCCTTCTTTTTTATATCGTCAGCTCATTAACCTGATCAGTTACCTTTTTAAAAATAACTTGTTATGCATTTTCACGTTCTCCCCTTTTTACAATTTACAAGCCACTTTTTTCTCCTTTCCTTTATTCGTGAATAACTTATAAAGTTTCTCTTTTCTGTTATACAACTGCACCTTTGATAATATACATATTCCCTTAATCCTCATTATTTAATGGATTCAAATTAATGTTTGCTAGAATGTTTAGAGAACTGACCAACCTAAATTCAAAGGAGGAAAACTCGTGTTGACTCTTTGTCCCATTTTCAAGCTTAAGACAGAACTCTTAAAAAGCTCTTCAAAAAGGTTATTCTCTTAGTATAAATAGGCATTGTAGGGCTTGAACATTTGTTTTCCAAATTCAACTCTATTTTGAATC
>NC_090731.1:129202287-129227287 GCF_036898095.1 Palaemon carinicauda
ACAGCCTTGTAATAGCTATTCTCCTTTTAGGATTAGGGAATTTGAAAGGAGAGGATTACAAGCAGGGAAGGATTATCTCTGCTCATTGGCTGGAAACTGGAATTGTTGCAGGAATTGCTGGAAGGTGGAGAATGATGAGAGGGAGAGGACTTTGGTAAGGATCTGTAAGGCGATAGGTATGAGGTCTTGCAAGGTGAGAGACTCAATTGCTTGAGTCAAGGTTTGGGAAGGGGAAGAGGATGAAGGTCGTTGCTGGTCCCTTTGGGGAGCAGTTGCAGGTCGGTGCTGATCCTTCTCAGGAACAGTTGTAGGTCGTTGTTGGTCCCTTTGGGGAGCAGTTGCAGGTCGGTGCTGATCCTTCTTAGGAACAGTTGCAGGTCGTTGCTGGTCCTTTTTAGGAGCAGTTGTAGGTGTAGATGCAGGAGCTATTGTAGATGTAGAAGTAGGAGCAGGAGTTGGCTGAGTTGGTCTTCTCTGGCGAGGAGTTCTCTGTTCTTTAGGTGGCTGGGATGGAGCTGGTTTGTTTTGGTTTGAAGAGGATGTATTCTTCATAGCTGCTATCCTCTTGAGACGCTCTGGGCAGCGCTTATTCCAAGCATGGTGTGGCTTGGAACAATTGGGGCACTTGGATGTGGTTTGTCGTCCTTCTTTATGGGCCTTTATGCACACTTCTGTGCTATGTCGCTGGCTGCAGATACCGCAAATAATGGGGCCTCTGCATTCTTCTTTATGATGTCCAAAGCGTTGGCATCTGTAACATCGAAGGGGCTCAGGTGTGTATTCCTCGATGGGGAAAGTACCCCAGACTCCTAAGTCCAGTTTGGAAGGAACTGGACCTATAAAGGTGGCAATTAGGCGTTTAACAGGAACGTCATCCTTGCTTGTGCAGCGAACAGCACAGTCAATATTGCTGCACGAGGTTACAATGGAGATAGGCATCGTCACAGTGATACCTAGTAATGACTGCCTTCTTCCTGATAAAAGCAGGATCCAGCAGTGTTAAGGTGGAGTCTTCCTGAAGGAATCTGGCTGTCTCAATGTCCTTGGGATAGATGATAAGATCACCTTTCCTGTTAGGTCTTTGCAGTGAGTTGCATGCCAGGTTTGGCAGCCATGGCAGCAACAGAGGCATAAGAGAGCTCGTGGTTTGCCTGTGAAAGTAGAAACTTTGGCAGAGGTTTCTTGTGGCTGTGTAGCTGGGAAGTTCTCTTGTATAACAGTGGCTTCTTGCAGAAGTGTCTGGAGGCAATCTGTGCAGTTGCAGTCCATAGAGTGGGCCCCCTGTTCGGTCTCCATGGCGTTGGAGGACTCAGGCTCGTTGGTAGGAGGGATGACTGCTGTTGCACCTAATTGCTGAGGAGTTGTAGGGACAGACAAGGACGAGTCTGTGCTCTCAGTCCCTTGGAGTCACAAGTGGCGATGCTGGGGCTGGTTCTGGCACTGGTGAAGAGTCTATAGAAGTCTTCTTTTTCTTGTTTTTTTTGCATAAGGATTATTTCCTTATTACACTTTTGAAGCTGGTCAGAGAGATCTTTACATCCCTCACATTAACAGCTGATTTTGTGGTAAATCACTGCTGGGTTTACTGTGTAGTTATGTTTTTTCAATCTCCTGAATATGAAGTCACGTTGCTCCTTATAAGCCTCACAGTCATCACATCCACAGGTTTTTCCAGTGAAAATATCAATTACAGAGTCTGGTTTCCTTAGGATAAAATTGCCATCCCTCTTCTCCCAGATACCAAATGGACATCGTGGTTGAACTCTACGGGAATCACAGTGAAATTTTCGGTAGGTTACGATGCACATAATCCAAGAGTAGTTGTCGACACCGAGTCTAAGCGAACACTGTACTTGATAGCGACCCCGCTGATACCCTATAAAAAATTTTTCATTAGATCTAGATATAGCTGAAAACTATGCAAAATAACTAATTTTTTCGCAATTTAAAACCATAATGTTTCATAAATAGTAAATAAGTCATTTTCATCTTTGATTTATAATATATTTTTTATTCGGAATTTTTTCAGATACTTTTTATTAGCGGCCTATTCTGTGAAAATTGCCTGTAGAAAGAGCCGGGCTGTGAGAAGGCCAGCTAATATCACTTGAAGAAGAACATAACCCTAAACAATATATGTTTTCATTATAAAGGTTTTTGAGTCCAAACTGAATCTAGTTATTTCAATGAGAATCGAATAAAAAGAAAAATGAATGATAGGCCTATTGGTGTTAATTAACGAGAAGAAAATAGACGTTACTTTGAATGGAGAAAACCTTTCGGGAAACTACAAAGAAATTGTTTGTTGTCGCTCAACACTTATAATAATACTGCTTCTGTCTATAAGTTGTTTTGTTCCTTAATATTTTCAACGCCTTTCTATTGAAAGCCATTTAGAAAGAGCTTATGTGAAGACTTCAGCAAAAAGGAGCCAAAATCCTTTCCCGAACAATAAGAGCAACTCGCTGAGATTATTACTTAGCCATTTCTTAGTTGTACTAAGACGTTTAAGAAGCTTCTTTGTATTAATGTTTCCTGTATCAGGTCCCGTCATCACTGAATTATTCAAGCTGTAGGACCTCTCTCTTATCCCCACACACATTTTTAAACAATATTCACAGAAGCATTGTACGTAACCCGTGCAATATATCACGGTAGTTTACAGCAGCAAAATTATGATTAAAATACTTCCCACTCAAAACCACGACTTTATCCAGGACCCGGACTTTGTCCATGAATAAAGTTATAACTCGGAAGATAAAAATTATTCATTTAATTATTAATAAATATTTTGGTTTTATATTGTAAGAATTTGAAGATTTTGGATAGTTGTTAGCTATGTCTAGATCAATTAAAATAGCTTTTAATGGTTGTTGGAGGGTTTTCTCCTCATCACTTCTTTCTTCATATTCTGTGTGACTAGTATTTTTGTTATTTTTAAATTATCATCATAAGAAAATACATATTCAATACGAATGGTCGTTCATTGTTATGTTCTTTATTTACGTTGTCTATGTCACCTTTAATAGGAAGGGAGAAAAGGTAACAATTCTCGGTCAGAAACATTTGAGATTTCCTCTGTTCGTTTCTTGTTGCTGCTCCTTTCACTCAGCGCAACTTGCATAGACCCTCGATTTTAGTATCCCATTTACAAATATTTAAATCCCTTTATAGATATATAATATTTTGATATCGCCGCATTTGAAGAATATTCTTCAACCGAACGAGGAGGCCAGAAAAGAAAAGTTCTTTAGGCCTAGGCAATAAGTTAGTCCGGTGGCTGTGCAACCTCGCTTACTAGGCCATTTCCTTTTCTTTCTTCCTAGTTGTGGCACTCTTCCTTACTTCCTCATCTAAGGCTTTGGTCTAATTGGTTTTATTCTTTAATTAGCCTATTTAAAGTGTCTAGGAATGGCAGAAACAATTGAGATTTCCTCTGATTCGTTTCTTGTGGCTGCTCCTCCCACTCAGAGCAACTTGCATAAACCCTCCATTTTAGGGACAAAAAAAAAACCACATACTCTTAGTTTTCACATATACATATAATTAAATCCCTTTACAAATATATAATATTTTGATAAATGTATAATTTACGTTAATATCAAAATAGAATTTGAATTATAACTGGCTTTTAAATAGTAAATCACATAGAGAGTTAAAATATCGATATATTGAGAAATTTATTTGATGGTTATTGCGCGTTCAAGTTTCCCGTTTATCATTAACAGTCGAGCTGTCGTGCAGACAAGTATTTTTTTTTCATTTTCATCATAAATTTACTGGATTTTGTTGCACATGACTCGGAAGTTCTCAAGATTTTGCCCTGATAGAGCAGTAATCTTTAAAATCTAATATCTGTACATCAAAAAAAAAGTTAAATTGAATATGAATGATAAACTTCAATGTAATGTGTGTTACGGCCCTACGGGGACAATTCGATTGCATTACTCGATGTCTCGAAGCGGACATGTACCAATTTTCAACAACATATCTCCCAGTCTAGTGTGGTAATTAGGAGTACAATAGGTGAACTAATATTTTTGTTTTACTAATAACTTGCCAAGTACTATATCATTAAGGGGTACAGCCAGAATTGTACATAAGCTTTAATTATGACATATAATTTTGTTTTCATTAGTGTCATTCTTTGTAGGCCTAGAAAATTTTGCATTGTCGCTTTATTAATCTCTAAAATTATGGTAGTGATTATGTTAAAGCCTGTCTATACATGTAAAAGGATCAAATTTATGTTACTTTTTTTTTGGTTATGCATCAGTATCTTCGAATATTTGTATCAGAAAGCAAATAGAGTACATATGAGTAGTCTACAGAAATTTCATTAAATCTACAGAAAAAAAATGAACAAAATATACAGAAATTTTACCAAGGCCATCTGGCAACTCTCTCTCTCTCTCTCTCTCTCTCTCTCTCTCTCTCTCTCTCTCTCTCTCTCTCTCTCTGTGAAAAGCCCACCTGAAGGTTTCAGTGTGATCTCCGTAGAGTTTCTCCGCCTTGTCCATCTTCCATCTCGGAGACTGGCCTTGGAACCTTTATCCATATGAATAAAGTTAAACAATCTATTCATTGTTAGAAATAAAATAAATGTTTATACTAATATATACAGAAGAGTACACATAAGTATACATGCAATATCTTCCGAAGTTAATATTTCGTTAACTATTTGAAATTAAGTAAAAAAAAAATGATTGGGTACTCAAAACAATTAGCTAGAAATAAAGTAAAATCAAACATTGCATTAAAAATTGTAAAAAAAACTTTAAAAATATAAAAGGAAAAATATAAAAGGAAAAAAACGGAATGAACTAAAAATAAATAATTCCATCTTATTTTAAGTGATTTCCGTTTTTTATTGTCCTTAATCTCAAACTGATGATAGAGTATCAACTTGAAAGCTCCCGAATGCAAATTCTCTCCCTACCATTGTCAAAAATATTTACCCTCAAATTAACATTTTCAATTAATCGCCATATTACCGAGATTATAAATATACTGTATTTAATTTCCCACCACGGGATCAAATATATTCAAATCTGAAAATGGGAATTCAAATATGAATATGTACAGGCGGACACGTGATCTCTTGGTACACCTCCCTCTGAGGATATGCACCCTGTCACTCCCTTACTGCTCAGAAGGTAACCGGTGTGGTAAGAGATGGCAGAGATAGTGGTGAGTGGGGAACTCGCAACACAGGAAGGGAGTGAAAGGTTGCAATTCCTCATAGCACTGTTTAAAGGCAGAGGCAAGAGACAGTGACATTGCCCTATCAAGCAGGACAATGTCCTAGAGATTAACCAGGGATGGCTAGCCAGTGGCTGTTGATGACTATAGGCTACCCCACCTCCGGACCCCCACCGTTAACTCACAAGGTGGTGAGGTTACAGGCACTAAAGAAACTAACGAGTTTGAGAGGGACTTGAAACTGATTCCGGTGATCACTATGCAGGGTACGTTTCCAATAGGCCACCGCCAGGAATTCTTGTGTCTGAAATTAATCTACTTTTTTAAAGTTTCAAACATGTTCATATTACCATCATTAATCCCGCAATTTTATGAGCTCGCTGAGTGTAACGTCAAAACCGTCTCTTTAACAAACAATGATATAAAAACATTAAGGAACTTCAGGACAAGATACCATCAACCATTTTGACTCGAGAATCTAATTTCTGAAAATACGTGTGCAACACAGCCGGCATGAAACACTGATAGCAGAGTCACATTATGTCGGAAACCATTACAATTTAGCAGGTAGAAAAGGAACGCCACGTTCTTCAGTTAATAATCGTAAAAGATATTGAAGAAGTATTTGAATAATTTTGACATTTTACACTGACATTATGAGTGGTTTCCGCAGTTCCGTCTTCACCGTACATTAATTAAATATATTAGACCAACTGTGTACAGACAGAATAATCATAATAACACACGGCAAAAGAGAACAACTCACAGAAATAGGAAGCTCCAAATTATTATTATTATTATTATTATTATTATTATTATTATTATTATTATTATTATTATTATTATTATTATTATCATTAGTTGCTAAGCTACAACCCGAGTTGGAAAAACAAAATTTTAGAAGCTACAACCCTAGTTGGAAAAGTAGGATACTATAAGAAAGGAGCAGAAAGAACGATTATATTGTATATTTTCTAATGATTTGCAGCGGTACATAAAAGAGCAGTTCCAAATACAGCTCGTTGAGGTAAACATAAAGAATCTGCCATAAAGATAGATAAGAGTTCATTCCTGCTCTTCCAACTTAATCCTCTATAATTCAGGATTCGACCTTAGAATGGAGGTTAACACCCCTCAACCAATATAGCTGATTGGAATCTGTGAAACATTTAGTTGTTTCTTGTTATTGTTATCAAGAAACTTTTGACATTTTTTTTTTTTCAAAAAAGTCACACACACACACACACACACACAATTTTGAAATGAGATGCCATTTCAAAGGAAAAGGGATGACGGTGTATGATAAGAATAATTCACTGCTTATAAGTCCTGCTATTGAATGTGCATGTCGTGAGATTCAGTACACAAACGTTTATGGCGGGCATAACAACTTTATTTAAGCGGAGGAATTAACAAAATTTGTTCAGAAGAATTTCTCCTTTCTCGAAACAAGCTAAGAATTAGCCCACATACTTCCTGTGGATTGCTCTTTTGACAAAGCCTGTGAGCCACCTAAAAATTCAAGATGGCTGCGTTTTTCAAGATGGATGTCATTGAGTATAAAGAAATATTACACAGTACAAAAAAATAAAGCACTTGTCCGATTTGATTGATCTTGGTGTCAAATCCTTTATTCTTTGCAATGTAGAATCCGAATTTCCCACCATGGACTCACTTACTGGCTTCCTAGTACCAGCAAGAGCAGATGTCAACGCACTACCTGGACTCACTGGATGGATCCATTGCAGGGAAACTCACCATTGGTTTCAATATTAGCTTAATTATCATTTAGTACGTCCACATAATTAGTTAATCATCCCAAATTCTGTCTAATAAGCCCCAAATAAGTTAGCTATTGCAGTTTAAGTGTACTTTAACATAGATGTTTAGTTAGAAAATAGCACCTGAATGGGCAGGGTGAGCCAGAACACAACTGACAGTAGAGTATGAGTGACTGGAGAAGGTCACTGTGACAGATGGGTCAGTGACTTGGTCAGTCCACCTTACTTCACAGAATAGTGGAAAGCCGTTTGAGACTAGCATGACCTCATTTTCGTTTCTGCTGCGAGATCATGCCCATTATTACTGCTGACCAGCCAATATATGCAATAGCCAAGCGGGTCCAGTGACATTGTCTTAAAATCTACTGCGAAGTAAATTTTTTTTTTTTCAAGTAGCTATAGGTTTCACCGTATCAGATTATAGTATGATTTTTTCTTCATAACATTACCATCTACAATTCAACCACGTTTTTAAACATAAACATATATATAAGAGCTTGTCTATCTTCTCAATGCAGTACCAAATAAATTTCATTGTCAAATGTAATCCTAACAATTTCTGTGGATTTCATGTATGTACTACACATCTACCGCTTGCTTAGGTATGCAAATGATTGTATTGTTATTCACTGTTGGACATCCATGGAAATGAGTATTTCAATATATTTCATAAATTACTACAATATATTGTAGCGCAACATGTTATCATGAAATAAGTAAACCTGTGATTGAATAATAATCATTAAGACTCCAAAGAATAGGGAGAACAACCTTGTTCAGGTAAGGTAAGTGCATCCCTCTAGTTATTGATAAAAACAAGTTATATAAAATAATATAAACAGTTTCTGTAATTCTATAAAAAAAAGACTGATAACGTAATTCCTCATTATCCTGCAGGTTAATCTTCATTCCTACCAAAAGTAAACTTTAGCATGCAAGGAACATATATTTTAGAAAAGCATTATATTCAAATTGAACCTTAAAAGATATCAGTGTAGATGGATGCAATCTATATTAAATGAGTATTCAATTATCAATATATGACATAGTTATAGGATTAACATCAAAATATTTCTTCATAAGCTTTAACCAGACTTCTAGCTTTATCCTTTAAAAGCAGTGAAAATTGACATATCCCTCACTCCGTGATGAATATCTGAGTAAGAATATCAGAATATAAAAATGGAAATATGAATTATAGATCATATCGGTAAAGTACGAAGATATTTGATAACTGAGTTAGACTGCAGGGAAATAAGCTTCATAGAAAATGCCCATAAAATCAATGCAGTTAGTTCTAGGAATAAAAAAGAGTAAGCTAATATCAAATCAAAGGTCGAAAAAAATAAATTTTTTATTTAGTCCTGGTAAAAATGGAAAGGAATCTAAGGACCTTAGTATTATGAGTCTTGATAATTCACTCCGAGTGAAAGAATACAAACCTCTTTATACAGATTTGTTACGTTTGAATGATCGGAGTTACATAAATAATGATCGAGAACTGAAACTATCAACTACGTTCTGTAATGTATAAATGGACGACGTAGTCGTTAATACATTACTTGACAAGTTATTATTTCCAGTCAATTCGTAATATAAACGGGATGATAGGATAGTTATTGCTGAAACTTCCTCCAGACAGGATGGCCCAAATCAATCTAAAATGCTGTTCTATTTTTTTTCGGAAGACTTCTCATTATAATTGAGATAACGATTTTTTTTTACGATGGAGTACGTGCTGCTTATACGTGTACTATCGTATGTTGGCCTGTTCTGAACCTCAACGATTATAATCATATTGAGAAGGAATGCATTTTTAGAAAGTGATGAATCTTGTGGTAACCATGAAGTGAAAGAATATACGTTTCTTTTGTTAAATTAATAAATATTAAGAGAGATTAAGCTAAAAAATGAAGATGCTGAACGTTATCAGTTCAAGGATTAGCTACAAAAACTGATATTACCCGGATTTATAAATTCTAATTTTCAGTTTTTTCTTTCCAGTTAACATAGTTCAAATGACTGACATTTGAATTATTTCAACTGGAGAGAAAAAGCTGAAAATTTGAATTTATTAATCAGGATTATATTGATATTGATTTTTTCTTTGTTACAGATTGTGGGATTGATTTGACAAATCAAAAGAAATACATATTTTGATGTAATGAATCTCGTTTAAAGCTCTGAGATTTTAACATAACAGAGGTTCGTATTAAAAAGAAAGTAAATTACAATAAGCATTTGTGTAATGCGAGGTCTTGCATGTCTGACACATTCATGACACATTTCAAATGCCTTAATTTCTGCCTTTTTGAATTTTCAGTTTCCTTATCTTGTAGAGCTGATTTTTGCCAAGTTTTTTCTTTTTTTCTTTTTTCTTTGCTAAAAGTCTTCCTTTGGCCTAGCAGAATACTGTGATACGTGTAGAATTCGTCTCCAGCCTCTATAACGGCCCCCATGGTCGTCAACGCCCCCCTACCTGTATAATATACAGTATATCATTGCATGTTGGGCGAAGTGCCATATGCTCATAGTAAAAATAAGAAATATCATTAGTAATTGTGTAATTGGTATAGTCTAACTGTCAAAAATTGGTGGAAGTCGTTTTCTATGATCAGTTTCATCAAAGAAAAAAACTTTACTGGTATTTATGAAATTATTTCCCATTTTCTTATGTCCACAGGAAAAAAAAAATAGCTTTTTTCTCGGGTTTTTTTTTTCGGGAAAGGGGTGTATTTGTTTGATTGTCCTTCTTTTATGCCCTAGATAATATAATTTTTAGATGTTTTAGGCTATTAAGTGACATGATAACTACAAACTCTCAGAAGGATTTGTCCCTACATAGAGTTTTGAATTTTTGCTGATTATTTATTTCTATCTATTCGCTCATTTATCGGCGGGGCTTTCACTGAAGTTGTTGTTCGTTTTTTATGATATATGCTTATTTACTGTTCTATTTTGATAAAATCGTTATGTGCATGTTCCCGATGGATATACCAACATGCTTACGGACCGAATTTCTATTCAAGACAGTAGTTTCTCACCGATCACCAAATAACCTTTAGTACAATGGGCACTGAATTTCACATTTTTTTTTTCATAAAATCATTTATTTTCTTTGTAGGATGATAAAACTCACAGAGAGTATGCGTTATTATAGTGCTAATAATGCCTGAAATTTTCATTAGCCTGTCTTGATTGGTGTATTTTTGGCAAATAATTTTACGATCGGCCCTCCTACATAGTGGAGCCTACCCTTAACTTCAAATGATTCAACAATTTGGTAGGGAAGAACATTCGAGAATTTGGTCAAAGGCCGATAGAAACTTCTGGAATACTTTACAGGATTTGGCTTATAAAGGGAAATACATTTATGTACATACCTAGGACTCCGTGGTGGAGGGTATAGTCTGAGAAAGGTATGAATGCCAAGGATTGTCAGAATTATGGGAAATCTTTTACAACATAAATAAATTTAAAAAAAAAACTAAGGATAATGAATTCAATAGACAGCAATTTTTCTCCAACAGTTTATGAAGACAGTTAGCTGAGGAAGACTAGACTGAAGAACAGTTTTCAAAACATAGCAGAATGATATGATTAGAATATTTATCCTAGGACAATGTCGTCTTAAGATGTATATTCAAAGACTTTCTCAGTACTTTAATTTTGTGTGCAATGAAAAAGAATCCCACTGGATATTTTTCTTTCAGTTAATTTGCTATAATGAATCACACGTAGAATTTTAGATGACCTACTAACAATCACACTTTGAGGTTTGATAAGGTTTAACTTCCTCCACCATAATTTGCATCAACAATGAAAATTTGGACCTAACATTAAATGTAGTTAGAACTCTGCAGATAAGGGATTCAGCCGCCAAAACTCCACGCAAAGAAGAAGCGATTGAAGCTAAGATAGTAACTTCAACTTTGCAAGCGAGAATGTTATTTTCATGGTCGAACTATGCATCTATTATACAAAAAGTGTAGGGTCTAGAACGGTACATTGTGGATAACTAGAAATTACATTCCCGTAGTCCACTGACTTCCAACACAGGGGGTTTGTAATTTGAGTTTTATGGGGGTCATTGACTTGCTAATAATCCACAGGTATCTCTCTCTCTCTCTCTCTCTCTCTCTCTCTCTCTCTCTCTCTCTCTCTCTCTCTCTCTCTCTCTCTCTCTCTCTCTCTCTCTCTTTATATATATATATATATATATATATATATATATGTGTGTGTGTGTATATATATATGTATATTGATATATATATATATATATATATATATATATATATATATATATATATATATATATATATATACATATATATATACATATATATATGTATATATATGTATATATATATATATATATATTCACATATATATATATATATATATATATATATATATATATATATATATATATATATATATATTGATATATATGTATATATATAATATTATACTATAGTTCCGTGTCTGGGAACCAAAAATATAATATTTCATATATTATGGCTAACAAGCTACACAACCCTTTTGAGTTCCAAACTCACCTGTTTATTTTTACATGAAATCTGTTACACTTGAAAATATCAATACCCGAACTCTGAGACGATTATATATGTCCCAGACAGCAATACATAAAAATATTAAATGTCCAGAGGTCTCTTAAGTACATTCAAAACCAAATTGGGTAATTATTATAAAGAACTATTTAAAACCACCTCTTACTTCGATTCATTAACAGGATTCGAGCGAGTATAAAATAAACACTGGTGATCAAAATAATACTCTTTCCAAAAATAAATATATTCTATAAAAATTACAACACTTTGAAAGAATTTAAATAAAAAAAGAATAAATCACTCGAAATATTAAGTCTGAACAAAACTTAGAATAAGAGAAAAAATGCTACGCTCTGAAAATTATGTAATTACTTAACTTGAAATATTAAATTTGAAGAAAACCTTAGACTAAGACAAAAGAAATAATTACAATCTGATGCTTAAACTCTTAAAAAAAAAATTGCATGAAGTAACTGTTAAACTTACTAACTTCACGTATTTTACTTACACAGAGACAGTTACAAAAATTTTACAAAATACCAATACTCACCACAACACAATAAATTTAAAGTCACCTTTGACTCCTTTCATAACGTTTCACCATGTTACACACGATATATGTCATAATTGAATTTAATCACTTTAGAGAGGACACACTAAAGGCACTTGGAGAGAGAGAAAGGTGGGCACTTTGGCTCTTTCACAGGACGGCTGTTTCTCTTCTGGCCCACGCATCCCTGGGGCCGTGTATATAAGACTTAGCTACTTCCAAAAGATTCTAGGCCCAAGATCTGAAAGCTTTGGCGGTTGGCCTAAGGGCGTCGGCAGAGTTATCAACATGATAAAAATTGGTTACAGGCAACTCTCAAACGCATACCAAGGCATACACGAGACGACTATCAGCTAATTCCACTCACCTTTGTCCTCGGGAATAGAAAAAGATATAATCTAACACTAGGGATTTCAAGAACCTTCCAAAACACGTGGCACACATAAAAATTGAGCATTTTCTCACAAAGATGACGCAATACCTGATAGAAATACAAAAATATTTACATAAGCCCTTGTTCATATCTCGCATGGATTATATAACACTCTTAAACAGCTTACATAAGACTTCATAACAAAAAAACGTAAAATAAAAATTTAATTCTTAAAATAACGTAAATTTACATATACTCACTTGAATGAAAAAAATACAATGATATTAACGGCAAAAGTGTTACGTAATTTACATAATAAACTTATATATACACAAGAGGAACTCATCTTAAGAGTTGGCTATTCACCTCTTCAATGCACATATGATATATATATAAATAGAATACATCAATGAATTATTTACACTAGACTAGACTAGTTTCGTAAATATATATATATATATATATATATATATATATATATATATATATATATATATATATATATATGTGTGTGTGTGTGTGTGTGTGTGTGTGTGTGTGTATACAAAACTAGTGAATGCTCTTTTTATTGTCATTGTTTTTATCTTAATAATTTCATATGAATATTGTTGTTTTAATAAGTTGTTTCTCAGAACTTTAACTGTCCTTTCCCTATCTTATATTTACCATGGATGACATAATCTTTGGAAGCTTGTTAGCAACAGGTTATAAGCCTTTTGGCTTCCCCTCGTGTATAGGATTCAAATCTTTTATTAATAAGAATCATGTGCAACAGGGGACTTCAAGATCTTAGAGATGGTTGTAAAACAGTTATAGTTACTATGATACCAGACAACAAATATTTGGGTGAAATTCAATAATGGTATTAGAACTGATCTACTGATTCTCATTTGCTTAAGTTAGAAGAAAAAAAAACTATTTCTGAAGTGTATCAGAGTTTAAAGAAACAACATGAATTAATAAGTATGGCTCGCTAAAGAAGAGAAGTTGGCTGGCCTCTGTGATAGGGTGTACATCGAGGGGTGGGGGGGGGGGCGCCAGAGGGAGCCCCCAGTGACCTTGTCAACACTGCAGGATCCTTTAAAGGCTGCTAATACCCTTAAGCATTACTTACGAGAGGCCATTAAGTAAGCATCCTTAATACCCACGATCTTTTTCTGTCTACTGCACTTAAGCCTCGCTGTTTGCTTGCCAGTTTATATTTCATTCTCTTTTTGCTTGATTCTTTCTTGGCATTTGTGTGCGTGCGTGCGTGAGTGTGTATGTGTGTGTGTGTGTGTGTGTGTGTGTCTGTGTGTGTGTATGCCCACGCGCGCGCATTCTATCAAGAATTCCATTGTTCTTTTCCTTTCTAACAATATTTTCTTGTGTTTGTCGAACTGTGTTGTTTATTGGAGATTCTTTTATTTCCTGCTCTTGACTTTTCATCTCTTTGTTTTTCTTTCAAACGTTTCCCGGCTTTTTGAAGATTTCTTTTACCAGTTCAGTCTTGACTTACTCCTGTTTTCTCAACCTTTTCTGTATATTTTTGGCACTGTTGTCCTATTAACACTATTTCTCATATAATCATTGATGTTTTTAGTATCAATGTTTGCTACTATAATCATTACTATCATTTTTCGTATTATGGCTATAACTACTATTTTCATCATTACAACTAAAAATATTATTATTTTCATTGTTACTCATATCATCATTGATTAGGTTAAGAAATACATTCTTACATGCAAGGTTCGTTATGTATTCATTCTGCAATAACAAAGTGATTCTATATTTTACTTCTTAATTATTTACCCTTTAGTTCTATGGCTCTGACAAATTATTTAAGATTTCCTGAGCTCAATTTCATATTGCAATTCTTGCCTATTCAAGTACGTACAATTATTATCATTATTATTATCATTATTATTATTATTATTATTATTATTATTATTATTATTATTATTATTATTATTATTATTATTATTATTACTGGTGCGGTTATTGTTGTTGTTTATTGCCTTTTTGTTTTTCTAATTTTCCCTACCTTCCATCTTTTTTTTATTACTCGCATTCTGTGGAGGAAAATCTTTTCTATATTCATTCAGTTTTTCCTCTCCACCTAATTTTAGAAAAAGGGAAATAATAATAAGAAAAAACCCATAAATTTGTAGCAGTTGTGTCTTTAAATTAAACAATTTACTGAAAATGACACGTGATGAAATACATAGAATTCATTTTCTATGAATTCATATATGAGCTAAAGCTTTACATTTCTGGTATAATGTGTTTTTTTTTTTGGTGGATGTTACAATAGAATATTAATAATATGAAGAAGATAGAATAATGTTAGTTATATTTTTTATGAAAAGCAGCATAGCTTTATATAAAAATATTTCCGTTGATCTTGAAAAATTGTATCGTATAATATTGGTGTTTAGAAAGAAGTATGATGTTACAGATTTAACATGAAGATTGTATATGTGAATGCGGGTAGGTGCGAACGTCCGCATGTGTATTTGTGTGTGCGTGCGTGTACATATAAATACAGTATATATATATATATATATATATATATATATATATATATATATATATATATATATATATATATATATATACATATATATATATATATATATATATATATATATATGTATATATATATATATATATATATATATCCTTATATATATATATATATATATATATATATATATATATATATATATATATATACATATATAGAGATATATATATATATATATATATATATATATATATATATATATGTGTGTGTGTGTGTGTGTGTGGGTTTGTGTGTACAGTATATATATATATATATATATATATATATATATATATATATATATATATATATATATATATATATATATATATATATATACATATAATATATATATATATATATATATATATATATATATATATATATATATATATGTGTGTGTGTGTGTGTGTGTGCCTGTGTGTCTGTGTAAACTCTGTATATATGCTGTTTCTAGTCTTATCTCAAGTCATTTTCATATACACATTTTTTAACTGGAATTACAAAAATAGAAATTTTACATATATCAGTTGGACATTTTCCATATGATGTTAATTTCATTTATAAGTAAAAGCTCACTTTTATATCATAGACATTTAGAGTTTTTAGTATTGAATTTTTGTAAAGAAAGTTTATTTATCACACCATATATCTGAAGCCATTGGCCTCTCTCGCCTTAGATCTACATTCACAATATATGATGTAAAATTCCGTCGAAAGATAAAAATCCGTAACTTATGCAAATTTGTCATTTGGAATTCTAAAATTCTACCAATAATCTTATTCAAATTGAAAGGCTCAAAATATAAAAAGAAAATCTTAATAATGATTTCGTTTTATTTTTGGCTACTATTTTCTCCTTTTCATAGTATTTTTTACATTCAGGTGTATCTAAATTTTAAGCTATTATTGACAATTGCATTTTCAAAATGTAAGTCTAGGAAATCGTTGATACATTTTCGGTTTTTATTTTTATTTCTATTTTATTCGGATGAGTAATTAACTTTCTTTATTTCCTTACTAGTTGTTCCAAAATATTCCTCTGCCTTATTTCTTGTTGACGGGAATATTCAAAAGTAATCTTTCTCCCAAAGCCACGAAAATCCCTTTCTCTAAATGTGTCATTTTTAAAAGTCCTTTTTTTTCGTGGATTTATTTTCCCATCAACGGACACGTGGAAAACCAAACAGTCGTTAGAGGAGAGAATTAATCCTTCTTTGAAATTAATAATCAGTGATTATTAGGGATCGTTTTGCAGTCCTGAAGGATTTCATATTTTTCTGAAGTTTAATAAAACCAAATGATGGATCTGCATTCAATGATTGATTGAGTATCAATGATTTTCTCCTTTCATTTATTTATTTCTATTTCATATCTTTTAATTTATTTATTGACTTATTTTAGAGTCATTTTCGGTGAAAAGACCGAGACAGGGAAAACATAGACTTATTTTACTTTTATTTTACAGAATGATGCATACAGAATCATTGAAAATTACTTTAAACTGTTGGAGTCTCTTTCTGAAAAAAAAGAAAAAAAAAAGAATATTCAAGCTTCATATGATATTCGATAAATAAAAACTAATGTTTTGCTAAAAGAAAAACAAAAATATTATTCATTCATTCTAAGGTAATTCTGATACAAAAGATTTTACATTAAAAGTAAATTGATTTGCTGATCACCATAAATTGAAGATTTAAAGCCTACGTTTATGAAACCATTTATAAAATTGCTGAATCTATTTTAATTTCGTTCAAGAAATGATTTTTCTGTTTGTGTAATGTAAATATTAGTTTTCAATTCAAGTTATATACTATTTTTTTCCTTCTAACCAATAATGTTAATTTTTCTTGATTTGTTTAATTTTCTCTTAATCATTTGTCGATGGGAATATTGAAAGAGTAAATTCCCCCTTGAAGCCAGAAAATCCCTAAAAAATAATTTTTTTCTAGAAGAAGAAATTTTCTTGGATTTATTTTCCATTTTACGGAACCTTAAAGAAAAAAAGAAAAAAAATCAGAGAACAAAATTAATCCTTTGAAATTAAGATTCATTGAGTTTAAGGGAGGAGTGTTTTCCCTTCCTGGAAAATTTCATATTTTTCTGACGTTTATTAAAGCGAAATGAAGAATCTACAGATATTAATTGACTGAAAATCGATGACTTTCTCCTTTCATTTGCCCGTTTACATTTCACTGTTTATCAGGTCTGTATTTTTCCAGAATACTCTTTTCTGGAAAAAAAAAAAACTAAAGTTATATTTTTTGTATCAACTTTAATTTTTTTGTTTTTTAAGATGATTAAAATCATCTGTGGTTTTCATTTCTTATATAACTTGCACAGGGTATCAAACGCTTTGTTTTCGTTGAATTTTCTGTACATATTCTTGCGGAATTATTATGAATTCTGTTTTCCAGCTTAATCATAAAATTATTCGAAATTATTATCATTAACTTGATATATGGCAGTGATAAAATTGATTACTTTGCCATTCTTCTCTATACGTCAGTTATTAATGATGAATAACATTTAGATATTATTTCTATAACCAACAGGAGAAACAAAAAGTAAGAAAAGAAATAAGCGATAATCTTTTGGGATTAAATTTTTAACAGTGGACATAAGATTTTAGAGAGGGTTAGCTGGGGAGCGAAAAAAAAAATTGAGAACCTGCTATAGTTACTACTGTGCCAGACAACAGATATTTGGTTAGAATTCAATAATGGTATTAGAACTGTTCTAATGATTCTTATTTGCTTAAGTTAGAAAATAAATAAAATCTATTTCTGAAATGTATCAGAGTTTAAATAACATGAGAGAAAAAGAATATCCATTTCTCTAATTAATGCATGGCAAGTTAATAAGTAGGTCTTGCTGGAGAAGGGAAGTTGGCCGCCCACTCTGATAGGGTGTACTTTGAAGGAGGGGGTGGGGTGGCCAGGAGGTAGCGACCAGTGACCTTGTCAGCACCGCAGGATCCTTTAAAGGATGCTAATGCCCTTAAGCGTTACTTACGAGAGGCCATTAAGTGAGCTTCCTTAATACACACGATCTTTTTCTCTGTCTCCTGCACTTGAGCCTCACTGTTTGCTTGCCAATTTATATTTCATCCTCTTTTTCTTGATTCTTTCTTTGCATTTGTGTGCACGTGTGTGTGTGTGTGTGTGTATGCCCACGCGCGCGCATTCTGTCAAGAATTTCATTGTTCTTTTCTTTTCTAATAATATTTTCTTGCGTTTGTCGAACTGTGTTGTTAATTGGAGATTCTTTTCTTTCCTGCTCTTGACTTTTCATCTCTTTGTTTTTCTTTCAAACGTTTCTTGGCTTTTTGAAGATTTCTTTTACCAGTTCAGTCTTGACTTATCCGGTTTTCTCAACCTTTTCTCTATATTGTTGGCAGTTTTAGTATTATTATCAATATTTCTCCTAAAATCATTAATATATTTGCTATTGTGTTTTCTAATAGTATCAATTTTATCATTTTTGTATTATGACTATAATTACTATTTTCATCATTATTAATAAAAAATATCATTTTCATCGCTATTCATTTCATCATTAATTAGGTTAAGATTAAATAGATAAGATAAAACAGATTTTACAATAGAAGTAAATTTATGTGCTAATCCCCATGAATAAAAAATTTAAAAGCTACGTTTATGGAACCATTTATAAAAGTGCTGAATCTATTTTAATTTCGTTCAAGCAATGATTTTTTCTGTGTCTAATGTGAATATTAATTTTTGATTCAAATAATTTCCTCTTTATTTCCTTTCTTGCACCAAATGTATATTTTTCTTGATTTGTATAATGTTCTCTTAATCTCTTTGTCGATGGGGTTATTGAAAAAGTAATCTCCTTCTTAAAGTCAGAAAATCCCTAAAAATTCCTTTTTCTAAAAGACGAAATTTCCTACGATTTATTTTATATTTTATGAAACTTGAAAAAACTAAAAATATTCGGAAGAGAACAGAATTAATCCTTTGAAATTAAGATTCAGTGAGCTTAAAGAAGGAGTGTTTTGCGTCCTCAATAATTTCATATTTTTCTGACGTTTATTAAAGCGAAATGAAGAAACTGCAGATAATGATTGATTGAAAACCGATGACTTTGTCCTTTCATTTGCCCATTTTCTTTTGAGTTTTTATTTATTTTATTCATTTGTGCAAAATCTCCTCAGGTCTATATTTTTCCTCGTTACACTTTACTGGACAAAAACTAAATTTATATTTTGATCACCTTTTATTTCATATTTTCTAAGATAATAAAAATCATCTTTGGTTTCCATTACTTATATTCTTATGTAACTTACAAAAGGTATCAAAAGCTTTGTTTCCCTTGAATTTTATGTACATATTATCATGGAATTATCATCAATTCTGTTTTCTAGATTAATCATAATATGGTTCAAAATACTTATCATTAATATGATATATAGCATTGATAAAAACCAATACTTTGTTATCCTTTCCTATTCGTCAATTCTTAAGGATAAATAAGATTCAGATACTATATCTAATATCAAGAGGAGAAATAAAAAGTAAAAAGAAGTAAGCAATAATATTTCTGGTAACCTATTTTCCCTTGAATCAGCCTATGGATATTATTAACAATTTCTATTAAGCCGAGAAGAATCTTGTGTTATAGGCCTACATTCAAGATATTGAAAAGTTTCTGCCCAGTCCGCTAGCGGTGAATGGGCAGCATAAAAGTAGACGAGAAACTAATGGGAAAAGAAGACATAATGCGCTTAATGATAATTGTATCTCTGGATGCAAGACGGAAGCTGATTATTTTGATAGAATGATCAAAATAAGAGAAGAGAAGAGAGGAGAGAAGAGGAGAAGAGAGGAGACGACAAGAGAGAAGAGGAGAGGAGAGGAGAAGAGAGGAGAGGAGAGAATAGGAGAGGAGAGGAGAGGAAACGAGAGGAGAATTGAAAAATAGTTAAAGAAGATTAGATGAAAGCAGGAGTAAACGAGAAGTAAAAATAAGAAACGGGAGTAATATAGTAATTGGGAGTAGAGTGAAGAATACGATGATGTCTGAGGTTAAAACGAGAAAGAAAAATGGGAACATAAGTAATCCATTAATGGGGAGTGAACTAAAAAGGAATTGGAGACGACCAGGTGAGTAGAAACAGACAGAAAAGGCGGGATGAACGAAACAATCCCAGTGATGATGATACTCACCAAATTGCATCTGATGATTTAGAAATGGAGACCACCAAAGAGTATCTGGATTGGCAAGAAGAAACCCAGGTCCGAGAGGAAATGGTCTAAAAGGAAAATGGATCCTGTAGGAGAAGGCAGAAGAAGGGTTGGAAGGAAGATGCCCAACAAATGGCTCTTCATCCATCAGCAGCATCAACTCTTTAAATTTATGGATGACAATTAATCGAACTCAAGGACAAGTCCAAAGGCACCTTTCACTCTCTCTCTCTCTCTCTCTCTCTCTCTCTCTCTCTCTCTCTCTCTCTCTCTCTCTCTCTCTCTCTCAAAACATTGGCATCGTGTTTTCCCTTTGTTGCCTACTTGGCTCTCCTTGTTTAGGCAGATGCCAACCGCAACCCCGCACCCCCAACTAATCTTTCCCATCAACTTCATCATAGATTCCCTCTATGTACACTATAATCCGCCCCCTCTCTCTCTCTCTCTCTCTCTCTCTCTCTCTCTCTCTCTCTCTCTCTCTCTCTCTCTCTCTCTCTCTCTCTCCCTGAAGGAAGATAAGGAAAACGGTCACAGCTGGGTGATTATGATCTTTATATTTAGTGGAAGGCTTCTAGGTTGGAGGGGGCTAAGGAGAGAGAGAGAGAGAGAGAGAGAGAGAGAGAGAGAGAGAGAGAGAGAGAGAGAGAGAGAGAGAGAGAGAGAGAGAGAGCAAGGCATCTCGTGAGAATAATAATAGCGCTAGTCCGGTGGTTTAGGATTAGGGAGCGGGGGGCGGTAGGATCTGTAGGGAAGGATCACCGCCGGATACGGCCAGGTGAGGCTCGGTGGTTAGTGAGATCTTTGCTAAGATCCTTCCTTCCCTTCGAGCCTAAAAGTATTTTCAACATTTTTCTTATATACGTTTTTTGAGGAAGTCGTGCATTTTGCTGTTGCTTCCATCTCTTCTTCTACAGCATCCCTGTTAGGGAGTAAAGATAAGAGAAAAGTGGAGAAGCTAATTATTTTCTTTTTCTCTTTCCCCGGCCGTCTGAGATATGTGGACTCAAGGTACGTGCTTAGAAGCAATGTGGGGTTTTGTTTAGATGCGTTTTTATCTTGTTTACTTAGACAGTTTTTATTTGCTTGTACAACATCAATTGAAATTATTATTATTTTAATTATTATTATTATTATCATTATTATTATTATTATTATTATTATTATTATTATTATTATTATTATTATTATTATTATTATTATTATTATCATTAAATCTTTGCTAAGTTATGTTTTAATTACTTATACTCTTCTCATATTTATACTTCTCTTAAATTTGCCCCTCGATCATTTTAGCCATTTTGAAGATAGAAATAAAACAGGATGTCAACATCACTCGTAGATTGCGAAAAAGGAATGAAAAGTACTGAGTGGTTCGTCAGAGCAGCTGCCATCTCCCGTCTCATGTTGTAATTCATTTATCTTTTTATGAATCAAGTCGATATCTGAAAGGACAGGTGGATTGGGAAAATATCAGTTGAATCATATCTGGATTATCTTGAATACTTTACTGTTTAGTATAGGTGTTCTCTGTGGATTTTGACTCTTAATTTCTTCAATGATTTTAATAATATAAGGTGGAAAATATACATTTAATAATGATATAAAGAATTATAATTAGGATTTGGTGGATACCTAATGATTTGAAAAAAAAAAAATCTCCCCAGAACTACTACCAATATTCCGTTATGTTGTGAAATGAAGAAGAAATCTTCGGAACAGTTTTAGTCGTCAGTGGCAGAACTTGCATAACATTTATCAGGAACAGAGATGAGAAATCTCAGAGTTGAAGGTAATTATAAAGATTAGATAACTCCTCATAAACTTCAGATTCCAAACTAAAATGTTGTGGTTATATGAGGGAAGGCGGGATGGGAATCGTAATGCTTTAATCTAGCGAAGCTTTACTATAAAAAGAAGAAAAAATAGGATGGATTGCATAGGGTGGTAGGAAAATTAGGTTCTAAGTATGAAACATAAATTAGAATTTTCAAAATGAGTATCAAAGAAATAAGGAAAAAATTTGGGTATTTACATTGTGAGAGAGAGAGAGAGAGAGAGAGAGAGAGAGAGAGAGAGAGAGAGAGAGAGAGAGAGAGAGAGAGAGAGAGAGAGAGTACTTTTCTTCTTTAGGTTAGAGATAGAGTAAAAGTAGTTTTAATGGCTTTCGGTAAAGGGAAAAAAGGAAAATACCATATTATTATTATTATTATTATTATTATTATTATTATTATTATTATCAATATTATTATTATTATTACTTGCTAAGCTACAACCCTAGTTGGAAAAGCAGGATGCTATAAGACCAGGGGCTCCAACAGGTATAATAGCCCAATGAGGAAAGGAAATAAGGAAAAATGACAAGAGAAGTTTAAGAACATTAATTACATTGAATTAAATCTTTCATATAAAAATTATAAAAACTTGAAAATAAGAGGATAAAAACTTCAAAATAAGAAGAGGAAGAGAAACAAGATAGAATAGTATGCCTGAGTGTACCCTCAACCAAGAGATCTCTGACCCAAGACAGTGGAAGACCATGGTACAGAGACTATGGCACTACCCCAGACTAGAGAACAATGGTTTGATTTGAGAGTGTCCTCCTCCTAGAAGAGCTGCTTACCATAGTTAAAGAGTTTCGTCTACCCTTACCAAGAGGAAAGTAGCCATTGAACAATTGCAGTGCAGTAGTTAACCTCTTGAGAAAAGAAGAATTGTTATGTAATTTCAGTGTTGTCAAGCGTATGAGGAAAGAAGAGAATATGTAAAGAATAGGCCAGACAATTCTGTTTATGGTTCAGTGAAGATGAAATGACCCGTAATCAGAGAGAGGGATTCATTGCAGTACTGTCTGGCCAGTCAAAGGACCCCATAACTCTCTAGCAGTAGTATCTCAACCGGTGGCTGGTGCAATGGCCAACCTACTACCTACCATATTATCAGGAAATCTAAGAAATACTATTCTTCAGTAAATGACGTGATAACCTTGTGGAGACCAGGATATTTCTAGATCATAATAACCAAGTATGATGATAATAAAAAGAATTTAATGCGAGGACATTGAATAAGAGTGCCTAACAACGCTTTAAATATTAAACAGACGTATTTCAGCTTTTAGCAAAAGGTAAGGAGGTGTATGTTGCGTTTATGGATCTGGAGAAAGTGTATGATAGAGTTGATAGGGAAGCAATGTGGAATGTGATGAGGTTATATGGAATTGGTGGAAGGTTGTTGCAAGCAGTGAAAAGTTTCTACAAAGGTAGTAAAGCATGTGTTAGAACAGGAAATGAAGTGAGTGATTGATTTCCGGTGAGAGTGGGGCTGAGACAGGGATGTGTGAGGTCGCCTTGGTTGTTTAACTTGTATGTTGATGGAGTGGTGAGAGAGGTGAATGCTCGAGTGCTTGGACGAGGATTAAAACTGGTAGACGAGAATGACCATGAATGGGAGGTAAATTAGTTGTTGTTTGCGAATGATACTGTACTGGTTGCAGACACAGAAGAGAAGCTTGACCGACTAGTGACAGAATTTGGAAGGGTGTGCGAGAGAAGGAAGTTGAGAGTTAATGTGGGCAAGAGTAAGGTTATGAGATGTACGAGAAGGGAAGGTGGTGCAAGGTTGAATGTCATGTTGAATGGAGAGTTACTTGAGGAGGTGGATCAGCTTAAGTACTTGGCGTCTGTTGTTGCAGCAAATGGTGGAGTGGAAGCAGATGTACGTCAGAGAGTCAATGAAGGTTGCAAAGTGTTGGGGGAAGTTAAGGGAGTAGTTGGGCATGAATGTAAAGAGAGTTCTATATGAGAAAGTGATTGTACCAACTGTGATGTATGGATCGGAGTTGTGGAGAATGAAAGTGACGGAGAGACAGAAATTGAATGTGTTTGAGATGAAGTGTCTAAGGAGTATGGCTGGTGTATCACGAGTAGATAGGGTAAGGAACGAAGTGGTGAGGGTGAGAACGGGTGTAAGAAATGAGTTAGCAGCTAGAGTGGATATGAATGTGTTGAGGTGGTTTGGCCATGTTGAGAGAATGGAAAATGGCTGTCTGCTAAAGAAGGTGATGAATGCAAGAGTTGATGGGAGAAGTACAAGAGGAAGGCCAAGGTTTGGGTGGATGGATGGAGTGAAGAAAGCTCTGGGTGATAGGAGGATAGATGTGAGAGAGGCAAGAGAGCGTGTAAGAAATAGGAATGAATGGCGAGCGATTGTGACGCAGTTCCGGTAAGCCCTGCTGCTTCCTCCAGTACCTTAGATGACCGCGTAGGTAGCAGCAGTAGGGGATTCAGCATTATGAAGCTTCATCTGTGGTGAATAACGGGGTAGGGTGGGCTGTAGCACCCTAGCAGTACCAGCTGAACTCGGTTGAGTCCCTTGTCAGGCTGGGAGGAACGTAGAAAGAAGACGTCCGCTTTTTGTTTTGTTTTATTGTTGATGTCGGCTACCACCCAAATTGGCGGAAGTGCCTTGGTATATGTATGTATGTATGTATTTTAGCTTTGAAAAAAAATATATATGCTGTTCAGTTGAATCATTAATTAGCCTTTTATTATGAGAAAACTGAACTTATCTTTCCTATTGACAAAAACCAGAGGTTGAATTAGCCTCCTCCATTTTTTCTCTTTCCATAATTCAATATGAATTTGAATGATAAAAACAAATGAGTAATAAACTTAGGATTGCCTTCAAAACATGCAAATTACTAATCATTATTCAGAGATAACTCGAAATATTTTTTATTATTAAAACAAGTCAGTGATGCAAGGCACAC
>NC_090731.1:129232287-129259787 GCF_036898095.1 Palaemon carinicauda
TTCCCTGATGTTGCCCTCTTCGGGTAGTCTGGTCTCGCTAAGAGCCGCCACATCAACATTGAAGCGGGCTAGCTCCTTGCAGACGAGGGCTGTACGTCGTTCCGGGCGGTTGGTGTTCGTCACGTCTTGGAGGGTGCGGATGTTCCACGCACCTAAGGTTAATATTTTTTTTTTGTTATTTCGACCGCATTAGTGGGATGTCCGCCAGCTGCGGTGAGCTGACCAGACGGGTTTGCCGTGTCCGATGTTTACCCCACCTTTTCTAGGGGCCTCCCCATGTGGGGTGGGCTGCGGTGTCCTCAATAGGCCAGCCCAGTCACGGGTCCAGCTGCCGAACTCTGGTGTCACGGCACCGTCACCAGAGAGCGACTGAATCTTAGACTCGCCGCCTGAGTGCAGTCGTGGGCTAAGGGCTTCCAGCTATCCAGGCCTGCCCCCTTCTTCACCCACGGTGATGTCGCCTCAGGACTTGCTGGTGGTGATGATGATGATGATGGTGATTAAGAGATGACGAAGGGTGGAGGAAGCGACAGAATGCCAGTAGCTAGGTATATTGTTTTGGGTGGTCGTGGCTTTGCAACGGCCATGCACACACTCTTGGCCCACATCATTTTCACCGCGGCTCAAGACATATGAGACAGGCGGCTTCTCCGATGTTGGTTGCATCGGGCTGCCGGGTTCTTGTTATGTCAAGGCCATGTGTATGTATATGCGTATGTTTATTATAATATATACAGTATATATATATATATATATATATATATATATATATATATATATATATATATACATATGCGTATGTTTATTATGATGTCTGTATATACATATATATATACATATATATATATATATATATATATATATATATATATATATATATATATATATATATATACATATATATATATATATACTGTATATATATATATATATATATATATATATATATATATATATATATATATGCAGTATATATATATATGTATATATATATATATATATATATATATATATATGCGTATGTTTATTATGATGTAACTATACGTCTATATATATTATATATATATATATATATATATATATATATATATATATATATATATATATATATATATGCGTATGTTTATTACAATATATATATATATATATATGCGTATGTTTATTATAATATATATATATATATATATATATATATATATATATATATATATACATATATATATTCATATGTTTATTATAATGTGTATATATATATATGTATATATGCGTAAGTTTATTATAATGTATATATATACATATATGCGTATGTTTATTATAATCTATATATATATATATATATATATATATATATATATATATATATATATAGATATAGATATAGATATAGATATATGCGTATGTTTATTATAACATGTGTATATATATAAATATATATATAGATATATATATATATATATATACATATGTGTGTGTGCGTATTTATACATACATATATATATATATATATATATATATATATATATATATATATATATATATAATTTTTCGTCTTTTGACGAGAAATCAAAAGGCGAAATACCCTCTGTAGGCCCTATTCAGCATTTTGGTTTCTCAACCAATCTTTTTAAAGAATGAATTTTCTAAACACTTGCCTTTCTTTACATTTTCAGCCGGTGCACAGTGTGCCAAATTCCCTGCAACATGCATTTTGTAACTGGTAAAGATAGCCCTTCGTAATGCTTGATTGATGCGAGAATGGCGAGGAAATAATGCACGGTAAATAATGCATGTGTAATAATGTTGAGGTTGAAGTAATTTTGAATGGGAAGGTCAATTATCAATTATGCTTTTCGCTAAAAAGTTGTTATCCTTTTATTTGCTATACATTTGCAATATAGGGTGATATATGGATCTCTTCTGCAAACAAACCGAAATGGAAGACAACCTACGTCGTTAGAAATATAAAAGACTAATAGCCAATGGTCATTTATAAATTAATTTTGGATGGAATATGTCATAAAATACGATTTATCAGAACTTATTAAGTAGAATAGTTAAGTCTAAGAAAACTAAACCCGATAGGCCTACAGATACTCTTACACTGTTCACTCTCTATGCATTAATCTTTCTTTGACTTTTGCTGCTCATTACTAACTTTATCATGAAGCATAAATATACTTATATTCATTTACAAAGAGATGAAGCAGTAATAGATTACAATTTAAACTGATATATATTTCAGCAAAGAATTATCAATTGGAAATTAAAATTTGTTATATTTATATAAGTGATTTTCCATCTCACCTCGCTACATGCTTCAATATAGCCAGCAAAATAAGTCTATTTCAAAGTCAGTTTTCAAATTACGATTTAAACTGATATATATTTGGACAAAGCATTATCAATTGGAAATTAAGATTTATGATATGTTTATAAGTAAATTTATGAACGAAAATAAGCAGATGGATTGTTTATCTCAATTCACTACATGCTTCGATGCAGGCAGCAGAATAAGTCTATTTTAATTCTCTGAATACTTATCGTAAATTGTCAATTATGTAAAGAAGAAACGAGGAACAAAAATTCCAAACAAGTCATATATAAACTTGAAAACTCAGGAGCTATAATAGTCCTAGGAAATAAATTTCCCCAAATTTATATTCATCAAAATATATTTTCTGAAAATTTCAACACCTTTTTGGATTTTGGATTATATATTTACTGTCATAGCATATATATCAAAATGTCATTTTATTGTTGAACAAGTAAAGCCCAGAAGAAATTCAAAAGATAATGGCTGTCGAGATCTAGCAGAACAATTAGGAAGTTTTTGTCTTTCCTTGAAGTTCAACGCGAGTTATCTTCGGATGCCTGAAGCGCCGTATGAATAAGGATTTAATGATCATAGTATAGGATAAAGACCCTGCCTTAAGATAAAAATAAATGTCTATTGATTATTCTTAGAAAGAGCTATCCTGATTTGTTCAACCTTTTAAGCACAATGTTTACACAACCAAGATACTCTAATATGATATACTAGAGGTCTTTTTCATCCAACTAGAGACGCAAGGAGAGTAAACAACTAGATATATCCTTAAAAGTTACCAGCTACCGGCTTTATGTTACCCTTAAGTTTATCTTTAAACATAAGCGAAATTATCGTATCCGCTGTTGAGCCTCTTGTTCTGGCGTTCATGTTACTAACTTTTATCAACTGAATTACTGTAACTCGATAGACGCATTATAGCTACTTTAGTTAAAGCAGTCGTGATTATAACCAGTCTCTTCTGTGTACAGTATTTAATTTTGTACAGACGTAAATAGGACACTAAATATTTGATTAATCGGGTAATGCAGAAGGAATGAAAAATTTCATGAACATTAAAAACTGTATAATTAGTCAGGCAATGTATTTACCTATTCTTCGTTTAATTTTGGTAATGAAATATTACATTAACTTTGGGGAGATTGTTTTTATAAATTTTGTTTGAGTGTTAAAGGTCTTTATAAAAATTAGCTTTCTAGTTTTAATTAACTTTTTAAGGTGTCTAAAATGCTAGAATATTTTCCATAATTTTCGTGTTCAGACCACCAAATAGCAAAATGATTCAAATCAATAATTCATGATTTGGGAAAAGCCAAAGTTGACTGAAGTCATTAGACTGAACCGAGCAAATAGGAAGAAGTTCAAAGCACAGATGAGCAAGTTGCCGAAATCAGCTGATTCGATCCTTAACAACGCGTCGCATTTCATTTGTTTTCCAATTGACAGAGTTGATTCTGCTTAATCATTATGGCGTGACTTCCTATCCACTTCTTGCCTTATTCTCTTCATTCTTTTCCATTTTCTTTTGATTTTATATTATTTATCGTGTTAATGGTATAATAATTATTGCGTCTACTACTACTGGCCCTACTGCTACCGAGCTAGTATTCATAATGATCCGTGGGTAGATTTCTTTCCATTTACACAATCACCTTAGTAACAGAGAAGAACGTCGTCAATTAGTTTCTGAAAAAGTAAATGACAATTATTTGAGAAAAGGTGGTCTTCTCTGACCCGTTTAAAACCTGTGCAATAAGATTCGCTTTTGCTCATTTCATTTCCCACCCTTTTTTCAGAAAAAAAAAAAAAAAAAAAAAAGACGGAGAGACGAAATTTTTCGAGGTGCCCGAAGCTTAGTTGGAAAAGGACCATTTTTCACAATATGAGAGAGAGAGAGAGAGAGAGAGAGAGAGAGAGAGAGAGAGAGAGAGAGAGAGAGAGAGAGAGAGAGAGTTTGTGTACTGAGAAGGTAGTCATTAAGTGCGGATTCTTTCCGGGTCAAGAACCTTAGCTTAAATGATGGATTTTCGCCCTCGAAGAAAGGAAGGGAGATTGGATGGGGGAGGACTACGTGAATTTTAAAAAGGGGAGATTGTAGCCGTTATCAACAGCGAAGCATTGGGAAGAATTTTTTAGGTAAAAATATGTATAAAAGATATGTACAACCTCTCGTAAATACACTTCATTATTATTCTCATTATGATAAAAACAATTAGTTTGACATTTCTATAAATCTATATCTTTATAACAATTTTCATAGTGACCAGCTGTTACCCTAAAAAGAAATGAACCATTTGATGGATCGTTGAATATTTTGTGGTTAATGATTAACTAAGATAAAAGTTTGAAAAAAAGTTCCATATGTAACCGGCTGCTATAAAATTTAAACGAAAAAAAGGCCGTTATTCAAGACGATTTGATTACTCCACAGGTAAGGGATGTCACCCTTTTTATTTCCGTCATTGAAGAAGAAGAAGAAGAAGAAGAAGAAGAAGAAGAAAAAGAAGAATGAGGAGGAAGAGGAGGAGGAGGAGGAGTATAAAAAGGGCTTGGAGGAGACGAAGATGAAACTGTGGTAACGAATTTGCCATATCAAGAGTGAGAAAGAGCTTTGGGAAAATTGGAAAGCTCAAAGCTCCCTTGGGAATGGACTGAATCAAAAAAGGCACAGCTATGGATTAGCGAAGGGAATAGCAATCGCTGGAAAGGTCCAGTTTAAAAGAGAGAGAGAGAGAGAGAGAGAGAGAGAGAGAGAGAGAGAGAGAGAGAGAGAGAGAGAGAGAGAGAGAGAGAAGGGAGATTTGTTGGTTGTTTGATTTAGATTAAGTCAGTCTTATGTTGTCACTAGGCTCTGTATATAGGCGACTCATAGGTTTAGTAAGGTGTCTTAAGTGAATTAACAGGCCTTGGGTTAACATCTTGACTAGACGTAGCCAACGAATCAAGGCGAGGGAGAGAGAAAGATAAATAGAATAAAGAGGAAGAAAATTCAAAAGTATATTGGTAGATTAACACGTAAATAATGGCGATTTGAGTGGTAATTGGAGAGGAAAAACTAAGGCGAGAGAAATGGAAAACAAAGGCATCAAATTCTATGCTTTTATATCTACATCAAATTGTCTTTATTGGTCAACCACAATAATGTTTACTGGTAAACCATGTCGGGGGAAAATGACAGAGTTATCCCATTGAAATTGCAGAGAAATGAAGAGCTCTGTGTTTCCGCCCCTGAGGTTTCCTGATTATTTTACAACAAAATCTTTTAAGAAACGGTATTCTTTTTTTTTTTTGGGGGGGGGGGGGGATTTTGTAAGCTTCGGAAGTAATTAATCTTTTGATAAATGAAATTATACTTAATTAGAATTGTGATTATGCTCAAGCTGTTTAAACAGATATCGATCAGTAAAAGCATATTTTTTTTCTTTTTTCATCATTTAATAACTGATTTTCCTCATCCTTCCATTTAATCTCCCTCTTGTTTTTAATCCAGTTCCCACCACAACGACTACTGGTCCACCTATTGTCATCATCACTGCAAACACATTGCCGCGCAGAGACACAAACAAGCAAACGACCATGTACATGCAAACGGCCCATTTATGCAGGCCATAAAACCCAGATCCTGCACCGATCTGCCTTTCCATCAAAGTTCTTCGAAACTTGGCAACGGAGAGAAGCGTCGTCTATTAGTATTCTGAAAGGAAGAGTAAATGACTAACATCTGAGCAAACGCGATCTCCTCTCAACCATTTAAAGCCTTGGCAATAAAACGCGCCCCACTTTTTTTTCTTCTTCTTACTTAAACTGAAAGACAGCGAGACACAGAGAGTTAGGGATGTTAAGAGACTGTTCATGTGAGGGGTGGTTAAGCCGAATTCCTTATAGACCAGGGAGGGATTTTTATCTTAGTTGCTGAATGTTCGCTTTCCACAAATGTGAGGTGTTTTTGAATGAGAGAAAGAAGTAATAAAAGCTCTAAGCATCGAGGTAAGAAACAATATTAAGCCTTAAAACATTGAAAGAAATCCTGCAACACATACTGCGTAATTCTGAAATATCGAGTCGTATTCAAAGGGAAATTTAACCACAAATTAAAAATTCTTAAAAACCACCACACTGAAAAAAAATTATTTTTATTATTTCAATGATTGAAAAAAAGAGAAATCCAAGTATTTGATTGAACTATTTATCTGTGGTCACCGACACCACACTTAAAAAAAAGTAATTTTAATCGGAAACTCTCCGTAAAAAAATATACTGTTCTCAGCTGTATTTCAGTAAAAGATAGGCGAACGTAATTTTACCTTACTTTGTTATTATCTTTTACATGTTGGTGACCATAATATCACTCCTTTACGTCAATATGTCTGTTTTTAAAAGGGTAAAAATCCTGGAATAAATGTTGTCAGTTATTTACCTTTTTTTTAATACAAATTTTTAACAATGCATTTGATATGCTTTCATAAAATATTTGTAACAAAACAGCAATCCAGACATGAAATGCAACTATGAAAATAAGATAGGTGTAATCATCACAATATCTTTACTCAGTGGCGACGGCCTGTACCCTTTACCCATGTCGTCTTTTGCAAACTTTCTTCCTTAACTACATCAACTGCTTATTTTACTGCTGTTGTTGTTCGGCCGTACCGAACAAACTCCTGCGAAGCAAGACCCAAAACAAAGGAACAAGAGCAGCCAGACATTTCCTGGAATCAAGCACCGAAGTCCGACAGCTAAATTCTCCCATCAAAGTGCTTGGAAACTTGGCGACAGAGAAGCGTCGTCGATTAGTATTCTGGAAGTAGGAGTAAATGACCAGCAGTTGCGGAAAACTCCATCTCTTCTCGGCCGTTCAAAGTCTGTGTAAATAAAACGCGAGTCTGCCTTTCAATTATTCTAATTGTCTTTTATTAAGGTATGGGTTGTGGTGGCCTGGTGGTAGCGTCCGTGCCTGGTGATTGCCATACTGGGATTCGAGTCCCGCTCAGACTCGTTTGTTCATTTGGTCGCTGCAACCTCAACCGCCTTGTGAGCTAGGGATGGGGGGTTTGGGCGAGTCTATAGGTCTATCTGCTGAGTCATCAGCAGCCATTGCCTGACCCTCCTTGGTCCAGCTTGGGTGGAGAGCGGGCTTGGGCACTGATAATATGTAATATAGTCAGTCTCTAAGGCATTGTCCTGCTTGATAGGGCAATATCACTGTCCCTGACCTTTGCCATTCATGAGCTACCTTTAAACCATCGGCCTCTACCTCGGTCAGAGCTATGCCTAAGTTTATTTTTCTAGATTTCTGGTTGTCATTATTATTCAAGGGGCTTTTATCAACCCTTTTCTTTCCTTAGTTTTCTTCCTTATGTGATTATTTGCATCACTTCTCCATATTTTATATTTTCATTGTCATTTTACCATTATCGTTAGCTTAATTCATATGCAGACTGTACATATCGATTTTTGCAATTTACACTCAAATATAAAATCCTATTGATATCGCTGTTTCCCTTCTTGTCAATTTCTACTCTGTGAATCTTATTTTATTTTTTTTTTTTTTTTTACTTTTCAACTGCTGCTCATCACGAACTTTTTTCCACAGCTTTCTCCTTTTCATTGTTTATCTGTTTTTTTTGTTTTTGTTTTTTTGTTTTTTACTTGTTCTTTCTTTCCCTCTCCCTTCCTTCATTTGTGCTCTTTTTGTCTACTTTCCCTCCTTTTCATTCTCTCTCTCTCTCTCTCTCTCTCTCTCTCTCTCTCTCTCTCTCTCTCTCTCTCTCTCTCTCTCCTTTAGCTTTCGCACCCTTTGTTCTAGATCTTCTCCTCCTTCCCTCCTTTGTTGTTGTTTTTCGTCTTCCTGTCAGATACTCCAATAAATCGCTCTGCTCTGAATGACGTAGACGTACGTGAGAGCAAAGTCAATCCGTCGGCAAACGTTCTTCGCCGCTGTTGATTTCACAAGTTTAATTTACTTTTGTTTTCGAGGGGAAAAAATGTTGGAGATAAATCATCTTACAGATAATGATTCTGTTGAAATTGAATTTAATTTGGTTTTAGTCATTTTATCTTTTTTTATTTACATTTTGTATTTTTAATTGATCATACAATTTCATATAAGGCCTTTATTATTCTTTAATTGCCTATTCTAGTTATCTTTTATACTTTATTTCAAAACCAATATCATCTGTATATCTTCATAAGAATATTCTCAAGCGAGGGTCCCTGTTTTTCATGTATGTACACCAGATTATCAACCCGTTAAAATTATTCACCATCATTTGTAACTTTCGTGATCATTATTATTATTATTATTATTATTATTATTATTACTAGCCAAGCTACAACCCTAGTTGGAAAAGAAAGATGTTATAAGCCCAAGGACTCCAATAAGGAAAAATAGCTCAGTTTTAATTGGCATTATACAATTAAAACTCCTCTTCAGGGAAATCCCTGATATATAATTAAAATCCCCATCCAATCTTTCTTCTTCTAATTACTCAAGACTGGAGCCTCTTATCAAACATAGCATGAACTGAAATATTCATCTATAAGCTTATTTACAATTAACGAGAACTAATATATGTCACTTTCTCCAACATCATCATCATCTCCTCCTATTGACGCAAAGGGCCTCGGTTATATTTTGCCAGTCGTCTATATCTTGAGCTTTTAATTCAATACTTCTCCATTCATCATCTCCTACATCGCGCTTCATAGTCCTCAGCCATGTAGGCCTGGGTCTTCCAACTCTTCTAGTGCCTCGTGGATCCCAGCTGAACGTTTGGTGAACCAATCTCTCTTAGGGAATGCGAAGAGCATCTCCATCTACCCCTCATCATAATCTCATCTACATATGGCACCCGAGTAATCTCTCTTATAGTTTCATTTCTAATCCTGTTCTGCCATTTAACTCCCAATATCCTTGTCAGGATTTTGTTCTCAAATCTACTAAATCTATTAGAGATTGTTTCATTGTCATACCATAACTCACGTCCATAGAGTAACACCGATCTTATTCACTGATATGTAGCCTGATTTTATATGTATTTTTTTTTTCTCCAACAAGCACAAACCAATTTCCAAATGATTTGTTTATTTCGATTGATTGCCTTCCATAAAGTAATAAAAGGGTGATGTTATTGATAAATGACACTCATGAATAACGTCCTTCTTCCCTTCTAGGTTATCGTTCGTCCTCTACTCATTTCTTGCTCGATTCTTCTTCCTACTGAACCATTTTCTCAAAACAGTTATTATTATTTTTATTATTATTATTGTTATCATTATTATTATTATTATTATTATTAGTAGTAGTAGTAGTAGTAGTAGTAGTATTGTACGAGACCCGTAAAAAATAATGGCCAAATATGTAGATGTTTACGCACATGAACACGTAATGCCCTTTCACCAATGTATGACTACTCTTTTTTCCTCTACCAGAAGGACGGGGAAAGCTGTGCGTGACAGGAAATATATATATATATATATATATATATATATATATATATATATATATATATATATAATGTATACATGTGTGTGTTTATATATATATATAACCAAACGCTTGCTCTTTATTATATAGGGGAGCTTATTATTATTATTATTATTATTATTATTATTATTACTCATGAGTTTTTCCTCTAAAATTTGTTGGCTTTGTGGAAAGCAAGACTGCATAATACCCTTTTACAGGAAATTTTACTATCGTCGTTTTAGACAATAATTCTGACATCTTACCAGCAGTACATTTATCATTCTTTAGACGCAAACAGGTATAATCACATCTACCTTTCTCACATTCTCACAACTTCCTGGATATTATGACCATTTCCTCCTACAGACTCAGCCATCTCCTTAATTTGCATAGTATGTGGATTATTCTATACAACATGAATAATTCATCTCATCTTCTTTCACCAATTTGGTTGTATATTTAAATATTGGTCTTTACTCCTATAAAGATGATCTATGTACCTTAGCAATTCACTCATGCAGTCACAACTTTGCTTCCCTATAAACTTTCGATCATTTTCTAGTCGACAATTGACAGGCCAGACATATTTCTTATACCTGTCAGAAAGGAACTGAGAAAAGAATTGCAATGAATAAAAAAAACTAATTGTCTTTGTCATTAGTCATCGTTGTGTCAAACTCCTTATTTCAATGGCCCAGACATCGGGCAATAACAGTTCTTCTATCTTTAATTCACTGATATTCTTCAAAAAAACTAAAAGGAAAAACTGTTTGTTCTCTTACAATAAGATCATATTACCCGTTGGAGCAATTCTTACAAAAAAACAAAATCTTTAAAAAGACTAAAAATACTTGAAACAAAGAATACCGAGGATAGCTCTGATACAGAGAAATATACAAATGTGCTTCGCGCCCATAAAATCATGGTAAGCAGACATTTACATTTGCCTCTATTTTATGGGCGCCAGAGGAGGAGGGCGTCCTCCAGCAAGGAGTATTTTTTTTTTCCACCGCTGATGGGATATAGTGATTGGGAGGGTGGATTAGGACGGACTTAGACCGAGGGACATTAAGAAAGTTTTATGACGCTCAATCTATTTCCCTGTCTCCAGCAGCTAGGCCTCGCTTGGCCGGCTGTTCAGGGAGAGGCTTTGCCATAACCAGTATGTGGGATGAATGTTGAAGAGAAATAGCAGGTTGTAACTTGCTGCATTTTGTGTTTGTTCTCAACGAAATTTATACAGTAATTATCATAAATCGCTTATATAATATTATAATTTCCTGAGGAACTTAAAATATAGTCATCGTGTTTTTTATTTTTTCTTATTTTTTGCCTTGGCCTTCTGACCAGATACAAAAACTTTGCAGATTTGTAGACCGTAATGGTATCGTAACTGCTATTATATTACTATCATTATTGTTGTTATTGATATTAATATAATGCTTCCAAAATGTATATGCAAAAGCCTAAAGGAGACACGAATTCCATAAGTATATACTTGCAATGAAATACGGTAATCGAATTTAGAAACTACCAGGTGTATTATTCTAATTCTCACTGTTTTGAAATATTACACATATACAACTGGAGATTATTATTATTATTATTATTATATATCTTTTTTTACCATCATTATCATTCTGTTTATTATCATTATTAGGTTGATGATAATGATGATGATGACGATGAGAAAGAGTAGAATCACAATTCCCACATGTGCTTTGTTATGTGGATCATATTCTTATTCGTACACATCAAGATTAAGAAAATACATTTGGAATCTGCGGATCTTACATACATACATACATACATACATATACCAAGGCACTTCCTCCCATTTTGGGGGGTAGCCGACATCAACAAATGAAACAAAAACAAAAAGGGGACCTCTACTCTCTACGTTCCTCCCAGCCTGACATAACACGTAAGAAAACTAGTAAATGTCATATAGATATGAAAATTAAACTTCCTTCCCACTGAGTCTAAAGATCTTTATCAACTGATATTTGGATAATTAGACATATCTACTTGATTATATTTGCTTTATTTTCTAGACGAAATGAGTCACCAAAGTCCAAAAACTTCTACATTCTTTGATTTAGCTCCTTTGGCTAAGTTTGTATTTCGACTCTATTCTTTGTTCCGTCATATTGTTTCATTCTTATTTCTTGAAAGAAATGTTTGTAATCTTTACGTATTGCTCTATAAAAAGTATGCGGTTTTACGAATGAAAATGACAACAATAACAAAACACTAAACTGTTTTAAATGGTGATTAACCAGGTAACAAGAAAATGGCAATTTGTTTACTTTATGAATATTAATTATAGTTACATTATTGGTCACAGGGGATTTTTTAGACTTAGATCAGTCTCCTGGCTAGTACAGTGGTAACGTCATCGCCTAGCATTTGCATGGCAGCAGATCGGTCCCCACCCGGGACCATGAGTTTAAGCTGTTTACTGGAGAGGCCACTGCTGTGCTTAGGCACCACAGTGGGAGGTTGGGCTTGCCCGGCTGACGTTCTGGTGGGCATCTATTCTAATGAAACTGGAACTGAAACCAGACACCTTTAACTTACAATCACACCTAATGTGTCAAATCACAAAGTCCGTTCTCTATATTTTTTTGTGTGGAAGTGTATTTTTTGTTCAATCTTCGCATGTGCAATGGTGCCCCATGTCAACGGAAAATGAGACATCGGAACATGGGTTTTTCACTTCATTATAAAAATGTTCTTGAGTACACTTTACACAGCCAGATACTCTTCAGACGAGTACCTACTTGTTCTTATGATCGCTCGAGAGGTACTGCTTACCCCTCGGCAAGTAAGAGCAATGTTGCTCTATCAATATGCTGAATTGTTAGATCTTGTGAAAATCTCCACTTTGATGGAATTATACTATCACCAATAGGTTTACAACACGTCACTTTATCAGACTTAAGACATGTGACTTATAACAGAGTTCAGTGATCGTGCACCACAATTTATGATAGCCATAGTACTCTTAAAAAGTTCATTAATCTCACTGTATACAACACATACTTCTACATATTTTGCATACAAAGACTAGGACAGTGGTAAGGGCAATGAGGTGAGATAAGTGGCTGTTTGGAAATACAAGACATTATGGCTTCATCTTGGAATCAGCCAAGTTCAACAAGATCAAGGTTTGGAAGGGGAATGCGAATAAAAGGTGTAATGTGAATAAAAAGAACATTCGGACACAGCAAACTTCAGCCAAGGATGATTATTGCATCATTACAAAGTTCTCTTTTCCCTTATAATTACACTCCTATCCCAGCAAAAAAAAAAAAAAAAGGGGGTAATCTAATTAAATCTGGCCAGTCAACGACGGGCACTTTTGGGAACATTTTCGTAAAGGTCTCAACGAAGGTTTTGTGTGAACCTGCAAACAAACAAATAATCTGATATAAAGTAAATTACTAAATTCTTATTAGACCTATAATCGCCAAGTATGTCTTTGACTTGACACTATCACCATATCAGTATCATTAATGGATTATTCATATAAAGATTGTGTACAAGATACAATATATATTTGAACTCTAACCCATGACATTAATAGGGTACTGGGACCAAATGTGAAGGCTGTCATATTAGTATTATGATTATTAGCATTTTTATTATTATAGTGTTATCATCATTAGTATTTACGATCTTTATGCCATATAGTCAGGGTCCAAAACTAAAAATTCCATTGGGGTGGTAGTTTTTCTGCCAAAATTATGAAATTTTCTATCTTGGGAGATTTTGACATGACAAATCCATTGCAACATGGTGCCAAAGCGAAAAATGAACAGAAATGGCTCAAAATGGCGTCCATTTAAAGATGGCCGCCATTTCGTACCATTTCTGCGAAGATAACAATATTTTGTCCATTTCATTGAACAAAATTATCTGTTTTTACTGTTTGGGACTAAACGAGTCTATTTCAAGTAATTTTATTGATTTTATGAATTTGTGTAGTCTTAAATTCAAGATGGCCACTAAAATGTATACGTTAACATTGCCCTTTATTTTTTGAATTTCTACATTTTTTGTTTAAATATTCACAAAATCAAACTGATTATTCATTTTACAGGACAACGTTTATGATGTTTTCATATAAATTATATTAGTATAGATAGTTTGGGGTAATAATATGTTCTCATTTCAGCAATAGGTTGTGAAATAACTGCATCGTAGAAGTATAATAACTAGGGATATGGCGTCATCGGCCAAGCGCCCAGCACGGTTTGATTATGAGCAGAAGTGCTTTGTTTGTCAAAATGATAAGAAGGACCCAAAGACAAAGTTTAGGAAAAATAAGCCTGTTTCTGATGTTACAAATATTCAAGACATAAAATCACAATGTGAACTCTGGAAAAACAAGGTAGAGAGGCCAGCCTGCATAACAGCGGCGTTGGCTATACTAGATGATATCTTTCAGGAAACTGATCATCCCAAGCTAGTATGGCACCGTGAATGTAGGCCTAATTTCATGAGCAAACTTAAACTCGACCGTTTTTCTGATAATGCAGACGCTACTGATATGGACATGGGTGGTTTGGATAATTCTGGAAGAGTATTCCTTAGAAGTCAGGCCAAAACTTACATAAAGGGCACTCACTGTGTGTTATGTTGTTCTGGGGTAGAAAGTGGTGAGCTGTCATGTGCCAGAACATTCAGTATGCACGAAAAGTTACAAAACATTGCTATGGGTGATTTTGAACTTATGGCAAGATTGGAATCTGCTCGGGATGCTATAGCTGGTGATGTCCTTTATCACTCACTATGTTTACGTAATCGAGCTCGTGTAACAGTATGCAGTGAGGAAAGTAGCATAAGCCAAGCTTCTCATAACGCTATATTCAATCAACTGAAACTGGAAATTCAATGGCGCACGTGTCGGGGTCAAGCAGTTTTAGTATCTGAATGCTGGAGTCGATTTCAAGACCTATGTAATGAACAGTCTTTGGTGGTACCTTATTATTATGAATCAAGACGTGCATTCTTTAAGTACAAACTTACAAAACTCTTGCCTGATATAACTATTATTCCTCGCCAAGGTACAGAACTTGAAGATGATCTCCTTATCTCTTCTTCGTTATCCCAGGTAGATGTCTGTGAAATTTTGAACACTGGTTCTATTGATGAACATGCTTTGAAACTACCTGCATATAATGAAAATGAAATGGTCCAGATGGTTCATGTTGCACTATATTTAAGGAATTTGATACTACAGCATACTCCAAATAAGAAAGCCGAACTTACAGAGGAGAATGCATATGCATCAGTACCTGAAGGTCTGTATGTATTCATGGCCATAATGTATGGTGGCTCAGAAATACTGGATGTAGATGATGGAGATGATACCCGAGAAGTTGAGCAGAAAAATGCTGACAAGCTAAGAAAAGGGATTTTAGATATTTGTCAGGACTTGACTTTCGGAGTCAGTAATGGCAAAATCATTCCCCCAAAACAGTATTCACTCGGTCTAGCAGCTCACCAGATCTCAGGGAGGAATAAACGACTTGTCAATCTCCTCCACAATGCAGGACAGACTATTTCATACAAACAGTGTCTGCAAGCTGACACCGCATTATCCGAGATATCTCTCAAGAATATAGATCCGGAGACTGGTGCAGTTCCTCCGCTCAATTTGGTACTAGGGCGACCCATACAATTTGGTACGGACAATATTGACTGTCTAAAAGAATCTGCAATTGCAGGACACAATGCTGGTTATCATGGCACTCAGCAGGTCAGTTTCCAACCAGGCCCAACTCATGAACAATCTATCTCCGACATAGCTTTTTCTAAATACACAATTGATGTACCTGATGTGGTGCATAAGGTGATTGAGCTTAACAAAACTGTTGTAAAGGAACCACCCTTCCATCTATCAGAAAGCGACGTTAACAGTCTATTTGATATGGAAACCATGAACAGTGGGAATAGATCATTCAGAGAAGCCAAAGCCAAAGACTTAGTATTTAATGTGGTTAGATCAGCAATAGACATACACAAGAAAAAAACCTCAAACTGGACAGAGTTCAACAAGGAACTACATAAGAGTGACAAGCGCCCTGCTACCATTGTTGGACTGATGCCACTTCTTAATGCCAAGGCAGACGACCATGATACCATTAACACATGTATAGAGCGAGCTAAGGTCATTGCAGATAAAGTTGGTGATGACCATGTGTGGTTTGTTGCAGATCAGGCTATTTATGCCCCAGCACAGGAGACCATATGGACTCGAGGAGACAGTAATGTGCATTTCCGTTTAGGAGGACTCCACTCTTCTAATATATACATGGGAACGATAGGGGATCATATTGCTGATTCAGAACTTCCACAGTTGTGGGTCGAGGCAGGCATTCTAACTGAAGGGGATGTAGATAAGATACTTCATGGCCGTGATTACAAAGCCGGTCTGAGAACGCATAAGATAACATGGCAGGCTGCTTGGAGAATATTGATGCCTCAATTCTTAGAGTTTTTAAATAAGTCTCATCTTGATATCTATGATGACATAAACACCACATCAAAAGCTGAAGATCCAGTACAACCGCTCCTCACACGTATCAACACATCAGAGTTCTTTGATGTCCTAGAAGAATTTCTGGCTATGAAGAAGCAGGACAAGAACTTTTGCTTCTTCTGGACCTACATGGATATGGTACAAGTTCTGCTTGCCTTCACACGTGCTCAGCGATTGGACGACTTTAAGCTACATCTCAACTCCTTCACGAGAATGGTTGCATCCTTTATGCGGTAAGATGATCTGATTTAGTTTATACTGAAATGAATAACATTTAACAAGCCTTTATTAGTTAAGATGTTTCACAGTTCGGCTTGTTGAACTAACTATTATCATGTTATGTTTTATTCAGCAATGGATTTATTGATTAGTGACTTACCTTGTTCATTATTTACTAAAGACCCACGATATACATACATACATACATACATATATATATATATATATATATATATATATATATATATATATATATATATATATATATATATATTCCTTTCAATATGTGTTATTTTTCTTGCAGCTACGATCACCAAAAATATGCTAAATGGGGTAGCATATACATTGCAGAGATGAAGTGTTTGCCTTCTGCTGTTCTGACTCGTTTTGAGACTGATGGGTACGGGGTTCAGTGGAGGGATGAGGCATCTTTCACATCTGTGGACGTAGATCATGCAACTGAATGGGTGAATGCTGCTGCAAAAACATCAGGTGGACTTTCTACCATCACACAGATTGACAGTGCTACACTTAAGTATGATTTCTGTGTAAAACTTTCTATCTGATATAATTTTAACTTTACTAATATTTGTAGTTAAACACTTTGCACATTATCATCTAACCCATAGGCAACACGTACATTTATCAGAAACTATAATTGTTTTTAATATATTTGCAACAATTCATATTTTAGTTTTACAATTGATAATGAAATAAAGTTTTAGATATTGTTACTATTTTTTTCAGGTGGATGTTGTCATTTCATGCAAGGTCGACTATCACTACCAATGCATGTGACTACTATAATGTCAGCCAGAATGAAAATGACTTGACACCAAGTGAACTGAAGCTTGAAGCTAGGTATGAAGACAAGCTGGTTGAACAGATGCTTAAGTATAACTTGTTTGAAGGACGTAACCCAGATAAGCTAACAACAATCATCAATAAAGATGTAGCTCCTCCCCACATTGAAGAGTCATTATTAGAAAGTGAATCTAAAGGCCAGGAAGAGGTGAAAAGGTTTATGAAGGAAAGGCTTGTTCGCGCTATTGGACAGTCTAAACCAAGTGTACTATTCAGTGCTGCAATGAAGAAAATGAAAAGTCCCACTTTTTCTAACTTATTTGAAGTGGACCAAACAGGCTCTCAGCAAAATAAAGTTGTAAATGCAAACAGAGGTGTGCTACAGCGTCTCTGTGTAGCATATGAAGCTGGAAGGCCAGTAGATCTGCAACATATCGCAAAGCATGAAATGATGTCTGTCCCCATTGCACTGTTTTATACAGATAAGACCATGAGGAAAGGAAACAAGTCAGATCTAGTCAACAACATTTGTGAAATTGCAAAAGTTCAGCCTTCCCAAATTGTTCCCCAAATAGACCCCACTTCTTCACAGCATGTTGTTGATGGGATGGCGTATGTCTACAGGGTTTCAACTAAATCGATTAGTACATTCGGAGAATTTGCTACAGAGTACTGCAAGGGGGTATATAAGTTTCCAAGCACAAGGATAGACATTGTGATGGACCGCTATGATGGAACTTCCATCAAAGATGACACACGAAGTGCTAGGGCCTCTAAATCCAAAGACAAACAAGGAAAAAGAAAACAAAAACGCAAAGCGGTGCCAAAAGTAATTTCCCCAGAAGTAAACCTGCCTCAAGGTGACAACTTCAAAAGCTTTTTGAGCATAAATGATAACAAGATTGCTCTGCAGCAGCTCCTTGGTGATACTCTCATCAAAAATGCACCTCAAGATAAGATTATTGTTGTCTCTGGGGCATTTGAAGACCCCATGGATGTCCGTTCATCCTCTTTGGGCATACAGTTAGATAGCATGGAGTCTGACCATGAGGAAGCAGATACCCGTATGGTATTAAGCATAGTCAATTCAACCGCGGAACATATTGTGGTAGTGTCACAGGATACTGATGTATTTGTGATTCTTCTTGCCAACTACAAACATTTTGGAAATAGGAAAGTGTATTTACAGCAGCAGATTGGAAAAGAACAAAAGATCACAGACATCAAATTTGTGGTAGAAGGAATCATAAGCCAAGGCATGGATCCTATATCTATCCCCCTTCTTCACTCTTTAACTGGATGTGATACCACGAGTTATATATATGGCATTGGCAAATCAACTGCATGGAATACTTTTAAGGATTTCCACAATCTTCTGGACAATACTAACCTTAAAAGCCCATCTGAAATTGACTACAAGCACGTTGAAGTCTTCATGTGCAGATTGTACAAAGACAACCAGTCATCATCGTTGGACGCCATGCGAGTTAAGAGTATATTGACTACCAATCGCCCAGAAGAAATACCCCCTACTAGTGATGCAGCTCGGCTGCACATCTCTCGTGCCTTCCTTCAAGCGCATGTATGGCAAAATGCTACTGAGCCTGTACTTGAAATGAAAACAAATGCTCTGATCTCCGTGGGGTTCAACTTAGATAGTGAGAAACAGAAATTGATACCAGTTATGATGACAAATCATCCCATTCCAGACGCTGTCATTGAAATGGTGTCATGTAATCGTAAAACTGGCTGCCAATCAAACAAGTGCAGTTGTTTCAAATCTAAACTTCAATGTACAATCCTTTGTCATAAGAGATCCAAAGAAGACCAGCCATGCATAAATAATTTTGTCTAGTTTGTTTTAGCAGTTGTGGACAGTTTAAAAAATTAGCAAATGTTTTATGTTAAAAGTGAATTAAGTTTTAACTTTTGAGCCTGTGTGCACTTTTGTTTAAGTTTATCATCAGTTGCACCTGCATTAGCCGCCCGCAGCTAGACTACTTTTTGATACCTAGTTCAACATAATATCGTATCCCATGTGAAGTAGTACCAGTTACAATAAAATATATTCATTACATATAACTATATGTTATTAAAAACTACTAATTGTGATGCTGCAATCTGTGTAACATTGTTCAAAATCAGTACTGATGTTTCCATATCATTTGTGAAAAATTGCAATCAATGGAGACAATTCCGTAAATTACAGAGATAGTCTAAACCCTCTGTTTTGGCGGCCATCTTGGATTTAAGGCAACAAGAATGTGTTCATTCAATTAAATCATTAAAAATGAACTCACTGAGGTATACATATTAAGTGTAGATCACTTTGTTCAGTCAAACTGACAAAATATGTTTATCTATACAGATATTACACGAAATGGCAGCCATCTTGAAACAGATGCCATTTTGATCCATTTTCGGTCATTTCTCGCTTTGGCACCATGCTGCAATGGATTTATCATATCAAAATACCCCTAGATATGAATTTTCATAATTTTGGCAGGAAAACTACCACCCCCAATTAAAAAATCACTTTTATGAGATTTGGAACCTGACTAATAAGGCCGATGGTCCCATAAGATATAAAGCCCAGCACGAAAAAAGGGTGGGAATGATTTCTGAAGAAGCAAAAGAATAAAGTCAAAGACTTATAGATAGCAATAAGGAGAGAGCAAGCCATCTTAGAATATACACTGCTTAAAGTATTCAAAATATGCTCTGAAATCATTATTGGCCAAGCTTAAGAATCTTTCTAACAAAAGCCAACTCTTATTTTGTACTTCTACCAACAAGTGATGCCGTATTTCATTCGAGGGTGTGTAGCTAACTATGGTCTAGTATTTGAATAGAGCATATCTAGATTTTGTAAAATAACTTATACTGTAACTTGAAAAGACAATACAAAATTGTCCCATTTACTGAAAAATTCTTGGTCTTTATTACCCTTTCACTTTTTCTGAGATGGATAAACTCTCTCTCTCTCTCTCTCTCTCTCTCTCTCTCTCTCTCTCTCTCTCTCTCTCTCTCTCTCTATGTATATATTATCTTGTATAATCATATTTCCCTTCACTTGTTTCCCTCTCCCATGATAATTCTCCGAAATTTCCTAACTTTCCAGGTTTGATTTTGCCATCGTAATGTCTTTGCCCTTTTTCGTCTTTCACTTTTTCACGTCCTCCTTTCCTTCTACTTTATCCACTCCCTTTTCTTTTATTCGTAGTCATTTGTCGATTTATATTCTTCTTCTTCTTCTTCTTCTTCTTCTTCTTCTTCTTCTTCTTCTTCTGTCCATCGCAAACATCAGGATTAGGACATTTTGATAAAATGTAAAAGAAAAATATGGAGTTTATTGTTATATTTGGTAATCTCCAGGAAATTGTCTTCAATGTCATTTTAATGATTCATGTCATTGGAGAGGGAGGACTTAAAATTATCTAACGATTTTACGACTTATCAAACGACATTTCATCCTCTTATAGGGTTAATTTTAAATATCTTTTACATAAGTAACCTTTAGATTTCTTTTCATGGTCCATATTAACTTTGTGAACAATTAACAGAATATAGGGATTTCTTCTTTTAAGTCGCAAGTGTCATTTCAAGATATGAAACACAGAATTATCATTTCTCTATTCATTTATAAACATAACATATCTTAGTACTATGCTTACAGGTGTAATTCCTTCAACAAAGTTTCATTACTTTGTGAAGGAAGAGAAAGATTTTTATGAAATGTGATATGTAAAGAGAGAGAGAGAGAGAGAGAGAGAGAGAGAGAGAGAGAGAGAGAGAGAGAGAGAGAGAGAGAGAGAGGGTGGAAGGTTGGTGAAGCTATTAATTAAAAAAAAGATAAAATGGTAATAAAGACCAGATTGATTTCTATGAAATGTGCGGAAGAGAATCCTATGGATAAAGGAAAAGCTGCTTAGATTTTAAGAATGATGCTGATGTAGATTCGGGATTTCTTTGTTTTTTTTTTCTTTTTTTTCTTAAATTGTTTCCGTGGGCAAAGGTATGCACTGTTTTCCAGTTATCAGAAGTTTGCAGCTAAACGAAACAGTATTTATTTGGTCCTCCAAGTCTCTTTTCCACCACTTCTCTGTCAATATGCCCACACAAATCCACCTTCACATAAATCCACACCCACATTAACCTTTACCCTTTATCATTCCCTTACTCTTACCCTTACCCTTATCCACAGTCCCCTACTCCTTCCCTTTTTTTTTCTGAAGGGACGAGAATCCATCATTTGAGCAAAGATTCTTTGACCTGGAAAGAATCTGGTTTTAATGACTACCTTTTAAATGAACAAAGTCTCTCTCTCTCTCTCTCTCTCTCTCTCTCTCTCTCTCTCTCTCTCTCTCTCTCTCTCTCTCTCTCTCTCTTCTAAATGGGGATAAGGCCTGTTACCAAAGTTTTGAGCACTTTAATGGAAAAGCAATTTAGGGTAGGCCCTGAATTTTGGAGTTCGCTGGAAGGATGAACCTTCGTTGTAGTCGTTTGTCAGGCTGTGGGTCTGTTAAAGTCTTCGCTTTTTGCAGCAGCATAAACAGCAGTAGTTTTCACGGTAGTATTATTATTGATAGTAGTATCAGCAGCAGTAGTAGTTTTAGTAGTAGAAATGGTAACGGTGTGAGATTTATTGGTTGGGAAATACTAAAAATAGTGGTAATAGTTAGTTACTATTACATTTAAAATCTTACTGAACAACCTGAAAGCTATAAACTTCCCTAGTAAGCATTTTCTTAATAGACTGGTGTTTGGTAGCCTATTGGAAACGTCCCTGCCTAGAAATCTGTTGGATGGGAGTTCGAAACCAGCTCAAGCTCGATATTTTCTCGTAGTGTCTGCAACCTTACCATCCGTGTGCGCTAGATTGACGGAGGGTTAGAGGGAGCCTTAAGGCTACCTGCTGAGTCATCAGAAGCCATTGCCTGGGCCTCCCTTGTCCTAGCTTGAATGAGAGGTGGCTTGGCCGCTGATATGTATATGTGGTTATCCTCTAGATCAATAATCTGTCCATTGCCTCTGCCATGCATGAGAGACCTTTAAAGTTTAATTGTGACTCCAAATAGACATTTTGTAACTAATCAGGGAGTTGATTCATAGAAAAAATGACACTGTGGTGTATTCCCCCTTTAACTGCAGAACTATGGATGACTGGATAGTAAATCATCCACAAGATTAACCATTCCATACGCTTTTCCAGAAAACCTCATCAGAAGTTTGTCGAACCCCTTACATATATTGGCCCTTCCATCCATATATTGCTTGTACAATTGCGCTTCCAACACTTCTTTCACACCATTTATACAACACTTTTCATGCCTTCCTTTCCTCTTACCTCCAAGCTCTTCAGATGTATACACTCTTAGATAGCCCAACGTCCTACATTCTTTCCACATAACCAAACCACTACAAGATACTCTGATCAACTCTTCAATTACTCTTAACGTTTTACCACTTCCGCTACGTATCCTAACATTTCTCACCCAATGAATTCTTCTAACAGTTCATTTCAACAAATTCAAGCCTCATTCTTTCTTTCGTTCTTGAATTCTAAATTTGGTCTCCATGAAAAGGAGTTATTATTATTATTATTATTATTATTATTAGTAGTAGTAGTAGTAGTAGTAGTAGTAGTAGTAGTAGTAGTAGTAGTAGTAGTAGTAGTAGTAGTATTGTTATCTTGAACTAAGTTATAAACCAAGTTGGAAAAGTAGGATGTTACAAGCCCTAGGGATCTAACAGCACTGAAATCAAGGCCAATCATACGAACTTCCTGACCATAATCAAGGGATTTCTGTACAGTATTGGAAATTGTAGGAAGGAAATCATATGCTCCAAGACCTTGGCGAAAGACAAGCTACAACCTAAATATGGAGTAGATTATTTCCTTTAGATTTCTTGCCAAAAGACGTTCAAATACTTTAGATAATATGCAAGTTATGAAAATTGGCGGTAATCAGCTGGGCTAGAGCTACCAAAAACATTTTACCTGATGGGGTAACATTACCAATTCTCCAACAAGTGCAAAAAGATCATTCTCTAGCTAACTTACGAAAAATAACAGACAAATTAGGAGCTAAGATGTCAGCGGTCTTTATGAAATACAAAGGAAAAATAACATTTTGATCTACATTTCAATAAGCATTAAGGATAGTTTAGCCTCGGGGAAAAAAGGAATGAGGGAGATCGAGTTTCTCATTACTCTGCTCTGCTTACTGTCAACAATCCATTTATTCTTTCCCACCTTGGCTTCCAGGGACAGTTATAGTCTCTTACCATTTTTTACATATATCTTACTTTCTTTCTTAACAGCCTCTCTTATATTTGCTCTATGGTGCTTTTACTAATCAACCGCTTCCATTCTTCCTCCATCCATATCGGTATTCATTGCTTTATCTCCCTGGTCTCCGTATACCCTCATAAACTCAAGTTTCCTCACACTTACTCTCAGCTTCTCCTTTTACATTCACTTTTAGACCCTTAAACAAGTTTACAGTTTCATTTACGCTGTTCTCAATCCGCACAGTATCATCTGCAAACATCAACCACTCAATCCGCTCATGACTCACTTCATTAACCCACAGCATCACACCCCCTTCCACTGTCCTTTCTCTTGTCATAAACTATTCAATAGCTATGGATATATGACGCATTATCACACTGCATATCCATTGTAAGAAAAAAATTACATCGCTCACATCATTTATTTTTAATATCAAACATATAAAATCCCCTCCACAATGTCTAGCCTATATGTCGTCCATGAATACCACAAAGAGCTTTTCTTAATTTCTCACAGTTATTTCATAGCAAACCGTACACCGTTTCCCTTGTATAACGCCATAAAGTCATTCTTTTATTATCATTATTATTAGTCTCACCTCTTCAATCGAAATCCTATCCAATATCTTCCTTGGTATAGTTAATGTCATTATGAAAATAGAGAGCTGAATGCAATCAAGGTTTTTGTTCTATGGGGAAGCCTATAAAGAGGGAAAGGTTAATAAGCAAACGGAATTTACAATATGACACTATACAAAGGAAGAGATACTATCAGAAAATAATGCAGTTCAGGGTCGACTGACAATGTATTTTGATGAGTTTTTAATGATACTAGAGAAGAGGTTAGTGTAAATTTGTGAATGGTTTTAGAAGCGTAATATTGAGCACACAAAATATCAATTGAAAGGTTGAACCATTAAAAACCAGAAGTTGGTGCATCTACAAGTAAGATGATATAGGGCATAAAGGTTAAATTGGGATTAAGGGTCTGGCCAGAATGTGTGAGTTGTCTTTAAAGGTTTAAAGGCCACTCATGAATGGCAGAGGCAATGGAGAGTGACATTGCCCTATAAAGCAAGACAATGCCCTAGAGACTGACCATATTACATATGATCGGCGCCCAAGCCCCCTCTCCACCCAAGCTAGGACCAAGGAGGGCCAGACAATGGCTGATGATGACTCAACAGATAGATCTATAGGCTCCCCAAAACGCCCCCCTCCCCCCTCCCATCCTTAGCTCACAAGGATGGTGAAGTTGCCACGACCAAAGAAACTAACGAGTTTGAGCTACACTCGAACCCCATATCTGGCGATAACCAGTCAGGGACGTTACCACATTGGCCACCACAACCCTTTGGGAGAGAAAATGTTTATGGTAGGATTTTGTTTATGAAAGTGAAACAGCTTCCCAAAGGTTTGGTAAAAAATGAAAAGACTAAGCTTAGACAAGAAAAAGGGTGTACATATCAATATTATTTTTAAGAAGTTTGAGAGCATAAAAATATAATATAGCCTAAAAGATACAGTTGCACTTAAAAAAACGTCGAAAAGGCATTGCTAGATCTTTAGAGCAGAGGTTATTAGGGATGAATGATACACAAGATAATTTGATGACTGATAATGAAGTGTTAATATTGGGGGAAAAAACGTCGGACTATGAAGATTATAGGCTAGTCATTTTGTGTAAAGGTGAATATGAGATTACGGTATTTTAGCTCAGGGTGACTTTACAAAAATTTTATTGACGGTGTGATTTGAGAAACTAGAATAACAGATTTTAGATTTAGGTGTAAATAAGAGAATTTACCAGGAATGGAATGTGGTAGGGTTGCTGACTGGAGACAGCGAAAAAAAATGCAGAACTTTTCAAAATATTTTGAAAGTGTTCGTAAGAGGAGAAGAAATGAGAGGTCGTTTGAGTAGGAGTAAGGTTGATAGAGTGAATGAAAATAATTAAGATGGAGCACTGAATGAAAATAATTATGGATGGTAGAAAAAAATGAAAGTGGTTGATTTGTATAAGTATCTAAAATTAAATGTAATCAATAGTCATCGAATGAGACAAGTGAGGCTTGGATAAATGAAGGTGGAGAGTAGGAAGGTTTATGGAAAATATTTAAATGGTGATTTGAGTGTCCAAAGAAGATTAAGTTAAAATTCATGAAAGGATTTTTCAGCCACATATGCCTTATGGAAATGAAGTGTAGATGCTTAAGCTATATGAAATATGAAAATTTTAATCTGTTGAAATAAGTTGCTTGCTTAGTAAATAAAAAAAAAATTACGAAATATAAAGATATATAAAAGAGACAAAAAGGTAAGAACATGTAACAGGACCCATCTCAGTATTTTCAACTTGTCTGGTCTTTGGGAGAAAATGGAAGACAATAAGTTGATTAAAAAAGAATTCCTAATTCGAGTTTATTAAGATGGAGGAGAAGAGGAAAATCTTAATAAGAGTTCGAGATAGATTGTGTAGCAGAATGACTTAAAAAGAAGGCTTTTTATTACTTGGAAAGCTTGACGTGAGTGATACACATGAATGATGCTGCACGTGTAGGAGATTTGATTCATTCTGATAAGCCTTTTAGTAGGCATTTCAAGTAACTAGTGCTAAGCAAGTTTCTTAATATGGGTTCTCTATTTTGTAGCAGTAAAAAGTTTTGAATATTCACAATAATAACAAGTAAAGGCATATAAACTATATATATCTACATATATTTATATATATACACACACATATATACTGTATATATATATATGTATATATATATATATATATATATATATATATATATATATATATATATATATATATATATTCATTTACTGTCGCAAGGATCACGTGACTTGATATACAGCAAAAGCCAGTAGGATATAATAAAAAGCTTTAGTACCTAGCGCTTTCAGGCATTTTAATACACACTTCTTCAGGGTACAATAGAAAGTGGACCTTTTTTGTTGTACCCTGAAGAAATGTGAATTAGAATGCACGAAAGCGCTATGTACTAAAGCTTTTTATTATTTCCTTCTGGCTTTTGCAATATATATATATATATATATATATATATATATATATATATATATATATATATGTATATATACGTATATATATATATATATATATATATATATATATATACGTATATATATACATATATATACATATATACAGTGTATATATATATATATATATATATATATATATGTATGTATGTATGTATATATACATATATATATATATATATATATATATATATATATATATATATATATATATATATATGTATATATATATATATATATATATATATATACAATAATAACAAATAATGGCATATAAATTATATATATATATATATATATATATATATATATTCCAATAAGCCATATATATTAATACCTTAATGTCTGAATTTTCTTATCTACCTCGGGATCAGAGCCCCAAGGCGGAACCACTTTTCAAAAGCTATTGTCTTTGAGTGGTTTCGCCTTGGGACTCTGATCCCAAGGTCGATATGAGAATCCAGACATTAGGGTATTAATATATATGATTTATTTAAATATGAAAAAAAAACACGTTTAAATGGAAAAATTTATCATATATATATATATATATATATATATATATATATATAAATTATATATATGTATATATATGTATATATATATATATATATATATATATATATATATATATATATATATATATATATATATATATATATATATATATATGTGTGTGTATATATATATATATATATATATATATATGTATGTATGTATATATATGTATATATTCCAATAAGCCATATATATTAATACCTTAATGTCTGAAT
>NC_090731.1:129267287-129277287 GCF_036898095.1 Palaemon carinicauda
TATATGTATATATATATATATATATATATATATATATTTATTTGTATATATATATATGAATATATGTATATGTATATATATATATATATATATATGTATATATATATATATAATACTATGCATACATATAGCTTATATTCCTAGATTCTCAACCTGGGGCCAGCACAGTGATTTAGGGGACCATATATGCATATACATATACATTTATATACATATATATGTGTGTATATATATATATGTATATGTATACATATATATATATGTGTGTGTACGTATATATATATATATATATATATATATATATATATAATATTATGCATACATATAGCTTATACTCCTAGGTTCTCAACATGGGGCTAGCACAGTGATTTAAGGGGACCGTAGTAAAACACAACAAAATATATATTTCAAAATACTATTAGAATTGATATGAGATGCATCACTAAGTCCTGACCGAAGAATTCATAAACTGATTGAAAATACAATTTGAACCTTCCATTGACGTGTTATAATCTATGGAGAGATTGAATGAATTGCTTCATAACAAAATTAAAATCTTCTACAAGGCAAGCGCCGGTACTGACGGCTAGTATTTTGTAGTGTTTTGTTTTAATCTAAAACATTAAGCATACCAGAAAAATCCCTTCGCTTAGATAGTCATGACTATTGATTTTATAATAAATCTAAGTCTTATAAAGTAAATGATTTTCTTCATCATAATTATGTTTATATATTTGCTTTAAAAGATGAAAATGGAAATCTAATCAACAATAGATATGGAGGGATGAAAATTGCAGAGGAGTTCTATACAATGCTATACAATAGTGATATAGGAAATATAATGAAACACTTGAGACGGTATTAAACGTAACAGTAGGAGTAGTAAAGAAAGCATTAAAAGGCTTGAAAAGAGGATAAACAGCAGGAGAAGATGGCCTAACAATTGATTTGATAATAGATGGAGGAGATTTCATAGTAGTATTACTCGTTGAACTTTACACAAAATGTCTGGAGGAATGTTACATACCTACAGCTTGGGAAAAACTTTTTCGTTATAGTAATTCACAAAAAAGGAAACACAAAATACCTGAAAAATTATTGCCAAACAAGTTTACTCTTCGTGATATATAGAATATTTACGCAGAGATCGTATTAGGCCGAATAGAAATGCGGCTAGACTTTAATTTACCAGGAGAGCAGGTAGGCTTTAGAAGTGGGTATTCAACAACTGACCATATCCATGTAATTAACCAGCTAATAGAAAATCAACAAAATATGACAACCACTATGTATGGCCGTTTATAGACTATGACAAATGTTTTGATTCTGTCAAAACCTCAGCTGCGATGAAATCCCTTCGAAGACAAGGAATATATGAATCTTATGTTAGAACACTTGAAGATATCTATACAGGAAGTACAGTGATCATAAAACTACATATAGTGAGAGAAGTCCGATGGAGAAAGGAGTTAGACATGAAGACCCCATTTCTCCTAAATCATTCACGACACGCCTTAAAGAAGATTTTTAAGAATTTAAATTAGGAAAATGTAGGAATTAATATCAATAGGGATTACCTTAATAACTCAAGATTTACAGATGACACTGTAGTTGTGTTTATTGAATCATGGGAAGAATTACAAAATATGATAGGAGATGTGAATAGAGAAGGCAGATATATAGGAGTGAAAATGAATACGAGTAAAACTAAGATACTGTTCAATGAAAATGCAGGAAACCGATAAGAGTTAAGAATGGACCTCTAGATATTGTTAATAAGTATGCATACTTAGGATAAACAGTAAGTATATCCTCGGGAAATGAGACCGAAATTAAAAGAAGAATAAGCAGGGAATGAAGAACTTTTGGTATACAAAATGAGATTATGAAAATTAAAATGCCATAACCTCTAAAAAGAAAAGTATTTAAACAAATGGTCCTACCAGTTTTAACTTTTGCATGAGAAATTTAGATCCTTACTAAACCCTTCAAACATAAGCTAGTTACAACTCAAAGATCTATGAAAAGAATAATGATGCGAAAAACATTGAAGCGACATAAAAAGCGCAACATGGATACAAGACCAAATTAAAGTAGCTGATATTTTAACACATGAGAAAAAGAAATGGACATGAGCAGGACATACAAAGAATATGTCAGGTACTAGATGGACATTAAGAATAGCAGAATGAGTCCCTAGAGATTGCAAAAGTAGAAGAAGGAAGAAAAGACGATGGACTGATGAACTAAAGCCCTGTCCAAACGATCGAGCATGCCCGACGGGCAAACAGTGATACCAGGCCACAATAGTTTGTGAAAATGATGGTTGATGACGTCAGAAGAGGGAAACTAAAGACAGGGATCTGGCAACACTGTATGATGCCAGATCCCTGTCTGTGGTTTTCCCGCTTCTGAGGTCATTAACCCTCATTCTTACTAACTATTGTGGTCTGGTATCACTGTTTGCCCGTCGGGCATGCTCGATCGTGTGGACAGGGCTTAAGAATGTTTGCGGGAGTGGACTAGCATAGCAAGACCATGAACAGACGGAAGTGATACATGTCTGATACCCAGTTACATGTGAATGAAATTTTTTGTGATCTTAAGATATCAATAGTACTGATCCACTCAACCACAGATAAGCATATATATATATATATATATATATATATATATATATATATATATATATATATATATATATATATGTGTGTGTGTGTGTGTGTGTGTGTGTGTGTGTGTGTGTGTGTGTGTGTGCATCTTTTGCTTCTAAATTACTCACTAAACTACTGAAACTTGGAAGATCACCCCGTTTAGCATAATGATCTATAAAATTTGCATGAATTCTTACATAACCAAAACAAGTCTCTCTTGCACTGTTAATTGATAACCTTACTTGAAAAGACGTAGTAGGAGTCATCGTTCATCATTTTCTTGTGATCAACCGACCATAACAATGTCATTTTCTTACTGATATGTAATGCTTGTTTGCTTTACGTAATTTTCTTTTCATAAAACAAACCCTGTATTGAACTTATTTACCATTACCTAGATATAATTTATCGACTTATTATGGAAAACTGCATGCAACCATGCAAGGGTCACCTTTGCGATATTAAGGCTGTTATTTTTCGTTTTTAATCCCGAAATCGTATTTTCCATTACGCCCCAAAATTACCTTTCAAATTAAAACGGAAATTGCTAACTTTATTGATTTATCTGCAAAAGGGTGTTACCCCGGTGAGACCAAGCTCGTAATGTAAACGTATCTTTGTTTTGGGAGGAATTTCTGTCTTTTCCTTACGTAAATACATATGACAGTCTTCTCTCTAGACCAATATGTACAAAATTCTTTGGATATATATATATATATATATATATATATATATATATATATATATATATATATATCTATATATATATATATATATATATATATATATATATATGTATGTATGTATGTATGTGTGTATATGTGTGTGAGTATGTATATATATATATATATATATATATATATATATATATATATATATATATATATATATATACACACATAAATATACGTAAATATAATGTATGTATCTAGAAATATAAATATATATGTATATCTAAATATGTATGTTATATGATTGGCAGAAAGCTTAGCGCCCATAAAGGAATGGCTCAAAATGCATATTTTGAGAATGAAAGAATTGAGGATTTTAAATTGGTGAAAATAATGATTATTGAAACGTGTAAGGAAGGGTGTAGGAGAAGCAGACTTAGAAAGGGCCTTAATCTCGAGGAACTGGGTAAGAATGGCGAGGTGTATGTTAGTGTATTCAATATAATACTGGTGAGCCTTCTGTGTAGGTATAAGATGTTGCTATAGTTGTATAATTTCCTTCACTAGGGGCTCATCCAAGATTCAGTGGATGAACGTAACTGTGACCTGTGTGTTGTTTTACTTAAAAGCAATTCTGAAAAGAATTGCTCCCTAAAAATATACGATGTATATCATCAACCGCCATTGATAGTCCTCAGCAGATATGTCGTTCCACACGCGTTTGTTTATGGTTTTTCTATGCCAGTCTATTCCAGCAAATTTTCTTTACTCGTCAATCCACCGTCTTATCTTCTTTCCTTTGCTTCGTTTGTAATCTTTACTTCTCTAGGGACCCATTTTGTTTTTCTTAATACCCATATATTATTTGTTATTTTCATTGTATGCCCTGCTCCTGTCTATAACTTTTTCTTACATCTTATTAGAATATCCTCTACTTTAGTTTCATCGCGTATCCATGTTGCTCTTTTTCTGTTGCCATGTGGTATTCCCGACATTAGTCTTTCCATAGCTAAATTATTTGAGTTGTGTTTGAAGGCTTTATTAAGGCTCTAAGTTTCTGATGCATAAGTTAATACTGGTAGGGCTATCTGACTAAATACTTTTCTTTTTATAGAAAGTGTCATTTTACGCTTCATAATCTCATTTTGTTTACCAAAGGCTCTCCATCCTATGCTTATTCTTCTTTTAATTTCAGTTTCATATCCTGAGGAAACACATTATTATTATTACTATTATTATTAGCTGGTGGTGAATGCAAGAGTTGATGGGGGAAGTACAAGAGGAAGGCCAAGGTTTGGGTGGATGGATGGAGTGAAGGAAGCTCTGGGTGATAGGAGGATAGATGTGAGGGAGGCAAAAGAGCTTACCAGAAATAGGAATAAATGGCGAGCGATTGTGACAGTTTCGGTAAGCCCTGCTGTTTCCTCCGCTCGCCTTGGATGACCACGGAGGTAGCAGCAGTAAGGGATTCAGCGTTATGAAGCGAATTATTATTATTATCATCATCATCATCATTATCATTATCATTATTATTATTGTCGTTGTTGTTGTTGTTGTTGTTGTTGTTCTTAAATGGAGGAGACTAACCAAACCAATGAGTCAAACTCAACTCTTCCAGAACTGGCCCAATTAACATCGGGAAGAAAAAATATTTCTAATATGAATGTTAAATAGATGATAAAATAAAATATCTATGAAGTATAAGTGAAAAAAAAATAAATTATGAAGTAAAAATCTGTGATGAATCGAAATATAAATTTTATCAATTAAACCTGTTTCTTAAGAGTTAAAATCCTAAAAACTAAGAAATTCTCATTATCTGATAAAAGGACAATGAAACTTTTCTCACCAAAATATAAATATTTTTCATTTATAAACTTTACAATAACTGAAAATAGGTTTTATAGCTAGAATACTATCACACTCATTGCACCTAGGATCTGCTTCAAAAGGTGAGGACATCAAATACCCATGTGTCAGTTTTCTGTGACCTATAAGCAATCTTGTTTAAGTTACTTGATTTCTCCTTTCTTTTTGTACAATTGGCTTTATCTCTTTCAATTTATTTTCACTAGAATCGTTATTCCCCTGAGCTTGACGTTTTGTAGCGATGAAATGTTGTAAGTAGGTTATATAATCCCTCACAGGAAGTTTAAAAACTTTTATTGGTAAGTCGTTTGGTGATTTAGCTACAGCATCAGCAATGGCAGGAAAACCTGCTAATTAGCTCTTTCATTTTCAATATAACTGGTTCTTATTGGTGCAACCCTCTAAGGGCTTCTACGACACTTCTTGAATAAGCATAAATTACAAACTTATGATTCACCCCATCTTCAATAGTTTTAATAATCTCAATTGCTAATATAACGGCTGATTGCTCCGATGTAAATATCGATGCTTCATTGGGTAATGAGAGCTGACTAACTTGTCTTGCGACACTGCACCACAGAAAGCATCCATTGAAGAGTGAGTCCTCAGAATAGATACCATAATGAGGTCCTTTCCTTTGAATATGTTCCGAGGCATGTTGTTTGTGGTGACTAGGAGCATAACTATATTTCTTTGACAGATAATAAAGATGAGAGCATTTTTTTTTTATTTTCTTCAAGGTCCAAGACGGAGGCAAGAGATGGTTGAATGATGCTCATTTTGATATTTATGATTGTAAGAGCTTATTTGGTCTTATTAGAAATGGTGGTTCATGATTGCTTATAAATACACTGGTAAAAAACCTTAATTTTCATCAGAAATTCTCCGTAAAAATATATTTCTCTCAGTCATATTTCAGTAAAATACAGGCGACCGTATTTTTAACCCTACTTTATCTTTTATGGGTCCGTGACCGTAATACCCCTCCTTATCATCAATATATCCTTTTTTGAAACGGTAAATACCTGGCAACATTTATTTTAGGATTTTTACCGGTTTTTTACGGAAAATCTTAAACAGTGTACTATATGTTACTGAGATTGAATAGCTTCTTTGTTGAAGAATTGGTAAATACGATCTTAAGTGCACTTCGCATGGTTACAAAATCTCGATGTAGGGCCAAGGGTGGTTCCTAACTTTCACATAGCACTGAGATATCTAGGGAAGACCTAAAGGCTCTACTACGAAGTCTTAGACCTCGAGTGTGTATAGAATCTAAAGACTTCAAAGTAGCTTCATATCTTGACCCATATATTGGGCTACTATCTCTCCCAAGTACTGTAGGTATTTTCATCAACAATCTCTAGAGACTCATCCAAAACCCTTATTTTTTTGTCTCTGCATTTCCATTGAACGGTATCTTGGTTTTACTCATATTCATTTTCAGCCCTACATTTCTGCTTGTTCCAATTAAATCTTCTATCATATATATATATATATATATATATATATATATATATATATATATATATATATATATATATATATATATATACACACACATACATACATATACACAGTATATATAAAAGACCTGTATGCATAATATATATATATATATATATATATATATATATATATATATATAGATATAGATATAGATATAGATATAGATATAGATAGATAGATAGATAGACAGATAGATATGAAGTTTCACAACAATATCTAGTAAATTGAATGGCAGAGGCAAGAGACAGTGACATTGTCCTACCAAGTAGGACAATGACCTTAAGACTAACCATATATACATATGATCAGCACTCAAACTAGGACCAAGGACGGCCAGGCAATGGCTGCTGATGACTCAGTAGATAGACCTACCATCATCATCTCCTCCTACGCCTATTGACGCAAAAGGCCTCGGTTAGATTTCGCCAGTCGTCTCTGTACTTCTCCATTCATCATCTCCTACTTCGCGCTTCATAGTCTTCAACCATGTAGGCCTGGGTCTTCCAACTCTTCTAGTGCTTTGTGGAGCCCATTTGAACATTTGATGAACTAATCTCTCTTCGGTAGTGCGAAGAGAATGCCCAAACATTTTCCATCTACCACTCGTCATGATATCATATGGCGCTCGAGTAATCTCTCTTATAGTTTCATTTTTAATCCTGGCCTGCCATTTAACTCCCAATATCCTTCTGAGGGCTTTGTTCTCAATTCTACTAAATCTATTGGAGATTGTTTCATTATCATACCATGACTCATGTCCATAGAGTGACACCAATGTCACTAAACTAATATATAGTCTGATTTTTACATGTAATTACAGGCGATTTGATTTCCAAATTTTTCTTAGCCTAGCCATTGTCTGATTTGCTTTTTTTCACTCTTTCACTAAACTCTTATTCTAAAGACCCTCTACTGGAGACCATAGTTCCTTAATACTTAAATGATTATACGTCATTAATCCTTTCTCCTTCCAAGGATATTTCATTATCTCTGTCTTTCTATTTATCTTCAGCCTAACCTCGTGTGATATTTCATGCATTCTGGTAAGAAGCATTGCAAATCCTGTGGTTTTCTGCTAGCAAGGGCGGCATCATCAGTATACTTTAGGTCTGCTAAATTCCTATCACTAATACAGTCCAATCCTTCTCCCCCATCTCCGACTGCTCTACGCAATACAAAATTCATGAGCAGGATGAACTACATTGGTTCAACACATTCCCTTGGAGTACTCCGCTGTTCACTAAAAATTCACTTGGTAAGACTCCATTAACATTAGCCCCCTTCCTTATCTCACAAAGAGGGTAAGATTGCAGTGACCAAAGAAACTAAGGAGTTTGAGCGGGACTCGAACCCCAGTCTGGCGATCACCAGTCAGGGACGTTACCACATCGGCCACCACAGTTTCTAACTGGATAATTAAAGGAATATTAATTTCTAAAATTAAATTTTCTGCACTAGTATAATTAAATGATTTTCAATATACTCCCAAAAAGGGACGTGGGTATGGATATACTGTGAAGTCTTTTCGCTTACTGATGTAAGTAATCACAGTGCTAGATAAAATACATTTAAAAGCAAATACAGTGTTCATGCTATAATTGGAGTATTATGTACCAACCGTGTGTCACACAATTGTACATAATTATTTTGTATATATTATGCTTGTATCTGCGCTCTTCCCTCGTACTAAAAAGAACCTGAATGATCATGTCTCCGGTTTTGCTCTGTGACATTGTCTGTCTTTCGAACGATGTGTAAGGGTGACGACCATGGGCTGGAGGCCTTTTGGCAAAGGCCCATTTCCTCCATTTCGGCGAACGTCTGTTTGGCGGCTGCCAATCGTTCCGGTGCCAGATGTCTGAATTTTGCGAAGACTGGGGGTCCCGTCGTCTTGATATGGTGATAAATACCGTGCTTGGCAGGAACCGTGGGAGTTTGGCGAAGTTCTGGACGGAAAACTTCCGGGTACGACGTGAGGAGGTGGGCGTAGGCATCCGTGGGTGCGCTAATGTGGCGAGCGAGGTTAGAGGGGGCGGGTTGAAGAGGTGTCGACAAGTACGAGTCTGCGTTGACCAATTGTCGGTGGGCGACATCGACCAGAAGGTGAAAATGAGAGAGGAAATCCGCACCGAGGATTGGCATGGTGACGTCAGCAACGAGAAACTTCCAATTGAATTTACCGTTTCCGAACGATAATGTGAGGTTCTCGTAACCGTAGGTGCGTATCGCAGATCCGTTGGCAGCTACCAAGCGGACGTCGGCAGATGTAGACAGACTACGTCGTGTCTTGAAGAGTTTCCTTGGCAAAAGAGAACGACAAGCACCCGTGTCTACCAAAAATCGCACGCCCGTTCCTGCATCCTGTAAAAAGAAAAGATTAGAAATACGGCAGGCCACCGCCACGAGCAATGGCCTACTTACACGTTTTTTGGCCACTGACAATCCTCGGCCCATTTCTTCGCAGTTGCCCCGAATCTAAAGTGGTAGTAGCAAAACTGCGGCGGATGGGAGGTAGTAAGGGGCTGTAGAAGTCGTTTGTTGGGGCGCGAGCGATTGGTGGGTGGTGGGTGGCTTTGTCTCTGCTTTGGCACGTCACGGTGTGGGCGTGTATATCCTACGGCATTCATGTCAGCTTCAGTTGACGTTGAATAGGCATCCTCTTCGTCAGGAGTGGAGGCGTTGATGGAGGTCTTGAAGTGGCTGTCCATAAGGGCGTCGGCTTTGGTCATCAAGTCCTTTATAGGTAAACTATCGACATCGGGTATGGCAGCGCGTATAGGTCCGGGTAAACGGCGTATCCAAAGGGCACGAAGTAGGTTCACCTCACGAGGAGAGCCGTCTGCGGCAGGTTGAAGGCGAGCGATACTGGTCATTTCCCTGAGGGCAAAGCGAAGCCCTTTGGTCCTCCAACGGTTGTTGCGAGAGCTGAAAAAGCTTTGCTACACGGGCGGCTGGCGATGGCGAGTACTGTTGCAGAAGGTATGTTTTGAGGGCGTCATACGCTATTGGCGTGTCTCCTTGTTCACAAAGCTAGTCGGATATTTCCGGGAAGGTGTCCTCGGGTATCACCGCGAGAACATAATCTGCATTGGTGGTTGAGCGAGTCACGCCGTTGATGCGAAACTGGACTTTTGCGCGCTGAAACCAAGCAAATGCCTCTCCGCTGGCGAACGGTGAAAGTTTCAATGGGGCGGCCGCAGCGCCAACTACTGTAATAGAGTCCGTCATAGTACCAACGATGGAGCGGCGAGGGAGGTGGGGGTGGAAGGCAGTGGGAGTGAGTCGACTTCCGGGGTC
>NC_090731.1:129282287-129384760 GCF_036898095.1 Palaemon carinicauda
AAGATGTATAGATGATGCTGTTTCAATGACCTGATGTTATTTTTGTCTCCAACTAACGCTTTAATAGTTCCGTTTGAAGGCCGTCACTGGAATGGGAATAAATGATTACCATCTGTTTTTACAACAGTGGGAATTCCAGGTTTACCAATGTGTTTCGGTAAGTAAATAATCATTTTCTAAACGTTCATTGTATCTGATAATCATGTGTACTTTACAATATTATTTATTAACCTAATTTTATGTTCTATTTCGAATCATTACCGACTTTTGAAACGCAAATTGTCAGTGTTAAGAAAACAATTATAGCATTCAGCTATTCTTCTATGATGACATGAAAACACAGTCAGTTCCATGACCACATCATTTTTATATACACGCGTATTGTCTATTTTCGTTTGCAAAGTCTCCCTCCCTTCAGCTCTGGAATGTTCATTTCTCTTCTGTGTTCCCTTTTCCTTTATGGATGAGTTGAAGTGGTTGGTTTTGCACATAGATCTGTGTCATTGCGGAAAATCAATATTAGCCTCATCCTTAGATATAATTTGTTAATATGAAAAGCATGTGGATGATTAATAATCATTGTCAAGATCATTTTTAAACTGCCACATACTTCATTCAAACTTCTATTAAAACACGAACAATAAGAGAGGCCAAAGTTTACCTTGAGTTAATTGTATCTTACATATACGATTGAATATCTATCACCCTACAGAGCTTTAGAGAGAGAGAGAGAGAGAGAGAGAGAGAGAGAGAGAGAGAGAGAGAGAGAGAGAGAGAGAGAGAGAGAGAGAGGAGGAGGATCAACACGTTTCCTCTTTTTTGTTATCCTCATCTCAGTCGAGGACGGATATAAGTACCGTAGTCATATTCAGCATATTTTATGGGATTAAACTGCAAATGAATTATGGTGTCACTCCAAATTATCGAAATTTGAATCTGCATTGAACGGAACTAATTAGACAATCTTTTAAAACCCATAATTTCCAGCATCCTGTCACTCGCAGAGTTAAATAATGCATTTGTAAACCCCACTGAATTAGGGACGTATTTCCAAACCCTCTCTAAAGGCAGGAAGGGGGAGCGGGAGAGGGAGGAGGGAACCGATGCCTTGATCTCGGGGGATATTTGCCTGTTTGTTAGGAATTAAAGAAGTACTTTTCATTTTTTTATTTTATTTTTTAATATTCGCAATATGCTAATGCACCATCTCTGTGAGCTTTCAGCTATTGCATCATTTCTTTGTGTTTGCAATCTAGTTCATACAAGTGGATCTTCATCCTTATAAAAGGATGAATGAATGGTGATTTTCATTATGTTCGAATCTTAAATAATACAAATCACTGTACACCAAATAATTGTTTGTTTGCTTTTGTATAACTAATTGAAACAAAGACTGTTGGCTATTTGTCTATGTGTACCTACATTTGAAAAAGTAAGGCAATCTAGGTTTTCGTTTTGTGGCTAAGACAATACCAATTAACAGTATGTTATAGATAAGGAAATACCGGTGCTTTTTAAGTCCTTTTCCCTCTACTTAAGGCCCTTCCACACTACGAGCAAATGCACGGCGGGCAGACACTGTTACCAATTTTGTTGTATGGGTGACGATCAAACGTGTAAATGACGTCATAGACGAGGAAACAACTAGAAAACCATTGAAGTGACCGTGTCCGTTGCTGAGGCACTGGATAGACGCCTGACTATTTTCAGACACAACTCCTGACTGCACTCTGCCCTCTGACCGATGTCCGGCCCATGTCATACGTTCGCCTACATGGGCCTACTGACTACCTTGGACTGTTTGTTCTGGTAACACTGTTTCAAAGCGAAAGAATTACGGACATATCAGTGTGTCCGGCTGCATTTGTTCTCCGTGTGGAAGGGCCTTTAAAGCTAAAGTAACAAGATTTAATTGTTGGCTGACGAATTGCTTTTTTGGCATATTAAATACTCAATTGCTTGTTTTTATTTATTTGTAACAAAGGCATAATCAGATTGAAGGCGTTTTTATCAAGACTAAAGTTAGAGTGCTCACGTCCTGTTTTTTAACTAAATCAGCAGCAATTGTCTTTTTTATCATTGTTAAAGACTTATTATTATTATTATTATTATTATTATTATTATCATTATTATTATTATTATTATTATTATTATTACTGAATCGTTCAAGAAACTCCACGACAGTTTCTAATCGAGGATTGAATGCTGGACACTGTGTAACCATGTTTATTATTATCATTATTATTATTATTATTATTATTATTATTATTAACTATGCTACAACCCTAGTTGAAAAAGCAGGATGCTATAAACCCAAGGGCTCCAACAAGGAAAAAGTCCAGTGAGGAAAGGAAACAAATGAATAAATAAACTACAAGAGAAGTAATGAACAATTTAAATAAAATATTTCAAGGACTGATACAACATTAAAATAGATTGTTCATAAATATACTATAAAAACTTAGAAAATACAAGAGGAAGACTGATAAGATGGAATAGTGTGCCCGAGTATACCCTCAAGCAAGAGAACTCTATCTCAAGACAGTATAAGACCATGGTACAGAGGCTATGGCATTACCCAAGAGTAGAGAACAATGGTTTGATCTTGGAATATCCTTCTCCTAGAAGAGCTGTTTACGATAGCTAAAGAGTCTCTTCTACCCTTACCAAGTGGAAAGTAACCACTGGTCAATTGCAGTTCAGTAGTTAACCTCTTTAGCGAAGATTTGTTTGATAATCTCAGTGTTGTCAGGTGTATGAGGAAAGAGGAGAATGTGGAAAGAATAGGACAGACTATTCGGTATATGTGTAGGCAAAGGAAAAGTGATCCGTAACCAGAGAACTATTCAATGTAGTAATGTCTGGCCAGGGGCTTTCCTGTAGATTAGAGAAGTATTAGTCTATAAGATGATCGTTTTGTCGGTGACAAATGTATTGCAATGTTATTGTTTATGCATCTGCTTACTAGCTTTTACCTAAAAACCAGTAAGGCATTAATTTTTGTTATAATTAGATTAATTTTACTTCGTTTGGCTTACTGGAATACCCCAAGTAATATCAGATTATTGTTTACTTTATTTGTGAGCTAATTCTTATGATTGGATTCATTATTTGCTGGCGATATTGTATAATATACAATAAATGAAGTACTGAATCATTAAACATCTGAACGTACTAATAAACGAAGTCCTTTCTTGTGTTGAAGAATCATCTTTAAAGCTACCGAAATTCAAATAACTTTTCATGCGATTATCCCTTGATCGCATACGACCAATTTCAAAAGTAATCGGACGGTGCGCATAATCACCAATCATGATGAAAACCTAATAAAAGTCCATTTCCAATTACCAGCCTCGAAGTCCTCTCCAATATGACAACAACCTCCCCCACACCCACACGCACCAACCGGCTCCCTTAACCACATACGAAGTGAACGTCACAACTAAGTATAATAAAAAAAGATAACATGTTATCCAGACACCGTTTTCAGTGCCGTAGTACGACAGCTGTTTTATGTTTGTACCATGTACTGCAGTACGTAAAATTGACATTTTGAGCATAAGAACTTCCTCTATAAAACAAAAAACAAATAAGTTTTTATTTCCCAGATCAAAGGATTTTATGCCCGAAAGAACGCTGCAGCCTCATCTAAATCCAAAGCATTGTCGTGCATGGGAGCGTGCGAATGTTTGTCCATAAAACAAAACGCTGAGATTAAGGTTCTTATTTGAAGCTTTGTCGATAGGAGAGGGAGAGAGAGAAGAGAGAGAGAGAGAGAGAGAGAGAGAGAGAGAGAGAGAGAGAGAGAGAGAGAGAGAGAGAGACTACATGTAAGAGAATTGAAGGTAGTCATATCATCGTTGTTTTAGTGAGTATGATTACTATCATTATTATTCTTATAATTATTATAATCATTTTCATCATTATAGCATACATTTAACAGTATTTCTAAAGTAACTGCTCCTGGCCTCCTCTTCTTCTTCTTCTTCTTCTTCTTCTCTTGGCATCATTCTATTTGCAGGATGGTTTTGGTCAAAATCACGACGTCCCTAACCTTAGTATTAACTGAAAGAGATTAATTAGTAAAGTGTATATATCACGCGTGATGTACCTAGTACTTATGTTTCCAAAGTTAGGGTTGAGGTTAAAGTTTATATATATATATATATATATATATATATATATATATATATATATATATATATATATATATATATATATATATATATATATATATATATATATATATATGTATATATATATATATATATATATATATATATATATATATTCAAATAAGCCATATATATTTTGATATATTAATGTCTGGATTCTCTTAACGACCTCGGGATCAGAGCCCCAGGCGAAATCTCACAAAGACAAGAGCTTGGCTCCGGCCGGGAATCGAACCCTGGTCGGCAAGCTTATATAGACAGTGACTAACCCATTCGGCCGAATGGGTTAGTCACTGTCTATATAAGCTTGCCGACCAGGGTTCGATTCCCGGCCGGAGCCAAGCTCTTGTCTTTGTGAGATTTCGCCTGGGGCTCTGATCCCGAGGTCGTTAAGAGAATCCAGACATTAATATATCAAAATATATATGGCTTATTTGAATATGAAAAACACGTAAAAATGTGCAAAATTTATCATATATATATATATATATATATATATATATATATATATATATATATGGATTAATATCAACACAACATCGTGTTCAAATATAAATAAATTTCTACCTCATACCTGGGATCGAACGCTAGCCCCTTCTAATAGAGCGAGAGCTAGCAGCCATTTATTTACCGGAGATGACCAAAATTCTAGTGGGTATTTTTGGAAAGGGTCTACCATGGGACATCCAAAAATGAATATCTTTAAGTTGGGCAGTGGTGGGGGTAGATTTTATTAACCTCTTTTGTCCGAAAACGGACTTTCATTTTTCGACAAAATAGGGGGGTAGGGGAAAGTAAATTGGCTGCGGCTCCTCTCACACTGGGCCTAGAATAAAGAACTTTATACCAAAATGATGCTATTGATGAGTAGATTTATTTAATATCAAACTAAATTAATTAATTTATTATTAGAGGTCACCAGGGGTCAAAAGGTCAAGATCAGCCATTTGAAATGCCAGATTTGGGTTTTAGTTGTATTTTGGCTAAATAAGACATCAAAATTTGCTAAAGGTTTACTAAATATGCGTAAAATATAAAAAAGAGATACAAATAAAGTTTTTTGAAGAATGTAGGATCTATTCCAGCTATATTGCTAATATGGACTTCTCTAAAAATCTATTCTCTTTTCTTCATGCGAGGAATGGCTGCTCTCAGTGTCACTTTCACTATCATCATCATCATCATCATCATCATCATCATCATCATCTTCTTCCTGTACATCAGATTCTTCAACGGTTAACTTATCAGGGGTATTTGAGCCAGTGAACTAGACAATCATCAATCTACATTCTGGACTTTCCAGCCATGTCCTTCAGGACCAAATGAGACTGGATCGGCTTCCTTGCATTCCTCAATACGTGTGCAACAAAGTTAGTTCTTAGCAACTTCTGTTACTACACTCTTTGGCAAGGAGGAAGACAACTGGGGTCTGTAGTTTTGATTTTATCCAATCGACCAGTTTCCTTCTTTAGGGCATACAACTTGCGGTAAAGTTGAAGCCTGGCTTCATCAACACTTGTTAGGTTCCAAACTCCATAGACAATGCACAAGTACTCTTCAACTACAGCAGCAACATCTGGATCGATGACATCAGAGTCTCCAAGGTGACTAATTGCTGATGTGAACCTAGGGTTGTTTCTCATTATTTCAAATGGCTTCCACTTTGCTTTTCTCATAAAAGAGGCTGTGTAATCACAGCCTGTCAGAGCACGGAAGCTTGGTAGAGCATCGCATATAGGTCCAGTCAGTTTGGTTGCAAGTTGTGACATATATATGAAACGCCTGGAATTTCTAGATCTCAAGCCAGCATCCATTCAAATCTGTGCATTAAGAAACCTAGCTTGGTAGAGAATGAGGATGAAGACGTCAGTGTCGTTACTGCGAATGACAATCACTGGAGACACATCATGGTTAACAGCAACAAAGTTTGCATAGTACAGTAACCGTGTATCGGCTTCTTCATGCCTGCACTGAAGCTCATGAACCAGGATCGTGTTGACAGTTCCACTTGTTGAAGTGTAAAGGTAGCATTCATGTTCCACTGCAAAGTAGACCTGATGTCCCTTAAGAGTCGATGCATATCTATCTGATGACCATTCATCCTTCAAGAAGGCCAAAAACTCTATTTTGCATTGTGATGTGCTCCAAGCCGTGTTGAGATCTGGTGGTCTTTTCCGTAACGAGCCAGTGATTTATGTAGGTAGTGGGTGTCCTACCACACAAGTCATGTTCAATGTCCTTGATACTTGACCCATTAGTATATGTGTCACAGACTATGTGTACAATTTCACCAGTGCTACAAGCTTATTTCAAAATGGACATTGCCATCCCCCCCTAAGTGGATGGCATGTCAAGCGTACGGAAGAAGAACATAGCATCAATAGTATAGACATAAGTCCTGTCTGGTATGGCATTCAAGGTTTCCATTGCTTCTAATTTTTCTATTAATGTCCTCTTTGATGTCTTGTTCATATCACCAGTTATATGACACAATGAGAAAGGAACTGGAGTTAGAGGAAAGGACAGGTCAATACTGAGATCAAGTTCTTGTGTTGCTGACAAATACAGCAGCCTTCTAAATATGTCTCTGGTGCATTTTTCTTCCTTGATCTGTTTGTCCTTTGTGGTGAATTTAACTTTTACTGCATCCTGTGTGACATTTATCACCTTTCTTTGCTTATCAGCCCGTTCAAAACGCCCACCATCTACATAACATTCATTAACAAAAACTTGATGCCAGGTAGATCCAGTTTCTTTTGACTGCAGAAGTCTGTCTTTCACACCATCCAGTGTTTAGGCAATACAGAGTATCATTATTAACAGTGAATGGATTGAGAGTGTTCACCTCTTTGATCGTGCTCTTAAGGTATGCATTGTCTTTAGCTATCCTTGATGGCTTTAGTTCCTGTATTGCATCATCCACCAGTGTGATCCCAGCCATTTCCAGGAGACAACTCACAATTGCTCCCCTAAAAGATCTTGTCACTGTCAACCCCATACAGACTGCAACATTCTGTGTAAATGCAGCAATACCCTTTTGGCTGGATGCGGCATCCCTATCCACAGCTTGCTATAAGGTAATAGCAAATGCAGTTCTGGAAAAGGTATTCTTAGTTCTCCGCACAGAGAGTGCACCTGCTTCAAAACTTTGCTTGATTCCGGGATGTGTCATTTCCATATTGAGCAGATTGAGGTGATACAATGACATCCAACAGGAATAGCTTGGCTTGTGAGTTGCAAAGAATATAGGAATCATTGAGCCTAAAGCATAGATGTAGAGGTCTAGGTCATATATCCTGCTGGCCCTGTCAAAAAGCATGAATATATGAACGAGATCAATGTAGGGAAACCAGAACCTAGCAGTAGAGCCATGATGACCCTGACGAGTCTGATCACAGAATTTACCATATCTTTCCAACAAATTACAAATTACAGCGGACTCCAATAATGTCAAAAGTGATTGGGGTGATGGGTCTGCAGAAAATGAATTCAACAACGCCATGCATTCATCTGGTATTCCACCTTCTACCAAAAATTGCTTAAAATGCAGAATCTGCAAGGCAAGTGCAAACAGTGGATGGATACGCTTGCATCTGTTAAAATGTTTTCACCATTGAACCCTCTTACTGAACCATGAGCCAACACATCAGCCAAGCTAAGAACCTCAGTACAATAAGACGATTCAACAATATAATCTAACGCGCTGAAATAGGCCATGGAAATATGAAATGCACCAAAACAAACGAAGATATTGTCAAAGAGAGAGGATTCTTGTGCTTGGTTCTGGAGTGCAGGTTTTGCAATAACAAGGTCACATGTCACTATAGCATATGCCTCACTGCACTCACTTGCAACCTTTTGAGACCTGACCAAAGTTTCCTTAACTACATCCAATCTTGTTGGGGGCAGTTCAATATTTTCCATATACCCAATCTACTGCAAAGGGAGTCTGTCCTCTGTGACCAAGAAATTCCAGCCTGCCACATAGGTGTGCTGGACATCAGGCAGCAGCAGATTAACCAGATGATATTCATTTTCTTTGCTATCTCCAGGCTGGATTGTGGATCTTGTGAATATTTTTCAAATTCGAACCTCGGCAGTGATGGCTTTTTTTTATATGGCATGATTTGTCGCTGAGGCGCATCAAATATGCGTCGTCTTTTCACAGGTACTTGGTCAGTAGTTGCATCAGTATTCATGGTCCCTTCAGTCTCAGCACCTTACATCACACCTGCAGCAGGCCTATTCTGGTAGCATATCACAATGGTGTCATGAAGAGTGTCTTTGCCAGATAGGGTTTCTGTCAGCTCGTCATAATTATCCCAAGCAAGTCCTGTGGAGAGACCAACTTGAGGTAAAAGCATATCAGGTAAAAGCTGCCCTTCTGCTGTGATTTTTGACGCTACATCCGTCTCAATTGATGACGCTGTGGGATAACTTACTGCATGACCCTAGTGATTAGGAATTTCCACAACTCTGCAACTACCTGTGAGGCTTTTCATTCCGACTCCCAGACAAAGATGCTTGGATGGTTTTACTCATCCCCGGCTGGTACAGGAAATAGACACAGAGAAGTGTGGTAAAAACCAAATGAAGAAGGTCTGGAATTTCTACTTGCCCTTTCTTAAAATCCTCAAGTGACAAGGACACAGGCAATTCAGGTGTACACTTACAAATTTCAAGGATGTTAAAACGCAATGTAGAGGCTGTTTTTATAATGTTTTAAAGACAAAACAGGTACACACACAAAGTCAATAAAACAGATCTCAGTAATATAGGTGAACCATCTATCAACTAATTTTGAAACGGTTTGAGGAGTAAAATTCACAGGAACCGTTTAATAATGACTTTTGTCATATCAGTCATATTGCTGGAATAGATCCCATATTCTTCAAAAAAACTTTATTTATGTCTCTTCTTTATATTCTATTCATATTTAGTAAACTCTGGGCAAATTTTGATTTGTTATTTAGTCAAAATACAGCTAAAACCCAAAACCGGCATTGCAAAAGGCTGACCTTGACCTTTTGACCCTTGGTGACCCCCAATAAAACTTTATTTAATGTTGTTTGATATGAAATAAATCTACAGATCAATAGCATCATTTTGGTATATAGTTCTTTATTCTAGACCCAGTGTGAAAGGAGCTGCAGCCAATTTACTTTCACCAAACCCCATATTTTGCAGAAAAATGAAAAATCCGTTTTCGGGCAAAAGGAGTTAATAAAATCCACACCCACCCCTGCCCAATTTAAAGGTACCCATTTTTGGATGTCCCATGGTAGACCCTTTCCAAAAATGCCCACTAAAATTTTGGTCATCTCCGGTAAATAAATGGCTGCTGGCTCTTGGACTATAATGGAAGGCCAGGTCGAAACCAACCATGTCACGAGACCCCATAAAAGACTTGTAACCTGACCGCTACCAGCTGTCCGATGATTTACCTGGCGAGACATCAGTCTCTTACCAGCGAGTTTTACCCAATTCCCCGGGCCACCACGTGACACAATTGGTAGTAATTCATTCAAATTACCCCTAATGAGTCAATATGGATTAATATCAACACAACATCGTGTTATATATATGTGTGTGTGTGTATATATATATATATATATATATATATATATATATATATATATATATATATATATATATATATATATATATATGTAGGCCTATATATAATTTGATAATACAAAGGAGGCATTTGTAAGAATATACCTTTAAAGATGTTTATTTGATATAAAAATAAAACATCGTTATCCGCTAGTTCAGGGGTTCTCACCTTCTTGACCCATGCACCCCTTTCACCATTTGTAATGGTGTCATTCCCCCCCACCCCTTACACACACACCTGCCGTCTTATCCAAGATTGTCTGTCTCAAAAAGTACTGTAAATAATATTCAAATATTACTAAAAATCCTTTTATTTTCTTTCAAAAAATATTATACATTTACAGCTTTACATGGACTATTTTTATAATGGAATGTTACAAATTATATGCAAATTGAAAATATCGATGGATATATAAAACTTGAATAAAAGTAAAATATTTTTTTTTTTTAAATTTATAAGAACTACTTAACAGGCCAAACTAAAGCTAATGCAATAAACAAAAAGTTCGATAGGGTAACAAGATGTTATAAATCTGTAATTATTTTCTTCAAAAGATTACAGTTAAACGATTGACGAAACCTGTGATTGTTTTTTCTTTGCCAGTTCTGGGATACGCGGATGAGTGCTTGAAAGGGCACTATGCAGGTCATTTTCTACCTGTAATCTACTGCGCTGCTTTATTTTAATTTGTAACAGAGTTGAAAAGCCTGACTCACAAAGATATGTGGATACAAACGGAAGCAATACACGGATAGCCATTTCTGCCACTTTTGGGTAGGAATCGCACATCAGAGGACAAAATTCTGTTAATGATTTCTCATCGAACATATCTCTTACACCCGATCAGTTTTTAAATGCAAAATTTCATCTTGACAATCCTCAGGAACTTTTTCAACTGACAGTTTGAATGGCTTTCTGACTAAATCCGATTCATCATCACTAAGTTCGGGAAAATATCGTTTGAATTCATTTTCCCGTGCTGTCAAATGCTGAAAAATTAATTTTTTTCAAATTGTGGAAGCACCTTGTCTTTACTACAAACATCAAGAATGGATGACAAAACTAACATTGCAACATTTTCTGCATTTACCCTTCTCTTCCAATTTTCAAGCTTGGTTATGAAAGCTCTCAAGGCATCTATGAATTTTATAATGTTTGTATTCCTTCCTTGCATCTGAAGATTCAGTTTATTCAGTTGCTCAAATATATCAACCACATAGGCAAGACGCATGATCCATTCCTCATCACTTAGCCAGGAAGGAAATTCTGTTTTACCTTGCACTTCAAAAAACAATTTGAGCTCATCTCTAAACTCAAATACTCGCCCAGTTACATTTCCTCTTGACAGCCAACGAACATGTGTGTGAAAAAGAAGTGAATGATAGGTTGCATCCATATCAGTACATAACTGCTTGAAAAGTCGTGAGTTGAGGAAATTTACAATTTTAATTGTTTGATCCAAAACCTTCTCTAGCGAAGCGGGAAGTGTTTTTGAGGCTAGTGCCTGACAATGGATCATACAATGAATGCCTTTCACTTTTGGAGCTCTTCACACATACTTGGAATCCTGATTTTGTCCCTAACATAGCTGGTGCTCCATCTGTACAACACCCACTGATATTATCCCACGAAATATTTTCTTATTAAAAAAAAAAAATTAAACCTTCTCCAAAATATCTTTAAATGAACCTGAGTGAACATACCTTGCAAACACCATCAACTGGGAACATGATGCCACATCAGTTGATTCATCAAGTTGAATTAAAAATAAGCCAAATGTTGAAGACTTAATTTCCTGCACAACTTGATCCTTGATGTCAGTGGCCATATCACTTATGCTCCTTTGAACAGTACTGTTTGATAATGGAACCTGTGCAAATTCTTTCTTCATTTCATTTCCCAACACAATTTCCACCATTTTGAGAGCGGAAGGCTTGATCAAATTTTCCCAATTGTATGGTTTTTTTTTTCTGCTTTGATATTTGAAGTGCTACAACATAGGAAGCTTCAGTGATTTTATGGTTTTTCTCTTTAAAATCTTCTGTTGAAACAAGCCTTATCTTTTGCAAGCATTCCCATGGCGTTCAAAAAAGTTTTTGTTCTTGTCCATGTGATGAGGATGAACATTTTACAAATGTTGCCTCATCTTTGCTGGTTTCATAGAATCATTTGTCAAAGCTTTACTACAAATAAAACATTGGGGCCTTTCTTCTCCATTGATGGTGATGGATGTGAACCATATTCAATATATGAATGATCGTACTTTCTTTTTTTTTGATACTCATAATGGGCTCCGAATTCAGTAAATAAAAACAAGAAAAGGTAAAACTATTAATTGGTTATTTTTTACATACAAAATGTGATATATTTATCCATTGTTTATTTAATCAGCAACATGACTGACATTAAGAGGTAAATAATGACAGTGAAGCACAAAAAGAATGTGTAGAATGCACAAATATTGAAGATTATGGTCCATGTTAATATCCCAAAAACTAGACTAAAGAAGCAGTCACCATTTTGAGTGCAAGACCAAAAAAAGAAAAAAGAAAAAAAAAAAACAGGCGCTAATAAAGAAAAAATGGTAAAAGGGGATTTTTGGCTTTTGGGATTTTGGTACTCTTCTGAAAATATATAGAATAAAAAAAAAAAGGATATAAAAATCTTTAAAGATAAAAAAATTGCCCTGATGAATATAAAATTTAATTTGATAAAAAATTATATAGTTTATATTATTTTGTTGGGTATATATATATATATATATATATATATATATATATATATATATATATATATATATATATATATATATATATATATATATATATATTCCAAAATTACCATTTACCGAAAAAATAACATTTGAAATGATAATAAAAACTAAAAACAAAACACGGACACATGCATGCATAGTCAGTGGAAGAAACAAAATTATTTTACTTAGTCTTGAAGATACAATCTTGAAAATAAGGTTCATTCAGACACATACTGATGACAATTCAAGTCTGAAATTGGTATTAGCTTCTCAGTTATGTATAGTCCAGGAGTTCCCAACCTTGGGGTTGCCAAGTTATTTTCTTGGGGCCTACTTAATTCCCTAGAGATCTGTCTCTTCCTCAGTACCTTTTACAATCCTAGGATTAACTTGGGTGGTCACTTGTTTAATCCCTGGGCCAGCACAGGATATAATCCCAGCCCACTTGACAGGCCAGATACGCCAAAGCCTATAATTGCTCTCCTCACCCATAAACTAACTTTGGTCACAATTCACCCCCTGAAAACCCAAAATTCACCCCTGGGGGTGAATTTCACCCCCATTGAGAACCTCTGCGCTAGTTCATTGATTGAGTCTTTGGAGTTTGGTATATTTGCTTTAGACTTTGGTCTGCCTCAAAAAAAAATTATGCTGTTTTTGAAAAAGAAATTTGAATTACAAACATTTAGATTACACAATTCCTTGTCTTGACTCTGTCCTGCGCTGACCTCTCATAAGATAATGAAAACATTTCTGCAGGACCAAAGGAGGAACAGGTTTAGTAGATAATGGAAGCTGATTGATATTCGTAGCACTCCTTTACTTCGCTCTGTAAATAATGTATCGTTGAAATTATTATGATTATCATTATTTCTCTTACTTCTTAATATTTTCTTCTGTACAATTTACTTTGTTTCCTATGTTACCCATCCTCTCTTTTTTTCCTTATTATCTTTTGCATCCTCTCTCTTTGCTTGCTAAATCTAAAGGGACTGTTTTTGTGTCCGGTTAGTACCGTGAAATAGTTTTACACAGCGTTTCAGATATATTAATCACTTATTTTACTTTACTTTATTTTAAGGGCTGCTTTCCTGGTCCTATCCCGCAGGGGAATCCTATGCACTACAGGACCTACATGATCAGTTTATTGTATACATTCTCAGGTATTTAGGTATTAAATTCGTATATAAAAGTAACTCTTGGTGAAAGTTCTCTATATCGTGTAGTAGTAGTTCAAAGTGTAACGGTATGTTCTTCATATCTCTCGCCAGGGAAACCATTAAGAAAGGTCAGAGGATCAGGAGGGGAAAAGGGGTAGTGTTCGGCCCTCTAATCAATCTCTTCGTACCCACTCCATCTGCGTACACTATATGGACGTGACATTGCCCATAATTATATTTGTCACCCACAAACAATCTATTCATTACATTGAACAAATATATTTCTAATTACATGATTTTTTAGTTTATTTTTATAGAAACCTTTAAATTTGCTTTAATGTAAACATTGTAAGATATTTCTGTATTCGTAGAAATTGTAAAACCTGCCTCTTTTAATTACATAAAATCCGAATGAAGGACGGATAAGGAAGTGACAGATTTTTGCTCAGGGCTTTTTAGCCTCAACTTTTGAGCAGACTTACCGGATGCCATGTTGTCGTGTGTATGAGTGCGATTAAAAAGGGTGATTACCCTTAACCTTTGAACTTTGTTGTAACTTCGTTTGAGTGCCATTGAGTTATAAATATCCCTTGGTTTTGTCTTTTATGAAATCACGCTTTAATTTTGAACTTTTAGTTATTAAATTAGATTATTGAGTTTGACCTTTAATTCAACAATTATGTTTTGATATCCCTCCTTTTCGTTTATTTTTAGGCGTTTCAGTTTCATAGCTGGCGACTATAGTTTGATTTGATAAACTTGTATTATGGTGATTATGCCTTAAAGTTATGCAAGTAACTTATAGAAAACGAGGTAAAAACAATTGTTCTATTAGTCTTTTTGCCTCTTGAAGTTTTATTTACTGTACAGTGCACTGTTCCGTCATTTCCATTTTGCTTCTTGCTGTATGGAACACTCCTTTCTTCATTTCATTGTACCCCAATGTAGTTCCTATACTCTTTCTTCTACAATTATCCTTCCTTTGTACATTTTCAGTTCATTTTCTTACACTATAAAATCCATTTCAGTTATTTTGCCTATGCGTCTGCTCGTCGTGATTTCTTCTTTTTAAATAGGCTTCCACAAGCCCTATGCATCTTACTTCTTAATATTGTCCTTTGAGAAATTCTTACTCTCCTTTACCTTCTACCAATAATCAAAGGCAATTAAATTATTATTCGAGATACCGATAGTAGAGCTTTCCTCGCCTTCTGGCTAGTATATTGGCTAGTATATTGCTAACACTTTCGCCTAGCATTCGTATGGCAGCAGGCCTATCCTAGATGGGGACCATGAGTTTAAGCTGTTTACTGGGGAGGTCACGGTCACGGTTGTGTTTGAGCACCGCAGTGGTGGGTTGGGCTTGCCCGGCTGACGTTCTAGTGAGCTACGATTCTGATGAAACTAGAACCAGATACCTTTACCTTTACATTTTATCATCACTTCTCCGCAGCTGTCAGATATCTTTGAGTAGTCCATAATAATTTATCCAAGCAATAACAACAGTTTCCTTGGTATCCTAAATAATTAGATGTCCGTTAAACTTCCTTAATATCATTAGTACTTCTATTCATTTAAATCATCGTTAACTTTCTATGCAATGAATAAGTCTAATTTTTTGTCATTACTTTTGTCTTCTACAGTATATTTCTTGAGGACAGGTATATATCATGGTTACCTTCAAAGAAGCATTGCAGCCAATAACCTTCCTTTAACATACCTTACATTTTCTAATCTTACTAATGAAATTCTAGATACCAGCAATTCTATAAAGTGTTATTAAACCTCCCGACTTTTTTATTATATCCCTCATAATATCTACGTTACTACTACCTCCACTCAAAATAATCTATATTTTGATGGGTATCGATCAGACGAAAGCTCATGTTTTTCACCAAAGCCTAAATAAATTTAAATAGACCTAGTTTTGCTACTCCTTGTGTATTCAGCAAATATACTATCAGAATATCTTCGTGTTCATGTAACCTATATATCTATCATGTTTCCATGTAATCCTGTTCCTTTTTTCTTTTGCTACAGTGTAAATTCTCAACCTTCTGTACAATTTACTTTTTATATGATATCCATCTACTCAATTTTCCTTCCTAATTATCCTTCTACATTCCCTCTCATTGCTTGCTAAGTCTAAAGGAACAGTAAAGTCACATAAAATATAAGGATAACCAATATTTGATCTTGATTTTACATCGCACCTACATAACATTCAAACATCTGAAATTTCTCTTTGATTAAGATGGCTTTCTTTATTTATGTTCATATTCATACTCACAAGTGTGGTAAAGTCCTTAACTGTAAAAGTGGATGGATATCGACTCTTATAAGCTGTTTATTGAGGCAATGAATTTTAAATAAACTCTTAAGTTTAGCCTTCAAATATCATAGAAAACTTGATAAAAAATTTATTGAAAATGAGTAGATTTTATGCTAAACTATTATAAAAGTCATTAGACTCTAAAGGTATATCGATACAGATTTCAAATCAAGCAGAGAGATATAAATGAAATAGATGTGGATTTTAATGTACAATTTACACTCATGATTAGAGAAAAATGCATCCTTGAGTATCAGACTTAAGGAAACGGGAAAACCATAAAATACCTCGAGTCACACGGACATGAAAAGCAGCGCCATAAGCAATGTTATCGCCAAAGTGGATGTGACTAAAACGCATAAAGGAGTATAAGGGGATATAAAATTATGAAATTACTAGTCACTAGTCAAAATTACTCATCAAAAAGTGATTGGTAGCACACCCGTGATAGACATTGGTGATTTCCAGCATGGGTGATAATGTGAGTTGACAATGACGAACGTTATTGGGCCTCGATCTCAGCAACAGTTCTAATGGTTTTTGCTCTGCTTTGTTCGCTGTGCTCGCAAAATTAACATTACACATTGCTCCAATGTTCTGCCAAGTGGTACATGTTGAGCCACGCTTGCAAACCCCGTGGATCATTATTTCAGTGATTTTTTTTCCCTTTCTCATGACCAACAGTAGTTATTTTTTTTTTTTTTTTCAAAATTTCGAATGGTTTTTGCTCTGCCGTGACTCGCTGCACTCACAAAAAAAAAAAAAAGCATGAAAGTGTGATGAATAAATGCATAAGGATAGGATGTTAGAAACATTATCAAAAGGGCGACAGAGACTTCGCCATTACAAGGGGAAAAGGTGGAAAAGGCTACTTATGTATGGTCATCATATTGTACCGGAAACATATTGTAGAACGACGAGAGCAAAGAAAGAAAAATAAATCAATAAATAAAAAAGGGGATGGGTAGCTGACATAAATCATAAAAAGGGATAAGCGAAAATAGAAAAGATCAATAAAGATAAAGACTTAAGATGAATCTCCCCACACTGAGATGAAGGGAGGAAGAGGGAATGGGAAAGTTTATATTGCATTTTTTTTTTTATTTCCCCTTCCAGTGAATGTTTAGTCATTATTACAAGTGTCAGGATTCCATTCTAGGATGTTAATTGTGATTTTCAGGCGAAAACGTATTAAGTATAGGGACGACCCATACATATTAAATTCAACATTATTTACAATTGCACAAAAAATTGGCTTATTGAGAAGGTCTTTTAAGATTTTCGGCGATCAATCTATTCTGGAGAAGTATTTTAATTCTTTCATTCTACCTTATTTCGGATATTTTTCTCCTGTCTGGTCTTCAGCTGTTGATTCTAATCTTAATGTGTTGGACAGAAAATTACAGTCTATTGATTTCTTTATTACTGATCTAAACATTAATCTTTGGCAATGTTGTTCAATTAGTTCATTATGCATGTTGCATAGAATTTTTCATAATTCTGTCATCCTTTACATTCAGATCTTTTCGGACAGTTCCATCTTGTTCGTAATACTAGGCACGCAGTTAATTCTAATAGCCAGGCCTTCTCCATCATAAGGCTCAATGCTACACAGTATTCTAGACGTTTTATTCTAGCTGTGACTAAGTTGTGGAATGATCTTCCTAATCGGGTAGTGGAGTCGGTAGAACTTCAAAAGTTCAAAGTTGCAGCAAATGTTTTCATGTTTAACAGGCTGACATAAGTCTTTTTATAGTTTATTTATGGAATATCTATTTTGATAATGTTACTGTTTGTGGAATATTTCAGTTTAATTGCTCGTTATTTCTCATATTGTCTTTTTATTTCCTTATTTTCTTTCCTCACTATATGTATGTATATATATATATATATATATATATATATATATATATATATATATATATATATATATATATATATATATATTTGGCTTTAAGGGGAAAATGACGATAAATTTGATTTGCGACAATGTATTTGTGCCAACATCATTGCGACGCTTTTTTTTCAATTTTTAGCGTCATTGCCTTAGGCGTCGATGAAGTGGTCGTTCTGTCGTCGACGCAATAGCGCATCTGGTGACGCAAGTGCCGAGCACTGCAGCATTGTATATTCATTCATATGTATTCAGTGCTAAGACCAATCAAAAAAACCTACCAGATCCACTGACTGTTGAAGCTGTAGCAGATGATCAAATAAACACTTCTGTACTGCTTCCGACTTTCTTTTGAATCTGCTTTGCCGGGTAGGCCAATCCAACAGAACATATCTAAAGGCAAGGATAGTCTTTGGCGGACAGTATTATGTTTATTACATCCAGAGGAAAACTAAAACCAGAAAAAAAATATATATGCCTTAGATTGGACTTCAAACATAACTGACAAACAGCAAGCAACCCCAGAAGAAATTCTTCAGCAATCTGGGCTATGTACCAGCTTAGAAAAAGGATAACTACGATGATATTGTGACTCTTTCTGGCAAACGAACATTACTAGAACATTTCTGCAGAAGCAAACATAATACACAGACAATGACCTACCAAATATATCAAGTGCTCAAAACAATCCACCATCAACATCAGCAAATGTGGCATTAACTAAAACATATTTAAGAATACATTCAGTCTAAACACTCAGGCAAAACGGTCTTTCTTGCCAAGATAAATTACACTCAAGGCATATAATAAGAAGCCAAGAATCAGACTATTCTATTATCATAATCAAAAGGTTCCCAGCCCAACAAAATTCACTCAAGTGTAGTACAGAGAAACAGTATATTGTGGATGATGAGTGTTGGTAGGGGGCTAATGTTTATAAGGATAGGTTGTAACTCAGTTTTGATCAGTGATCCACGACAGAAAGTAGTACACATGGGGAACATCAACTTACCAGCAACCAGGTTTGATGTCGTTACTGAAACAATGAAGATATCCCAGCGTGTGGCGAGAGAATGTTGTAAGTTCATCATTGCTCACTGTGATCTGGCAGCTGCAAAACTCTCATTACAAATACAAGCCACAGAAGCATCTAGATTTATCAGTTCTTTTGCATTGGCCCCTTTTACATATCTGGTCTTTTTTGACACTTTGGGGGTATTTGATCGACAGCTCAGAGGGTCCTGAAAGACTTACAGAATCTGAAGTATTGAGTTCAGAGTCTCCCATTTTTTTCTGGTTGGCATTATAAGAGGAAAGTGTTAAAGATTTGAATGAATGCACGTATATATTCATCATGAGTATAATCTACTACACTTGCTTGGGTAATACATCATGAGTATAATCTACCATACTTCCTTAAGTTTATGTCCAGGTAATGCAAGTACCTTGATATAACCATCAGTGGGGGCCTCAGGAACACTGCAAGATTTTGGATGATTTAGTCCAGTTGGTACAGTTATATCTTCGTTGAAAATCACACAAATGTCAACAGGTTCCCTATTTGGTTGGACGTTGGCATAGTAGCAGCAACATCAGAAGACATTAACATCTCACAACCAGTGGATCATATGGATCAAGTCATGATTGATGTTTTATCGTCAGTGCGTTCTCTGATTCAAACTGCACATCATTCGTGAGCAAAGGAAGGATGATAGATTTGGAGTTGATTACAAAGTATGGCAATTTTAAGAAAGCTCTTGCAAACCTTGGAGATAATGTAGTGGTTGCTTCGGTTATTGAAAAGTTCACTTGAGCATTGCACGGCTTGTTCAAACTCAGCCGCATCAATGAATATCATTTTGATCTTTTTCAACAGAAGTATGCACCAAAGCGGAATGCAGATTCTTTATAAAAAAAAAAAAAATCAAGGAATTAATCCGAGCAGTATGTCACCATGGCACAAAGTCCTGTTCAAAAGAATCCACTGAACCAACTATATTGATGCTATGTGAAAAGATGTCAAACGTCTTCAACTATGCACAACTTGAATTAAGGTGCATAGGTGGAGACTGGTCGGCAACTTGTGTGTTATTGACTGGTTCAATGGAAGCCAACTTCCATAAAGTATGGTACATCTCAGTCATGATACAAAGGCTGACGTCAACTAAGATGTGACTGATAATCCAAAATCAGTTTGACTTTTATGTGGGATAGGAAAACTAGTGTCATCATGGGGTAAATGACTTGATTGTGCGATTCATGGAGAATACTGTGCTGACCATATGACACCAGAGCAATATAGAGACTAACATGCCAATAGACCAAGGCTTATCAAAATATTTAATTGCAATGTCATGTGTAATTCTATTTAGTACTGTAGTATCAGTAATCATCCACTTGTTGACATCATTCAAAGCGGTATCTTGTTTGCATACATATTTTCCCAATATGGGTTTTTCATTTGCATTACAGATAAATGAAAACCATGATTTCTCAATGTTAAGAATTACCACAATTTAAGGAAGATAGAATAAGTTGATCCAACAACATATCTGTATTTCATTTATAGAAAATCTGAAAAAGAGAGAAAATTACAAAATTTCACTCGTTCGTAACAACCTTAGGTGGCATTAGTCACGCCAAATGAGAATTAAAGTGACACGTTACTTTGAATGGAGCAAAACTTTTGGGAAAGAGATAAAACGGAAACAGGCAAAGAAATAGTTACAATTGTATTATTTATATTAATTTGTTGTTGCTCAAGACTTATAATAATACTTTTTTTTCCATCCAAAGTTATTTTGTTACGTATTGTTGACAACAGAAACAATTTTTTTTTTATATTTTTTTTTTTTTTGACGTAGTTCTATTGAAAGTCATTTATAGAGAGCTTTTGCGAACACTTTTCCATAAAAACAAACTTTTGAATTTTGTACCAAAATCCTTTCTGGGAAAAATAATAGGAACTCGTTAAGAATATTAACTGGCTATTCTTTTTGTCATTTACCTTCTTGGCCTTATGCCAGCACGGACTCTTACTACTAGCCCGCCAAATATGAGTTATTTAGGTAAATTAGGCTGACGCTGTTCATTGCAATATCTTCCAAACTGCGGTAGTTGCTTATAGCTCTTCCTACTTTGTATGCTATCTATTGTGGCTAGGAAAATTATATAGTTTAGGGCTTCTATTCTAATGTTTCTAATCAGGGTTATCGTTTTCTCATTTACTGAATTAACTTTGTCCGTGACTATTGAACATGACTTTTTGGTCCAAAAACTGTTCCCTGTTTTACATTTCCTTCAATCATAATTTCCTTTGTATATCCAACAAGACTTAATAATTGCTTTAGCTTTCTCATTTAATTTATATATTATCTTCGCATCATCTTTCCATGCCATCTTACTTAATTCTTTTATACAATCTTTCAAACAAAGTCTATAAAGTCTTATGTCAGTTTGTTCACCATAAAAAATTTACTGTAAGTTTGAACTTCTGAAGTTTTACCGAATCAACTACCCGATTAGGGAGATCTAGCGTCAAAATTACAGTTTACACTCAACGCCAAACCCCCCCCCCCCCCCCCCCGTTGCATCTATTTATAATGTTTAGTTTTCACGCATTAGTTAACTGGTTAAAATGCATAATCATACACATCTTCTTCTTTATATTCTTTCTTCCACTTTCTATATATTGCTAAGCCCACTTTACTTTCCATTTCTTCTTTCTAATTATGTCAGGATGCCAGAAAACTTTCAATCAATCAATCAATCTTTCTAATTTTCAGTTCAGTTTCAGGTTCAGGTTCTGGGGTGAGGAATTGCCTTTACAACGGTGCCTCTAACGTTTATCCTCTTGTACAGTTTTGTCTTTTCTTCCACATTAGGTTTAAAACTTCTTTTTTCTTTTCTATATTTGTTTCACCAAATAAAAATAATCCTACTATTTTCTTTAGGTCTTCGTCGTATGGTTGTTGTAGCTCAATTACTTCATTCCTTTCTTTTCTATATTTCTGGCAAAATAACAAAAAATGTATCAAATCTTCCTCCTCATTTTCACAAAAATTACAGTTTATATTCCCCCCATTGTGTCTATTTACAATATTTAGTTTTAACGTATTAGTTCTTGCTCTAAAAAATATCACTGAAGCAAATGTATTGTCATAAATTAACTCTTCTTTAATTTCTTTCTTCCACGTTCTATATATTTCTAAGCTCACTTTACTTTCTATTGCTTCTTTCCACTTTTCAGTATCCCACTTTCTGGTTTCCGTTTTTATCTCTGCCTTGTTCATTCTTCTTATTTGTCTTATGCCTAAACTTAATTCTTCCAAATACTTTGCAGGTTGTTTCCACCATCTTCCTTCTTTTTCTTGAATATCCTGGTTAATTATTTTCAGTATTTCCTTCTTTCCATTCAGGGTACGATTTAAGCACTGGAGCTTCCCATCCATCACCCTTGCTTTCATAGAAGATGCACCTATCTCCCCTCTTAGAGCAGTATTAGCTGTGCTTTTAGTGGCACCTAAAATCTTCCTATATACCCCATTCTCTATTCTTTGTAGTTTCTCTATTTCAGTTTCTGTTAGATTTATGACACTTGTTCCATACAAAATAGATGGTAAAGCAATACTTTTCCAGAACGTTTTTCCTATCATCACTTTATTACAACTTTTCTCTATAACTGAATATGTTAGATTAGCTAATTTTTGTGCCTTTTCTATCATTAACCTTTTCTGAATTTTAAATATATTCCTTCTATTGTCTAGCTTTATTCATAAGTATGTCAAACTTTCTACTACTTTGATTCCCTCTATGTTATCTGGCTTTTCTTTCATATTGTAAATCATAGTATTACTCTTTTCTTTATTAATTTCTAACCCACATTTTTACTAGTTTCTACTAATATCTGGATGTTACGCTTTGCATTATGTATATCCTGTGCAATTATTAAGGCATCATCTGCAAAAAATAATGATTCTATCTTTATTAATTGATTTCTGAAACCGTTTCCTTCCTCTTCTATTTTCTTCATGACAATATACGTAATCAGTATAAAAAGTGAAGTTGATCTTGTGCAACCTTGTTTAATTCCACTCGTAACCTCCATTTCTTGTTCTATACCTTCTCCTAAGTCAATGCCCGTAGTATCTCCTTGATAAATATTTGCAATTGCACTTATGATTTTGGTGTTAATTTTATATTCTTTTAAAACTTCTATTAATACCTCCCTTTTATAGAGTCAAATGCTTTACTAAAGTCTATCGCAGTTACTATTAGGGGTTTCTTGTTACTATAGCTCTCTTCCACACAATACTGTAATATAAAGATATTGTCCTCTATCGTGCCTCCACCTGTAAATCCTGCTTGACATTCATTGTCTTCTTCATTCATTCTTATGTGGTCTTCTATTTCCTCTTTCACCATCATCATGAATATTTTATATGAAATATTTAATAGAGCTATGGGTCTTAAGTCTTTTGCCATTGGCCTTCTTTTCTTTTCAACCATCTTTGTTCTTGACTTCTTCCACATATTTGGTTTTTCTTTTTCGTCCAATGCATTTTGATAACATTTCTGTAAGGTTTCAAGACATATTCTGCTTTTTCCTAGTGCCTTATAGAGCTCGGGTTTTAGGCCATCTGGTCCTGTCGCTTTTTTTGCCTTTAATTTTCCCAGGCAATTCTTTACTTTTTCTGTTGTGATTTTTGGATTTTTCATTGGTTTTATTTTCCCTTTTGTTACCATTACAAGGTCATAATGTTTCCTAAGTATGTCCGGGATATTATATTCATCTATCCTTGTGGTGTCTTCCTGATGCGCTATTTAATTTTCATATTCTATCTGTTTTTCTTCATTCCAAACTGAGTCTATTTTATTTTCATGCTTACAATATATAGTTTTCCAGTACTTGATTAATTCCTCTTTTGTTTCTTCCTTATTTAGCTTATTTCCTTGTTTTACATAAAGTTGTATAACTTTGCCATGGGCTTTCTGTCTGTTCCTTATTCTATCAATATTCTCCCAGAGTTTTTTATTTTTATCCATTTTTATTTCTTCTTTTATCTTGTTTTCAAATCTAGTAATTTCCTTCTTTATCATTTCTTGCACCTCCCTCTTCTTTTGATCATATCTCTCTTCTAATACCTTTTTACTTCGATATTGGATTCATTTCTTTTCTTTCTGTTTAAATCCTTCCTTACCTTTATGCCTTTTCTTATTTCATCGTTCATCCAGGGTTGCTCATGTACCTTTTTTCATCAAGAACTTTCCTTTTATATACTCTTGCCAATTTTTCTTCTGCAGCCTCTTTTATTATCAGATCCATTCCTTCTATTCTGTCTATTTGTCTATCTCTTACAATTTCCTCTACACTTGTTGTATATTCTCTTAAACTATTTTCATCTGTCCTAAAGTATTTTACTTCCTCCCATCTTCCTTTATTAAAATTTTTATTCTGGTCACTCATGAATTCTAGTTCTATAGTGATCAGATTATGATCTGAGATGTCAAAGTTCAATTTTTCATCGTCTATAATCATTTCCCTAAAGTTTTTATACATGTGTTCGTTTACTAGTACGTAGTCTATTCCCATGTATAAATACCTTTACATCTTAAATCTCCATTCAATAGGACCAACCCATGGTCATTCATCCAATCGAGAATCATTTCCCCGTTCCTGTTCAGGTTCAGGTTCAGGTTCTGGGGTGAGGCATAGCCTTTACAACGGCGCCTCTAACGCTTATCTTCTTGTACTGTTTTGTCTTTTCTTCCACATTATGTTCAATACTTCTTTTTTCTTTTCTATATTTGTTTCACTAAATAAAAATAATCCCACAATTTTCTTTGGGTCTTCGTCGTATGGTTGCTGTAACTCAATTGCTTCATTCCTTTGTTTTCTATATTCCTGGCAAAATAACAAAAAAAATGTATCAAATCTTCCTCCTCCTTTTCACAAAAATTACAGTTTACATTCCCTCCATTGTGTCTATTTACAATATTTAGTTTTAACGTATTAGTTCTTGCTCTAAAAAATATCACCGAAGCAAATGTATTGTCATAAATTAACTCTTCTTTAATTTCTTTCTTCCACGTTCTATATATTTCTAAGCTCACTTTACTTTCTATTTCTTCTTTCCACTTTTCAGTATCCCACTTTCTGGTTTCCCTCTTTATTTCTGCCTTGTTCATTCTTCTTATTTGCCTGATGCCTAAACTTAATTCTTCCAAATACTTTGCAGGTTGTTTCCACCATCTTCCTTCTTTTTCTTGAATATCCTGGTTAATTATTTTCAGTATTTCCTTCTTTCCATTCAGGGTACGATTTAAGCACTGGAGCTTCCCATCCATCACCCTTGCTTTCATAGAAGATGCACCTATCTCCCCTCTTAGAGCAGTATTAGCTGTGCTTTTAGTGGCACCTAAAATCTTCCTATATACCCCATTCTCTATTCTTTGTAGTTTCTCTATTTCAGTTTCTGTTAGATTTATAACATTTGTTCCATACAAAATAGATGGTAAAGCAATACTTTTCCAGAACGTTTTTCCTATCATCACTTTATTGCAACTTTTCTCTATAACTGAATATGTTAGATTAGCTAATTTTTGTGCCTTTTCTATCATGACCCTTTTCTGAGTTTTAAATATATTCCTACTATTGTCTAGCTTTATTCCTAAGTATGTCAAACTTTCTACCACATTGATTCCCTCTATGTTATCTGGCTTTTCTTTCATATTGTAAATCATAATATTACTCTTTTCTTTATTAATTTCCAACCCCCATTTTTTACCAGTTTCTACTTATATCTGTCCTATTTTCTTATTTCGGATTTCATTTAAAGAAGAAGATGACTGGCAATGGGTGAAGTTTATTCAAAGAGTAATGTTTCTAAATTACCGGGGAGTTTGTGTGTGTCATTTTCAATATAATCGAATAAAATTGAAATTATATCCTATAAATTAACAGTTTATAAAATAAAATTAAATTAAATACTAATTTTGTATAATCAAATTGGAAAATAAAGCCATGTAATAAACTTACTTTACTCAAAATCTATCAATTTACTTTTATTACTACAGCGAGCGCCACCAAATGTTTCCGAAGTCTATTATTTTCATTAACCAATGAAATTCGATCTAGATTGTTCTCCCATGTGTTTAAGGTTGCGTCTTGCGGCAAGTGTACCATTGGGTTAGATAAGTTAATAACATACTACCGCCGCAATGGGGCCTCGCCTTCCCGATAAAATATTGAAAAGGAAAATGAAGAAAGCTGCACACACGAAACTAAAGTTATTAAAAGCAAAGGAGGAAGGGATTGCACATGAGCAAGCAACTCAATCGGGTAGGCCAAAGAAGACACGTTTAAGTTTCTACATTCCTGTCGCCTGTAACTTAGCAAGTTAAGATTGTTTTTTTTAACATTATAGAATAAGTTTCACGTAGTTTGTTTTCCGACCACTGCCTACAGTAAGTCTAAATTAATGCGCAGTCCCCCTTACTAGTCCTTCCCAGGTCTCCCGTTTACCTAACCAAACCTTGACCTTTTCTATAATAGTAAATGGATGATACATCACTTTCTAGGCAAGAAATTATTTATACATTTGGTAATTCTTTACAATAGCTCCACCACTAATAATTTTGATATTTTCTTGATGATTCACGTAGTGCTTTAGGTAAATATATAATGCTTTAATTTATAGCTAAATACATGAACCATATATTTTTCCTACTCGTTATCTTGTGTTCTATGCATTTATGACCTTGATTATTGGGGCAAACCACCCGTTCATGAGTTTTTTGGACCCCCTTATATAAAGACAATTATGGGGGACACCAGTGGGAAACCAAGGTTTTTTTTTTTTTGTTGGGGAAATGTCATTAACCATTGATTTACAGCATTGATAATGGTCAGAAATGCAAAATAAGCTCAAGATAAGCAGCTGGAAAAATATATGGCTCATGTAAGTGTCTGAAAATAGGCCAAACATGATTATTCAACACTTGAGATATGTAAATGTGTATAGAACCTAACAAACCCACCTAACCTAACCTAGTAGTTCCCAGGTCATAACCCCTAGCCAGGGGCAAGCCACCCCGAACCCCCCTTCCCAGGTCACAACCCCTAGCCGGAGACAAGCCCCCCCGAACCCCCCTTCCCAGGTCACAACGCCTAGCCGGAGACAAGCCCCCCGGACCCCCCTTCCCAGGTCACAACGCCTAGCCGGAGACAAGCCCCCCGGACCCCCCTTCCCAGGTCACAACGCCTAGCCGGAGACAAGCCCCCCGGACCCCCCTTCCCAGGTCACAACGCCTAGCCGGAGACAAGCCCCCGGACCCCCCTTCCCAGGTCACAACGCCTAGCCGGAGACAAGCCCCCCGGAGCCCCCTTCCCAGGTCACAACGCCTAGCCGGAGACAAGCCCCCCGGAGCCCCCTTCCCAGGTCACAACGCCTAGCCGGAGACAAGCCCCCCGGACCCCCCTTCCCAGGTCACAACGCCTAGCCGGAGACAAGCCCCCCGGACCCCCCTTCCCAGGTCACAACGCCTAGCCGGAGACAAGCCCCCCGGACCCCCCTTCCCAGGTCACAACGCCTAGCCGGAGACAAGCCCCCCGGACCCCCCTTCCCAGGTCACAACGCCTAGCCGGGGACAAGCCCCCTGGACCCTCCTTCCCAGGACACAACCGCTAGCCTAACCCTCCTTCCCAGTTCACAAACTAAAAGTAAATCAAATAAATCCTAATATTATGATAAAGTAAATCACGAATAATTCCTTGCCTTATGATTGACGCTTTTTTTTTTTTCTTTTTTTTTTGGTAATCTATACAGAAGCTTTGCAGTAGAAAATGTGTTGGTCTTCTTAAAAATCAAGTCAGAATTGGACCTTTGAGGCATTATTTCTCAGTTAATTTTTAATTTCACATGAATATAATACCTATATATTGAACAGAGAGCATTTCCATCATAATCAATTGCCGATACAAATGAAATCACACTAAATTTCAAAATAGATTGATCTACTTTAGTTAAGTTCCCTGCTGGTGATTTCTTTATGTGATGGTGGTGGAGTTTAAACTGAAGGGGAAGGTGGGAAAAAATTGCTGTTGTAGAACAACATCCAGGAATTTATGAAGAAGTACTTGTAAGCTGATAATTGTTTTAAAAAACCACCTAACAGATACGTCATTGTAAATGCACAGAATCCAAGACTGCGCAACAAGTCCCCTTCAGTCTCTCAGATGTAATCAATGGACTTAGTGAAAAACATACTTCTCATTTTAATCGACCGATACGTAGGTTATTATGACCCAGCCCCTATTAAACATATAGAGAAAAATACCAAGCGAGCCAGCACTTGTGCATTTCTTATAGCCAATTCTTGTTTCGCTAGTAATTAAAGTATCATATATTTACCCATGACCCTCCAAGCCTAATTAAAAGTGCAATGCCCATACTAACCCTATCTTCCTTCCCCAAAACCCCCGTGTATCTAACCAAATCTTGACCTTGCAGCTCTTTATAATGGTAAATGCATGATACATCAATTTCTAGACAAGTAAATTATTCATATACTTTGTAATTCTGATATTTTGATTTTTCTTTATAATTACTCGAGGCTTTATCTAGAGCTCCCTCCCCCCTTTTTTATTTAATTACTGTAATTTTTTTTTCCCACCCTATTTGTTAACCTTTTCAATCTTGGATGTCCTCCAGTAGGAAACCAGGGTTTTTGGGTGGGGAATGAATTGAAGAATCCGTTTTAACATTTAAACAATGGCACGTAGAATTACCAATAAACAAGGCCACCAGCTAACCTAAACAAACTACCTAACCTAACCTAATCTAGTAGCCGTATCCTTACCTATCGGGGAGGCTTCGCCCTCTCCTGCAACCCCCTTACACAGCCATAATAAATATAAGACAGCTTAAAACCCCTTGTGTACTTACTTAGGTTGGAAAGTAAAGGTTAGCTGCACCTTTCAGACTCAATACCCAATGCACAATAACCTCATGAATGAATGAGCACCAATCATTTATAGTTTTGTGAGAAATTCTTAATTAATTTTCAACAAATTTATAACTAAATTTAACACCAATATAGTTATACTGTATACAAGTAACAAATTAGATTCTATACCTAAATGAGACTACATATATCTAAATGAGACTATTCAAACCGTGTTCCTTAAAAATCGTTACATAAAAACTACACTTTTTTTTCACTTTCTTCTTGTTTTTCAATACAACATGCCTTCTATCACCCCGCAATTTTTTTTTTTTTTTTATATCCAGTCGGCACTTGGAATCACAGGTGGGGCAAAAAGTATCCCATTCACTTTTAAGAACACTGTAATCTTGGCAGTACACTACTTTATTATTCTTTCGATTTTACCACAATAATGCAAAACAAGGTTTGTATAGTTTAATAACAATGAGAGAAAATAACAGGTGGGAGAAAATCCACAGAAATTGATGTCAAAGTAGATGGTAAATGAGAAACCGCACCAGAGGTTGAAGGTTCACTCCCCTCCATGGCTCTCAAAAGACTGAAAAATTAGAAGTGGAAATTGTGTGAAAATTTTCAAAAAGTTTTCAGTTTCCAAGTAAAATTGTCACCTGATTGCGTATTCAAGTCACAGGATTCTAGTTTTGTTAAAATGTTAGTCCCAAGTAAAATGTGGATAATCATCATTGGTTAAAAACTATGACTTTTGGGTGACGTCTTGCTACGGTGAATACAGTCAATGATGTAATAATGACATAATCTATGTTTTTAACGCACAAACGAACAAATGTAAGCTTTGTCTGAAGAGGAATTTGAGAGAGGAGATGCTGGATAGTCTCCAGATGTGAAGACGTAGCTAAGCTACTGCCTTGTAGATGTTGACATGTGGTTGTCTGGGTAGATTGTCCGTGGAGAAAGTTCTCTTGGTAGCTCCGTCAGGAGCAGCAGAAGGTCCGGGAACTATTCTGCATGATGCCATAGAGGAGCTATGAGGGTCATTGAAAGATTGACCGATGTTCTGGTCTTGTTGAGTACTCTTCTCATCAAACAGAATGGTGGGAATGTGTAAACGTTGATGTCCCACCATTTTTGGAATGCATTTTGCCAGAGAGCCTTATGGTCTGGGATTGGGGAGCAGTACCTGTACAGCGGGAGCCTGAAGTTCAGGGCCGTTGCGAACAGATCCACAGTCGGAGAACCCCACAATATCAGAATTTTGTTGGCCACTTGATGATCCAAAGACCATTCAGAACCCACTATCTACGATACTCTGCTCAGATTGTCAGCGAGCACATTCCTCTTTCTGAGAATGAAGCGAGCTGATAGTGAGACCGAGTGAACTTCCGCCCATCTTAGTATCTCTACTGCTAGATGGGATAAGTGCTGCGAAAAAGTACCTCCTTGCTTTTTTATGTAAGCCACTACCATGGTGATGTAGCTCATCACCACCACTGGGTGACCCCCCCTAGAACTGGTGGATCTCTTGAAAAGGCAGATATACGGCATTCATCTCTAGGGGATTTATGTAAAGGTACTTTTCAGACCCTGATCAAAGGAATGAGGTCGTGTGGTGCAAAAGTCATCAGCTTCAGTCTACCTGGCGAAGTGGAATGTCTTATGTGATTTGTGTCATGGAAGAAGTCTTTATCCACTTGATGCCACTATCCCAGCAATAGCGGAATTCCTCTTGTATTTGCGGGAAAAAATGCGCCTTTCAGTTTCAGCGTTTAAAGGCCATCACTCAGCCTTGAGTCTCGCCTTTAAACTGAAAGGAATGGACATTTCCTCATCGCTAGAACTTTCCCTCTCCATGCGAGGTTATGAACTTACCTGTCCTCAGTCGGAAGTGAGACCTCGAACGTGGTTCGAGTTCTTCAATCCCCAAAAAGACCTCTGTATGAACCATTAGCCAGGCAACAGATCTCCACCTAACTTGGAAGGCGGTGTTCCTGCTCGCCTTAGCTTCGGCCAAACAAGTTAGTGAACTTCATGGCTTCTAGTATGACGTCACCCATTCAAGGGGATGGGGAGAAGTAAGCTTCAGCTTTGTCCCTGAATTTGTTGCAAAGACTCAGAATCCGGGGATTTCAGATCCTAGATTTGCTCATCGCCACCACCAAGTGACCCGCCAGGAACTGGTGGAACTCTTGAAGGGTCAGAAATATGGCCTTCATCTTTAGGAGATTTATGTAAAGGTACTTTTCGGACTCTGATCAAAGGAATGAGGTCGTGTGGTGCAAAAGTCATCAGGTTCAGTTTACCAGGCGAAGTGGAATGTCTTATGTGGGTGGTGTTGTGGAAGGAGTCTCTCTCTTCACTCGATGCTACTATCCCAGCAAAAGCGGAATTCATCGTGTATTTGTGGGAAAAATTGTACCTTTCAGTTTCAGGGGTTAAAGGCTATTGCTCAGCCTTGAGCCTTGCTTTTAAACTGAAAGGAATGGACATTTCCTCTTCGCTAGAATTTTCCCTCCCCATACGAGGTTATGAACTTACCTGTCCTCAGTTGGAAGTGAGACATCCCCATGGAACGTGGTTCGAGTTCTTCAATCGCTTAAAGGACCTTCATACGAACCATTACGCCAGGCAACATATCTCCACCTAACTTAGAAGACAGAATTCCTGCTCGCCTTGGTCTCGGCCAAACGAGTTAGTGAACTTCATGGTCTCTAGTATGACATCACCCATTCAAGCAGATGGGGAGAGGTAAGCTTCAGCTTTGTCCCTGAATTTGTTGCAAAGACCCCTCCCTTGGGGAAATTAGCATCCTGGGTCCTCTGCGCAAGCTGACCTCAAACCTCTGCAGGTAAACCATTGCTCCCTTGTGTAACCTAGTATTGTCCTAATAGTGTTGTGTCTCCATACTTGGCGAGGTGGTATTGGGAATTTCTTGGTCTTCTCGGTTATTTCCTAAAAGACTGAATAACTTTTACCTTGTCAGTCACATTGCTAGTACATCATCTTGCACAGCTTGATTAGGCGTCAGACCATGCTTAGCAGGTTTAGCGAGATGTAAGGGTCTCATTATTTGTGCACGACAATAAGGAGTACCCCAGGTAAGATCAAAAGCCAGATTGGTAGGGACCCCTATAAATAACCATGGTTTGTATTCCAGTTATGGAACAAATAACAAATTGTGAAGTAATTTATATTTGTTCCGTAACTGGAATACAAACCACACTATTTATTAGGGGTTACACTTTCGGCGGAGCTGAAATGACGAGCCATTAAAATTTAGCGAGGGTTAACAACCCACACCGGTAGTTAGCAGGGGTGGGGGGGGGGGGGGGGGGGGGTAGCTTGCTACCACTCCCGTTCACACACACCTGTGATATAGTCACTTTTACTTTTGGCTCGGATCGAGAGCGGTTGTTTCCTCCCTCCCTCCTCACCTATTCTGGACTGCCATTAAGTTTTGTCTTTTAACTTACTTTTTCTTATATTTGTATATATATGAAAACATTCTTAATGTTTATGTATATATATGCGTATAGAAATGTGATAAGTTTCCTTTTCAGTGTTTGTGCTGTGTATGTGATACATACAGTATATGACAACGACACTTGCCTACATTAGCAAGGCCAGCACAGTTCCACTTCGTGGGGAACGACCTCTCCCTCTTTGGTCCATTGGTCTTCCCGTTGGCATATAACCGTTAACTCGGCCGCCGCAGGGGAATCGTCATCGCCTGGACCCTCTTCATTCAACTATTGTCTTAGCCTTTTCCTTTTTCCTATGGGAAACATGGATTTCTGGGTAAAGGGAATGTGGCCTCTCAAAGATTGACTACGGTCTTTCTCTTTTCAAGGTCGTTCACCTTTACAACAACAGTGTACTATTGGGGAAGCTCCTTTCCCGTGCGCGGGTTAGGTTGCTCTTCCGATTGTTTGTCTTAATTATCTTTAGTGAAGAGAAGCTTGACCGACTAGTGACAGAATTTGGAAGGGTGTGTGAGAGAAGGAAGTTGAGAGTTAATGTGGGTAAGAGTAAGGTTATGAGATGTACGAGAAGGGAAGGTGGTGCAAGGTTGAATGTCATGTTGAATGGAGAGTTACTTGAGGAGGTGGATCAGTTTAAGTACTTGGGGTCTGATGTTGCAGCAAATGGTGGAGTGGAAGCAGATGTACGTCAGAGAGTGAATGAAGGTTGCAAAGTGTTGGGGGCAGTTAAGGGAGTAGTAAAAAATAGAGGATTGGGCATGAATGTAAAGAGAGTTCTATATGAGAAAGTGATTGTACCAACTGTGATGTATGGATCGGAGTTGTGGGGAATGAAAGTGATGGAGAGACAGAAATTGAATGTGTTTGAGATGAAGTGTCTGAGGAGTATGGCTGGTGTATCTCGAGTAGATAGGGTTAGGAACGAAGTGGTGAGGGTGAGAACGGGTGTAAGAAATGAGTTAGCGGCTAGAGTGGATATGAATGTGTTGAGGTGGTTTGGCCATGTTGAGAGAATGGAAAATGGCTGTCTGCTAAAGAAGGTGATGAATGCAAGAGTTGATGGGAGAAGTACAAGAGGAAGGCCAAGGTTTGGGTGGATGGATGGTGTGAAGAAAGCTCTGGGTGATAGGAGGATAGATGTGAGAGAGGCAAGAGAGCGTGCTAGAAATAGGAATGAATGGCGAGCGATTGTGACGCAGTTCCGGTAGGCCCTGCTGCTTCCTCCGGTGCCTTAGATGACCGCGGAGGTAGCAGCTGTAGGGGACTCAGCAGTATGAAGCTTCATCTGTGGTGGAAATGTGGGAGGTTGGGCTGTGGCACCCTAGCAGTACCAGCTGAACTCGGCTGAGTCCCTGGTTAGGCTGGAGGAACGTAGAGAGTAGAGGTCCCCTTTTTGTTTTGTTTCTTGTTGTTGTCGGCTATCCCCCAAAATTGGGGGAAGTGCCTTTGGTATATGTATGTATGTATCTTTAGTGAAAATCTTATTGTATTTTAACTTTTCAGCTTTTCTCCGTGGGGAACACTTCCCTTCGTAGGGTCAGTGGTTCTCACTATTAGTGAATATTCTTAGCTGATTTAATTAATTGTAGTTCTGTTTTTATTACAGTTACTCCGCTTCCCCCTTCTCCCGTAGATGTCGACTGGGGAGGGAAGGGCGCAATAATTAATTTTATGTTTTTCCCTTGGGGTTCCTCTTTGGAGTTCCTCCCTAAGGAATTTGTTAAATAATTAATTTTTTGTCGGTGCAATACTTATTTTATGTTGTTCCCTCGGGGTTCCTCTTCGGAGTTCCTCCCTAGGGAATTTCCGTTAAATAATTATTTAATTTTATTTTCCCAGTTAACTATGCAGTGTTTCTTCGTTCTACTAAGAGTGCCGATGAAGCAGAGCTGTTCTGTTCATGCGTGGGGAATCTGCTGTCACTGCCATCCCTCAGAGGACGTCGTCATGGGCGTCATCCCTTCTCTTAGAAGTACTCCCGTGACAACACTTCAGATCATCATAGAACGCTAAAGGAGGTTTGCCTCCAGGGTTTGGACAACTTTCCTTCCGAGGGAAGTTTCCTCCCCAGGTGTGAGGTTGTTTCTCCCTTCAGAGGGAGAACTTGCCACATCTTAATAAATTCATTGTCTCTGACTGCTGTTGCTGCCTTCGCCCAGACTTCTCTCCCCCCTTGCTGAGTTTCTCTTCCTTCAAGGGCGGAGCACGGTCTTGGCACGTCTCTTCTACAAAGTGCTTACATCTCTCGTTCGCGAGAGAGGCCACTCATAGACTCCTCCTCGAAGGATCGCTACTGTTAAAGGTCAGCTTGCTGATCCACCGTCCCCCAATGGGCATCTTCTAGTCTCTTCTATGGAGTGTTCACCTCTCTTTCGTGAGAGAGGCCACTCATAGAGACTCCTCTTCAGAGGATCGCTACTGTTAAAGGTCAGCTTGCTGATCCAAAAGCCCTCAATGGGCATCTTCTAGTCTCTTCTATGAAGTGTTCACCTCTCGTTCCCGAGAGAGGCCACTCATAGAGACTCCTACTCGGAGGATCGCTACTGTTAAAGGTCAGCTTGCTGATCCACCAGCCCTCATGGGCGTTATCACGGGTGTCTTCAAGTCTTTTCTACGAAGTATTCGCCTCTCTCGTTTGCGAGAAAGGCCTCTCATAGAGACACCTCTTCGGAGGATCAAGCAGATCTACCAGCGCAGCAGACCTACCAGTACCTACCGATCTACCAGCGCAACCTTGCACTGCAACGGAGTCCTTTGGACTTCGGTCCTGGACTCTAATGCAGACCTTTTACGGTCCCCATCGGTGGATGCTTGCCCTTCCAAAGGGCACATCTCAGTTCCTGATCGTCCTGCCAGCTGACCTACCGATCTACCAGCGCAACCTTGCACTGCAACGTAGTCCTCTGGACTTTGGTCCTGGACTCTAATGCAGACCTTTTTACAGTCCCCATCGGTGGATGCTCGCCCTTCCAAAGGGCACATCCCAGTTGCTGATTGTCCTGCCAGCTGACCTGCCAATCTGCTAGCGCTACCTTCGCGCGCGCGTTCCAACAGTCGCCCGTGCGCCCTCCAACAGTCTTCTGTGCGCGTGCGCCTTCCGACAGTCTTCCGCGAGCGGGTGCCTTCCGACAGTCTTCCGCGAGCGGGCACCGATGGTCTCCCGCATACGCGCCAACAGTCTTACACATGCGCGCGCTCCAACAGACTTTCGCGCAAGCGCGCGCGCCGATGATCTTCTGCGCGTGGGCGCTGATGGACTCCCGTGCGCGCTGATGGTCTCCCGCCCGCGCGCGCCCCGACTTTCTTCCGTGTACGGGCGCTGATGGTCTCGCGCGTGCGCCAACAATCTACCGCGCACATGCGCCGACAGTCCTCCGCGCGCTTGCGCGTCCTGATGGCCTTCCGCGCAATGGTATTCCACACGCTGGCACCAAAGGTCTCCCGCGCGAGCACCCGTTGGCCTTCCGCGCGCCAGTGCTTTTGCGTTCCAATGATCTTGCGCGCGCCGACGGTCTTCTGCGCGCGGGCGCTGATGGTCTTCCGCACGCACGCGCCAATAGTCTCCACGTAGTACTCGCGCCAATGCACCCACCCTTCCGCAACCAGTCACATGCTTAGGTGCATTCTAGGGAGAATGCACAAAACTACACAGTGCCTTACTACCGTGCCAGTGCTCTTCCGCACTTTCCTGCGCAGTTACGGTCTCAGATCCGATGCGCCAGCTCTTGCTAAAGAGTCAGGGCTCGCAGATCCAATGCACCAGCTCTTGCCTAAGAGCCAGCACTTGCCTGCTCTCCAGGCAGAAATTCAGCACCAGCATCATCCTGTGTGCCATCGCTCCAGTACTCTTCTACACACTCGCGCAATAGACAGTAAAAAGGAACAAAACTTTTTCGACAGGTCACCATTGCCCCATTCCTCCCCGCAGACACATAAACATTGCCACCGGGAAAGAGGAATAAGGCTTCACAGAAGCATTCAAGATCCCGAAGATTCTATCCCACAAGGGGAATCCTTGGTCCCTGTCTCTTCTGAAGTTTCTTTTTTCCTTGACAGACCACTGTCAGCATATGGGAAAGCATCAACAGTCTGATCTCTAGATCACTGTTTGCTGATGGCTAGTTCACAGTTTACTGATCGCTAGGTCGCCGATCACCAGATCGCCAATTGCTAGCTCAATGCTGATCTTTGACCTCTAGTCCCTCCAATGACTAACGATCTCCAGTTGCTAGCGTTTCCAATCACCGATTGCTATTCAATAACCAGTCATCAGCTTGCTGATCACTAGATCACCGATGGGCAGCTCATCTTTCTTCGATCATTGAACTCAGTTCGCTGATCTCTGACCAGCCCATCCTTCAGCTTTCTCATCTCTGACCAACCAGGGGGGACCATAATCAGGTTGCTGATCTCTAACTCACCATCGGCTCACAGACCACCAATTCATCGGTCATCGGCAATAGGCCAGCCGTTCGTGACTTGAACTTGCTAGTCAACTGCTTCCTGTAGTTTCCTAGATCAGAAGGTATACAACATACTTCTCGCTACTGGCCGTTTGCCAACCCTCATGAATGGCTTGTCAACAGGGAACTACTTGGAGCACTCTCCAACTGCACAGTAACCACGATACCCAACGGTTAACCATTGATTAACATTCGGCAGATTGATTCTATTCTAAGGAATAGCATCAATCCCATTAGGGCGCATGGTAAGGCTAAGCGTTGCCTTCCTTCTGTTAGTTAAAGGAATTCTCTTTCAGAGAAGAATTCATACACTGGGTATCGCACCTGATCCTTTACCACACGAGTCAAGACTCCAGCGTTAACAATCTTCCATGCAAAAGTGTCCGCAAGGAGCTGTCCCTTTGGGTCGATGTCCACACCATGTTGGAGTTCGAACAAGGGCTAAGACCTCAGGTCTTCATTTACACACTGGACCTAAAGGACACTTACTCCCAGGTCCAAACCATCCATCTAGGAAGGTTAGAAGATTCAGTCTAGACAAGCAAGAAACACCAGTTCAAGGCACTGTTCTTTGGTCTTTCCACTACACCCATCCTGTTCTCACAGGATTGGCTTCTGTCTACTCTGTCTCGGGACGACTGACTGACCTTAGCAGACTCAGTGGCAACCTTGCTTCAACACCGGAACTTCTGAAGTCTTTTTACCAAGATCTAGTGATCAGGGTAAACCTACGGAAGTCTTCCCTACTTCCCTCCCAGAAGACTGGTGTATCTGGGAATAATTCTAGACACTAATCTCCACAAAATTTCTCGAAATGAGAACGACTCCTATCCCAAGAGACTTGAGTCAGAAAAAGAAGAGAGGAGGGATCATAGTGCTGCACCACACGACCTCAGCCCTCTGGACAGAGCCCGAAAATACCTTCACTTAAATCTCTCAAGAGATGAAGGCCAACTTTCCGGTCCTTCAGCAGCCTCATCAGTTCCTAACAGACCACTCAGTGATGTGATGGACGACACAGCACACACCACATAGAGACTCACATCGACAAGCAAGAAGGAACTTGCTCATAGCCTCTTCCCAGCTAACATTATAAACACCAAGATGGGCCAAAGTCTGTTCTGTATCACTGTCAGCCCGCTTCATTCCAGTCTGGAAGAACGTGCTCGCCGACAATCTGTGTACAGAATCTCAGATAAGGTTTACCAAATGGACTTTGGATCGCCATGTAGCCAACAAAGTTCCGACTTTTCGAGGTCCTCCAACTAGGGGTCTGTTCGCAACGCTCCTGAATCTCAGGCTGCCGTTGCTCACCAGCCCTAGACCCCAAGGCTCTCTGGCAACAACGGTGGGTACAACAATGACGTTTACGTCTCGTCCCTGTTTTATCTGGAGAAGGGCACTCAAGAAGGCTAGAACATCGGTCAACCTCTCAAGGACTCTCCTAGCTCCGCTATGGCATTATGCAGAACGGTTTCCAAACCTTTTGCAGCTCCTGATAGAGTCTCCAAGAGAACCCTTTCCACATCACAGACAACCCACTTCGACACCTACCACAAGCTATAGATTTGCTATGATTGTACGCCTGGAGACTACCCAATACCTTTTTGTGAAAAGGTTGTCTAGATATCTGAGGAATTCCTCAGCATCAGTCTACCAGGCAGTATAATGTCTTTTGTGGTTGGTGTCATGTGAAAGTGTGTCTCTCCCCTCGATTCCAGCAATAGCGGAATCCTTGAGTATATACAAGAGTAAAAGACCCCCTATTCAGTTCCGACAGGTTAAGATGATCACTCAACCTTGATCCTTCACCTTCAAACTGGAAGAAAGGGACACCCTCTCATCGATAGACTTTTCCTAACTCATGCGGACTTACAACTTGCCTTTCCCCAGTCGGAATTGAGACCTTCCTCTCAGAACATGGTTCAAATCTCCAATCCCTAAAGGGACCTCCTTATGTTCCACTTCACCAGGCAACAAAATTTCTCTTGATTTAAGAACACAATGTTCCTACACACTCGGACAGCAACCATACGAGTCAAGGAACTTCATGGTCTCTCTTTCGACATCGCCCATTATTGAGAAGGGCGAAAGACATGTTCAGTTTCGTCCCTGAGTGTCGCCAGACACAGTCTCGAGAGGTAACAGATCCTACACAAGTCTCAACTCTGTAACGGACGATCCAGATCATCCGTTACTGTACCCAGGGTAAGGTATGAGACTTTACCTAAAGAAAATGGCAACAGCCCGCCCGGGTCCCTTCTCTTGTCATCGGCACTGGGAGAGACTAAAGGAGGATCACTGAAACATCATCTCGACATGACGACTCACAGTGTCAGGGGCATAACTATGCCCCTGGTCCTTCTTAGCAGAATACTGTGTGACGCAGGTCTTACAAGAAAGGATGTGAATGCTCCAGGTGACTTTCACAACCTTTCTCCTGCAAGACGTGACCCACAGGAACTCGATACGATCTCTATCGGTCCACTAGTGGCTGCACAACAGCTGGCTGTATACCTCAAGCTCCTTATTGGACAAGTAGCAGAAGGTTGAGGGCACTGTTACCCGGTTTTAGTCTGCGTGAATGAAAAGATTTGACGAACTCTTATTCTGTTCTTCATCCTACCCTCTCGTGGGGAAAGCAGCATCCTAGGTTCTCTGCATAAGCTGACCTCAAACCACTGCAGGTAAACCATGCTCCCTTGTGTACCTAGTATTAAACTAATACTGTTGCGTCCCCATACCCTGGCGAGGTGGTATTGGGAAGTCTTGGTTACATAAGGTTTTTCCTACATAGACTCGGAATTACTTTACCGAGACAGTCACACTTCTGCATGTCTCAACACACAGCTTGCGTAGGCCGTGGACCTTACGTAGCACGGTTTAGCGAGGGTACTAACATACTCAGATAAGGAGTCCCCGGGCAAAGCCAAAAGCCAGATTGGCAGGGACGTCCACCCTTCCTAATGGGTGAGTCACCCCTAATAAATAGCGTGGTTTGTATTCCAGTTACGGAACAAATGACAAAATCGTAGATAATTTTTATTTTTCCTAACTATACAAACCTTATCTATTTATACAAACTTGCCCCCCATCCTTATCGCCCTTGAGGTCCTACCTCCAAGCAAAGTGACTAAATCACAGGAGTGTGAATGGGAGTGGTAGCAAGCTACCCCCGCTTATTAGCAGTGTGGGTAGTTAACCCTCGCTAAATTTTAATGGCTCATCATTTCAGCTCCGCCGAAAGTATAACCCCTAATAAATAGCTAAGGTTTGTATAGTTAGGAAAAATACAAATTATCTACGAATTTGTCCTTTTTCCCAATGTTACAAACCTTAGCTATTTATACATGCTTCCCTGCCAACCCTTTCCCCCGTCAAAGTCCTACATCTAAGCAAAGTGAAGCTCAGTCACAGGTGTGTGAGAGGGGTATAGCTAACTAGTGGGATGGGTTGTTAACCCTTGCTAATTTCTAATGGCTCGTCCTTTCCGCTTCGCCAAAAGTAATACTCCTATGAATAGCTACGGTTTGTATTGATAGGAAAAATACAAATTATATATACTGTACTTCCAAATCTGTCATTTTATTTTTTTTTTTTCCTCAATCACATGGGCAAAATTTCAGTAGAATGAGTTATAACAAGTTTTGTGTACAGTATTTGAATACTGTGTTAGTTAAGAAATTACAGTACTTAGAAATATGTATTTTTTTTTATTTAAGAGTTTTTTTCTTTTTTTCAGAACCCATGCCTGAGGATGAAACTGAACGTCTTATCCTTGAGCATCCCTCACTTAGCAAGCGACCTGCTGGTGACGGTGAAGAACTGTATAAGAAGAAAAGTAAGTGCTGTAATCCATTAGAGTTGAATCCTTATTTGTTCCAACACAGAGTACTTACCTCGAACTACTTTCTTAGGAGTATGTGGGATCTCCTCCCATCCGATCAGAGTTTTGTGTAGTTTACCCTATTCCCGTTTCCTATGAGCGGTAACCTCAGGCGGAGTGATACGCGCCCTGAGGCTAACCCCGAGTCAGAGAGCATGCTCGCTCAGGTCTCGACTTCCAGTAAGTTCTCTGGTCGCGTCGCGATATCATCTCGACGCTCTCCTTAACCCAGTGCTACCCTTTGTGTCCCCGACTTCCCTTTGTGTCTCATGCAGTCCCCACGTGGTACCTTTGTGCTTTCGCTTATTCTTTCCCTCTGCGTTCCTGTGTCTCGCGCTGCGTTACTAGTGTGTGATGGAGCATCTCCGCCGTTGTCCTGGGCCTATGGCCGGTAAATTGTGTGGTGCTTTCCTGTTGAAACCTGAAGTAGACCCGCACTCCTTTTGTTCGTCGTGTAGGGGCAGTGTGTGTTCCCCTACGGCCACGTGTCCGGAGTGCGTGTCCTGGAACGAGGTGCAGTGGGTGCGGTACGGCACCAAAAAGAAGAAGGCGCCGAAGAGGTCACCTAAGAAGCCGAACGTCTCTTCTCCTCTTACTTTGCCGGGCGTATCGTCAGACCGAACCTCCCTACCACCTTCCCCTACCCGGAGTAGGGGACGAGGTAAGTCCGTTGCGGGGAATAGGTGGTCGGAATCAGTATCTTTGGCTATGTCAGGTTTGTAAGGGTGGTGGTCTAGCCATGCTAAGGTCGAGGACCTTGTGGCAGCCCCAAGCGGATTATATGTTCCTTATCTTCAGGTTTGTCCCTTGTTCAGAGATCTGAACTTTTACTTGTTCCGATTGGGTAATCGTCTCTTCCCTCTGGACTTAGGGAAAGATTTGTCTACAGCTCTGACATAACAGGCTGCGCAAGATTTTTCTCTAGGACTGCTAGATAAGTCCTCCCAGCTAGCTTTTTAGCAAGGATATAAAAGGAAGCTCTTCCCACTTGTCAGCTCTTTCGTGGGAGAGCCCCTTCAAGGGGAACTCAGAGGATTGCGGCTGAAGGTCAAGCTCGCAAATTCCCAAGGTTGTACAAACCGAATCTAAAAGTGAGACGGGCTATGCCTCCCATGTCATCGATACCCTGGGAGTTGACAACAGTCCATTCAGGAAACAACGTAGCAGCTCTTCAAGAGCAAGTGAACCTTATGCTGTCGAAATCAGTCATAGAAATGGTAGAGGACACCTCCTTGGAGGGGTTTTGCAACATACTTTTCCTAGTTCCGAAAAGCCCAGGGGGGGGGATGAAAACCTGTTCTGGACGTCAGTCCATTGTACAAGTTCGTCAGCTAAGTAAAATTTACCATGGAAACTTCAGTGTCAGTCCTTACAGGCAACAGACAGGGAGACTGGATAGTGTCGTTGGATCTGCAGGATGTGTATTTCCATATCTCGATACACCCGGACCAGTACCTGGACGACTGACCACTCAGAGCAGAATCACAAGTAAAGTGTCCGGAGGCTCTTCAAAGGATAATGCCCTTAACGCAACAGTTAGGTCTGATGGTAACCTGGCCAAATCTTAACTAACACCCTCACAGAATTTTATTTTTCTGGGGATAATAATCGGCTCAGATCGCGCTCAAGGCACTCCAGAAATGTTGCAAGGACTTTCCCCTGGTGGTCACCCAGCTACGGTTGACGATCCTTCGCAGCAATCAGCACACGGTTCAGTTCGCGCAAACGGCGCGCTTCAAGTGTCTGGTCTGTCTGAACTAGAGAGGTTGATTTCGTCCCTGTTTGACACATACGATTCTTGACAGTGGTCTGTGGATAGTCTCAGAGGAAATGACATAGAAGGGGAGAAAAACATCAGGACGGATCTGCTCAGCAGAAGAAGGCAAGTTCTTACTGCAGAGTGAACCCTACATCACGAGGTGTGCACCAGCCTTTGGATGTTGTGGGGTCAACACTCGATAGACCTCTTCGCCTCACAAATGACATAGAGGTTGCTGGTATTTTGCTCTCCAGTACCAGACCAGGAAGCAGTCGCAGTGGACGCTTTTCTTCTGAACTGGGAAGGTCTAAACGTGTATGCTTTTCTTCCATTCAAGATCATGTACAGAGTCCTGAAAAGATTCAGGGATTCTCCCAACGTCCGCATGACCATGATAGCTTCTTTTTGGCCCATGAGACATTAAGTTGTGGAGATGATGGAGTGGCTGGTAGATACCCCCAGATCATTACCACTATTAGGGTTTGCTAATCCGAGTGGGACATATTAGTGTGTGGTGCAGGAATAATAGACTTTCCTCTATTAATACCTCTATAGCCAATATAGCAGAGTTTTCTGTTGTATCTGCGTACAAAAGAGAAGCTAGCTGTGCCTACCATCAAGGGTTACTGCAGCATGCTAACCTCCGTCTTAAGTAACCGTCACATTAGCGTGTCAGCTAACAAGGATCTTTCAGATCTCATTAGATCTTTTGAGACGACTAAGAGGAAGGACAATCCAACCTCCTCGTAGAACCTGGATGTAGTCCTGGCCATTTTAACCTCAAGTAGGTTTGTACCCTTGGACAAGGCATCTTGGAAGTATCTTACCAAGAAGGTGGCTTTTAATGGAGACAATGCAATTTGCTCCCTTCAGCAAGGCTTTCTTTTCAAAGACGAGACAGACAGCCTCTGATGCTCAGTTAAAAAGCCCTCTTTGCCTTTATCAAAGAATACCATGGCTTTTTTCATTAAGGATTTGATAAGAGAAACTCTCCAGGATTGTGAGTAAGAAGTTTTCCCTATCCTTAAGGTAAAACCACACGAGGTTAGAGCTGTAGCAATTTCTATGGCTTACAAACACAATAGGTCAATGAAGTCAATTTTGAAGCCTACTTTCTGGCGAGGTAAATCAATCTTCACAGACTGCTATCTCAAAGATGTCCAGACCCAGTATGAGGATTGCTGTTCCCTGGGTCCGTACGTTACCTCCAGCCTCGTAGTTGGAGAAGGGTCTACTGCCTCTTCCCGATAACTTAATATAGGAGAAGGGTCTACTGCCTCTTCCCGATAACTTAATATATACCCTTGCCTTTTTTCTTGTACTTGTGTTCACAGGTTGTCGCAGCCTTCCGTCATTCTGGGATGCAAGTCAAGTTAGTTTTAATGTATTCACAGGTTGTCTGTGAAGGTTGTCGCAGCCTTCCGTCAATCTGGCATGCAAATCAAATTAGTTTTAATGTGTTCACAGGTTGTCTGTGAAGGTTGTCGCAGCCTGCCGTCAGTCTGGGATGCAGCTCAAGCTAGTTTAAAAAAGAAAAAAAAAAAAGAAAAAAAATAATTGAATAGGTGGTCAATAATCAGTATCCTTGGCTATGTCAGGTTTGCAAGGGTGGTGGTCTAGCCACGCTAAGGTCGAGGACTTTGTGGCAGCCCCAAGAGACCTTTACAGCCCCCTGAGTGGATCGCTGAGTCTCTTGAGGAATGCAGGCGAAATGAGGCAGTATCATTGTGAAGCCAGCTTCCTTATCAGGTTAGAACCAGATTGTTAGTACAGCTGTACTACTAATTGTAGTTATTAATAATTATACGAATTCCCAATGGGATGAGGTTTTCGACCCACCACCACTGGTGTGAATCAGCTATATATATGTAACTACCAGGGAAGTTACATATTTAAAAATGGTATTTTTATTATAAAATAAATTTTTAAATATACTTAACTGGTAGTTACATATATGAAAGGGCCCTCTCTCCTCCCCTCTGAAAACAGACATGGAATTTTTTAAGGATGTTGGGAATGGTTCTGATAACCTATGAGAGATGGCGCTCATGTATGACCACCTACTGTCATGGCGACGATCGCCACAAATTTGAATTTTCTCTCGTGCTGCGTCGAAATGCGAGATTTAAGCTATATATATGTAACTACCAGGCAAATATATTTAAAAATTTATTTTATAATAAAAACACCATATTGATTTTCAAACCAAATTCTCTGATGCCAATTTAGTTTTAACATGTCACAATACCAAACCTAAATTTCTTTTCAGTATTTCTGATAGCTAGATAGAACATGGAAAGATTTTGTATCATTAAACTTGGAACCTTTATGATTAAAACTTTTGTAAAGACATAATTCAGTAACTTGGCCTATATTTCTGTGTAATGCTTTTATACTTTTACATGTACAGAGAAAAAGAAACTTGAAGCTGTAGAAGCAGCTTTAGATTCTGGTGCTGATAATGAAGTTCAAGTAGATGTCAAGAAGAAGAAAAAGAAAAAGAAGAAGAAAGAAAATGGAGAGTTATCCGAGTCGATCAACAGCGAAGGTGTAATGAAATCAACAAGCACAGATGAAACAGAAAAAGATGAAGACCAAAATGAAGGAGAAGAGACAGGTTATGAAAGCGAGGAGTTAACAGCTGGTAAGAATGTAGTATGGATTTTGTTATAATTTTTTATTCAGTTTTATAAAGTGTGGTTATCACGCATTGTTCAAAGATATATAAAAAAAGTAGAGTACATTACATTTCCTCTAAAAATTTTATTCTTTAATATCATTTTCAATGGAGGCATTGACTTTCCAGGCTCCAGTACTCTTGGTTTTGATTCAGCAACGAGTCGATCATTTGAAAGTCTGCGTGGAAGTGTGTCGGATGTAACCTTGAATGCCATAGAGAAAATGGGCTTTAAGACTATGACAGAAATCCAGGCAAAGGCCATTCCCCCTCTTCTGGAAGGCAAGGATTTACGAGGAACAGCCAAGACTGGTGCTGGAAAAACTCTGGCATTTGCACTACCTGTTGTTGAGCTCCTGTCAACCTTGCAGTTCAAGCCCAGAAATGGTAAGTTTATTTATTTTTATTAATAAAACAAATATATTTTTCAGCATGTTGATAAGACTGTTTTATATTTTTTTTATTTTTAATTTCTCAACATTTTATGTACACTCAGTATATAAGATTTCTTCCTGTGCATACACACACCTTTCATCCTTAAAAACAGGGAATGTCTTTAGCAGAGTTGGCACAGCCATTGAATTCATTAATGAGATAGTTAATGACAGTTGGTGAGTGCCCACATGCTTGTCAATGACTTTACTTTGATCTTTGGCCACAACTAGTACAGATGTACTTTTGCAACTATCCAAGGCTGTTTAATCTTTTTCGTATACTACCTTTTCTTTTACTACTTTTTAGTTTGAATGGTTGATATCAGCTTTATATTAATAATGGAACAAAACAGGATTACAATTGTAAATTGAACACAGCATCAGTTTACGAACCGGCAATAGATACGCTCACTATGCTAAGGCCATAATTGTTCACAAATATCCCCTTTTTACTGAATGTAGATCCGGGCCACCAGTAAACAGTCGTTTGCATTGAAGATCGAAAAGGCTACATCTTCTGCATTATTCTTGGTAAACTTGTGAATTGCTAGAGAGACTGTTTAGTACTTTGCGCTCCTCGTCGAGTTCATTGTTTGCTTGAGGATCAGGGAGAATTCGAATGTTCATAAGAAAGTTTTTTTTTTTTTCACAATTGTTGAGTTCAAAAGGTATAATGACTGGTTCTTCTACTTCTTCTCTCTTACCTCCTCTCCTGGGGATAAACCAATTGTTACTGTCCCTTCCCTCCCTTAAAGAGGGGGAGGATTGTGGAAGGATTATCAAACCCTAGATCATCATTAGCTTGGTATTTCATTCCGGGCTGCTCTTCCCTCCTAGTGATGAATTTCTCCTTTGACCAAACACCAAGTACTGTACTTAACAAGTACAGGTCAGGCCTTACCAGCTTACTCATCCCTATTATGGGCAGATTGGGGGTTGCTGGAGTAGTCATCTTCACTCCCATACAGGACCAATGGGACATTTTATTATTATTATTATTACGAGCCAATTAGTGACAGAAGGAAGTTCAGAGTTAATGTGGGTAAGAGTAAGGTTATGAGTGTACAAGAAGAGAAGGTGATGTGAGGTTGAAAGTTGTGTTGAATGGAGAGTTACTTGAAGTAGATCAGTTTAAGTACTTGGGGTCTGTTGTTGCAGCAAATGGTGGAGTGGAAGCAGATGTACGACAGAGAGTGAATGAAGGATGCAAAGTGTTTTGGGGTAGTGAAGGAAGTGGTAAAGAATAGAGGGTTAGGCATGAATTTCAAGAGAGTTCTGTATGAGAAAGTGATTGTACCAACTCTGATGTATGGATCAGAGTTGTGAGGAAGAGACAGAAATTGAATGTGTTTGAGATGAAGTTTCTGAGGAGTATGGCTGGTGTATCTCGAGTAGGTAGGGTTAGGAACAAAGTAGTGAGGGTGAGAATGTGTGTAAGAAATGATTTAGCAGCTAGAGGTGTTGAGGTGGTTTGGCCTTGTTGAGAGAATGGAAAATGGCGGTCTGCTAAAGGAGGTGATGAATGCAAGAGTTGATGGGAGAAGTACAAGAGGAAGGCCAAGTCTGGGTGGGTGGATGGAGTGAAGAAAGCTCTGGGTGATAGGAGGATAGATGTGATAGGGACAAGAGAGCGTGCTAGAATTAGGAATGAATGGCGAGCGATTGTGACACAGTTCCGGTAGGCCCTGCTGCTTCCTCCGGTTGCCTTGGGTGACCACGAAGGTAGCAGCAGTAGGGGATTCAGTGTTGTGAATCTTCATCTGTGGTGGATAACAGGGGAGGGTGGGCTGTGGCACCCTAGCAGTACCAGCCGAACTCAATTGAGTCCCTCGTCAGGCTGGGAGGAACATAGAGAGGGAGGGTCCTCTTTTTATCATTAGTTTGATGTCGGGTAAGCCCCAAAATTGGGAGAAGTGCTTTGATATATAGATAGATTATTACTAGCTAAGCTACAGCCCTAGTTGGAAAAGCAAGATGCTCTAATTCCAAGGTCTCCAACAAGGAAAGATAACTCTGTGAGGAAAGGAAATAAGGAAATAAATTAATATGAGAAATCATGGACAATTGAAATATTTTGAAAACAGTAACAACATTAAAACTTATTTCATATGTAAACTGTAGAAAGACTTATGTCAGCCTGTTTAACATAAGAACATTTGCTGCAAGTTTGAACTTTTGAAGTTCTACCAATTCAACTACCCAATTAGGAAGATCATTCCACAACATGGTCACAGCTGGAATAAAGCTTCTAGAATACTGTGTAGTGTTGAGCCAGATGATAGAGAAGGCCTGATTATTAGAATTAACTGCAGGCTTAATATTACGAACAGGATGGAACTGTCCGGGAAGATCCAAATGAAAATGATGATCAGAATTATGAAAAATCTTATGCAACATGCATAACAAACTAATTGAACGAAGGTGGTAAAGATTAATATCTACATCAGGAATAAGAAATTTGATAGACTGTAAGTTCCTGTCCAACAAATTAAGATGAAAATCAGCAGCAGAAGACCAAACAGAACAATTCTCAAAATAAAGTAGAATGAAAGAATTAAAACTTCAGAATAGATTGATCACCGAAAATCTTAAAAGACTTTCTCTAGAAGCAAATTTTTTGTACACTTGAAGAAGACATTCTAATGCATTTCTCAAAAGTAAATTTGCTGTTGAGAATCACACCTAGAATTTTAAAATTCGTACAGACTTAAAGAAACATTATCAATGCTGAGATCCAGATGAGGAGCCACTGTTCTTGACCTATTTATAATCATATTTTGAGTTTTGTTAGGATTCAACTTCATGCCCCATAATTGGCACCATGCACTAATTTTAGCTTTATCTCTATTAAGGGATTCAGGGAAAAAAAAACAAACTAGGTTGGTTCTAAGAGACTTTGACCCACCAATAAGTGAGTCTCCCTATTTTAAAGGACGAAAGCTTTGTATCTGCGCAGGAACAAATTTTAAAAGTAATTTTTATTTTTCCCAGCTATACAAACCTCACCCCTTTTGAAATTGAACTTCCCACCCCCAACCAACCCTTTCAGTCCTAAGCCAAGTCAAAAGTGAAGAGTCTTAGACAAAGCCCTTGCTCACCACCTGTCATTAACTACCTTGGTAATGATTTCAAGAGGAGTTCCGCCTGTGCTGAAGACAATTTCCTATTTTAAAGGAATATGGTTTTCATAGCAAGGAAAAATAAAAAATACTTTTAGAATTTAAAATTTTATTGCTTTAGAATGGGGGTCAGAGATAGGAAAAATCAAGGTTGCCAGAGTGTGTCATGTGTTAATTTCTGAGTTCACTCATAGAGAATATATTGAGGTAAGGTAAATATTAATTACATTATTTTATAATTCATATTACCCTATAGAGTTATAAAATTGGGTTGTAAGCAATTTTTGTACTTAATTATATTTTTTCTTATTTCATCAAGTAAGATTATGGGTAGTCAAGAATTTGGATGAAAGTCAAGTTCCCTCTGATTTTTTTATAGAAGAAGTTATATTGTTTCTTTGGTATTTGAGATAGTGGTCTAAAGAATAGCTAATTGTTGTTTGATCAGAGTTACTGTTTATCACCTAGCCAAAGAATAGAAAATTGTAATGTAGAAAGATTATTAGTGAAATGTTCAAGTCTGTTTATCAACGGCTATATATATTATTGTTGTTATAAATCAAAAATGATAAAAGACATTAAATCACTTTTTCGCCTGGGGTTTTCCCAAAGGAAGAGTTCTTATGTGAGTAAAATATTGAGCAAAGTAAAGTTAAAGTTGGGTAGCAACAAAAGACTAAGAAAGGGGGGGGGGGGGGGGATTTGTGTCTGGTGCTAGAGATTCTGCATCAAACTGTTATTACCACTTCTGTACTGTATAATGTGTTTCATAAAACACCAGTAGGTGACGAGTCAGTGCAGTATTTATGCTTATCCAGTGTACTGTATATGCGATATGCACGATGGTTACATATACTGTAAATGGCCATGAAAGTATAAAAAATCAATACAGAGTATCTATCATAGAATCAGTTGTGTCAGTAATGTAATTACAGTTTTAATGGTTATTCAGTATTGTTGTTTATTATATATGTAGAATATTCATGCAATGCTTTTGATACAATAATTTTATGCAGTGTTGCATTTAAGGATTGCAACCTGACTGTACAGTTACCTAATACTGAATCTTTAGATATTTAATGCCTTTGTTATTTCCCAATAGCAGGCTTGATTTTGGACTAATGATCTATTGAATGGGGGTTATTTATAATTTTTTACTTGCATGAATATTATTCTGTTCTTGATGTATAGTTTTATGCTTAAAATTGTAGGTACTGGAGCTATCATCATATCCCCCACCCGTGAATTGTCCATGCAAACCTTCACTGTGTTGACAGAACTTATGCAAGAAAGATCTCAGACTTTGGGACTCATTATGGGAGGTGCTGATCGCAAAGCAGAAGTAGAAAAGCTTGGTAAAGGTAAGGATAGATTTCCTGTTTGATAGCTCTATTCTATGTTGGTTCCGTAACTGGAATACAAACCTACGCTATTTATTTAGAGGTATTATTTTCTGCGAAGTGGAAATGACAAGCTATTAAAATTTAGCGAGGGTGAACTACCCACACCGCTAGTTAGTGGGGGTAAGGGGGGTAGCTTGCTACCACTCCCACTCACACACCGGTGATTTAGCTCACTTTACTTTTGGCTTGGATGGAGACCGGTTGTATTCGCTCTTCCTCCTCGCCTAATCTGAACTGCCATCAATTTTTGTCTTTTAACTTATTTATATATATATATATATATATATATATATATATATATATATATATATATATATATATATATATATATATATATATATATATATACAGTGGAACCTCTACATACGATTGTCTTAACATACGAATTTTCCAACATACGAAGTAAAATTCGACCAAATTTCTGTCTCGACACCCGAAGTAATGCTCCAACATACGATGTAGATCTTGTTCACGCCTGTAGATGGCAGCACGTAAGAGGGACGCCATTGAGCATCGAGTGCTCTGTTCTCTGTTCTTGTGTGTATCGTGTGGTTGTCCTCTGTTTGGTCTGTTATTAACAGTGCTTATTTTCTTCTTTTTCTCACATTTCCTTTTTGATTTTACCTATAATCATGGTACCTAAGAAGCTAAGTCTCAGTACAGGTAGTGGTGAGAAAAGAAAGAAGGTAATTCTTTCATTAGAATTGAAGCAAGAAATTATAGAAAAACATGAGAGCAGTGTGCATGTGAGTGATATGGCTAAACAATATGGCCGGAATAGGCCTATGATCTCGACGATCATCAAGCAGAAGGCAGCCATTAAAGCAGATAAACCATCGAAGGGATCACCATTATTACAAGACATCGTAGCAATACCCTGGAAGAGATAGAACGCCTTTTGTTGATAGGGATAAAGGACAAAGAGATTGTTGGCAACGATCATTTGTGAGAAGGGCCAGCGTGATGAACATAAAGAAAGAAAAAAGTGAAGCAAAGAAAACAAAGATAGCATTAACAAGCTCTTTTAAAAAAGTCCTCTCTTTTGCTGTTTCTCTCTAAACATAGCATTAACATGTTCTTTAAATAAAATCTTTCTCTCTCTCTCTCTCTCTCTCTCTCTCTCTCTCTCTCTCTCTCTCTCTCTCTCTCTCTCTCTCTCTCTCTCTCTCTCTCTCGTTCTTCTTCGCTGTTATAGTGTTAGAGAGAGAGAGAGAGATTAAACAAAAATGTGTTCACAGTACATATGATTTTTAACAGCGTCAACGAGTTGAAAAACAATTAAATGTAACTAAGAAAGTAATAACAGCTAATCTGAATTCCTTTATTAACTAAAACAAATATTGATTTACCTGTTAGTACTCAAAATAAGGAGTTCCTGCGCCTCGCTAAAACCTTGCTACACAAGGTCCGCGGCCTATGCAAGCTGTGTGTAGAGATATTTCGATGTGTGACTATCTAGGTAAAGTTATTCCCAGTCTTTTTGTAGGAAAAACTGTTGCAGCCAAGACTTTCCCAATACCACCTCGACAGGGTATGGGAACGCAACAGTACAGTATTAGCTTAATACTAGGTACACAAGGGAGCATGGTTTACCTGCAGTGGTTTGAGGTCAGCTTATGCAGAGAACCCAGGATGCTACTTTCCCTAAGAGTGGGGAAGGATGAAGAAAAGAATAAGTCAGTCAAATCTTTTCATTCACGCAGACTAAAACAAGCTAAGTGCCCTCAACCTTCTGCTACTTGTCCAATAAGGAGCTTGAAGTATACAACCAGCTGTTGTGCAGCCATCACAGGACCGATAGAGATCGTATCGAGTTCCTGTGGGTCACGTCTTCAGGAGATAGGTTGTGAAAGTCCACCCTTCCTAATGGGTGAGTCACTCCTAAATAAATAGCGTAGGTTTGTTTTCCAGTTACGGAACAAATGATAAATTCGTAGATAATTTGTATTTTTCCTAACGATACAAACCTTAGCTATTTATATAAACTTTACCACCAGCCCTATCCCCCTTGAAGTCTTACCTCCAAGCAAAGTGAGCTAAATCACTGGTGTGTTAGTGGAAGTGGTAGCAAGCTACCCCCGCTAACTAGCGGTGTGGGTAGTTAACCCTCGCTAAATTTTAATGGCTCGTCATTTTAGCTTCGCAGAAAGTAATGCCCCTAAATAAATAGCTAAGGTTTGTATAGTTAGGAAAAATACAAATGATCTACGAATTTGTCATCTTTTTTTAGCTTTTTATAAAATTTACAATATATGTTTATTTTATTTTTATAAAACAATACATTTGTTTTCCTACCTGGTAGCTTTAAATGAAACCAATATTTTTTGTTCAAGATAAGTTCCATATTTAAATGGTAGGTCAAGTGCAATAGAAAATAACCAATTGTCTTTTGAAGTAAGTTTGTAATATTATTCTAAGCCTTTTAATGTTTACATGTGGTAGAGACCATAATTGTACATATTATATACAGTAGTTCAACATTGTATTTTTTTTTTTTCATTTAATGATGGACTTGAAGTGCTTGGTTTTTGATACATAAAAGGTAAAGATTGTAGTGAGATGGAAGTTGAAGAATTATGAAACAGGGGGTAAGCACAAATAAGTGATATTTTTTCAATTACTTGCCCTAGGGATGTTACAAAGAACCTTCTGTAATACACTTAATCTGCTGTTCAGTGGACAATGAAGGTGACAACTCACTACAAGGGTTTTGAGGAAGAGATGGAAGTTGGTAATTGTAGAACTTATAGTTGGGTACTGGAACCTTTTCTTTACAGATATCTTTCCTTGTTTTTTTTTTATAATGATAATGGTGATGTATCTTGCATTTCAGGTATAAATGTTCTTGTGGCAACACCTGGGAGACTATTAGATCATTTACAGCACTCTCCAAATTTTGTTTACAAGAATCTAGTTTGCCTTGTGATTGATGAAGCTGATCGTATCTTTGATGTTGGCTTTGAAGAGGAAATGAAGCAAATTTTAAGATTACTTCCAAGTGAGTGATATTTTATCTAAATTTGCTTTGATACCTATATTTCTTCTGGATTTTAAAGTATATCTTCATCTTACTCTTTAGCTTTAGCCAGTAGCTACCCCAGTTACTCCTTTTTGCATTTTTTCTCTTGTAAATTTTTGAAATTTGAAATTTATCTCAAATTGACGATGCTGTCTTTTTTTTGTTAAAATTAATTCAATATTTTTTTTAGCTTTAATTACCGTACGTTTGTTGTAAAAGTTTTAAAAGAATATTATGAATATGTATGTACAGTATAGTCCAAGTAAATTACTGTGGTTGGATCTGCTCACAGCAATTAGGGTGCAGTTGTTCAGTTCTGTCCCCAAGTATCCAGGTATGACAGTGCAATAGTGATAGATGCTTAAGATAATGAACTATTGCAAAGTTCATAAGAAAAGAGCAACAATAATGAGACCAATCTATTCTCTTTATTTTTCCTGGTACCAACATCCATCGCCACTTGCCATGATTGTGGCATTTATTTCTAGATATTTCATTTAGATCAATTTAGAGAAGCATCTACCTGGTAGTGTGGAGGTGTTATCTAATAGGTCTACCATATATGAATTTATATATTTCCAAAAAAATAATTTAAAAATTCAATTTATAACAATAATACATCTCAAGATTTATGAGTCATACAATGAGCTCATGGCTAGCCAAAGTGTGCAAACTAGTGCATTTTTAACTAATATGATAAATTACAACTTTAAATTTTATTTGATGATGTAACACATCCTGCCTAATCTCTACTATCTCTAAAGCTAGTCCAAAGCATTTTTAGAATGAGTGGAAAGATATTTCTAGCTTGGACAATTTCTTCATACCCTGCTCAAGTCTAGAGTATGGTCATTGTTGGAAGATCTCTTTTTAGAGAGGGATAGCTGTAGCCCGAAGGACCCCTTATACTCAGAATAGCAATTTCTCTTTAAAAGATATAATAAAAAGAGACAGATGAAGTTATTATAATTGCTTTGAAAATATTTGTTCCACTCCCCAATGCTGTAACTGGTAATAATGATTAAATTGCTGTAAAATAGTTTATTGTAGCTGCTAGAAATTTGCATATCTTCATATATATATATATATATATATATATATATATATATATATATATATATATATATATATATATATATATATATATATATATATATATATGCTATATGTGAAAAGAATTTAATTTGAACACTCACGAACTTATTCACTGCTTGGCCAGGCTACGCCGTTGAACAAACTGTGTGTGACCAAAGAGTACGGCTGTATTTAAGATAAACAAGATTTAAATAAAACTGATGTTCCCTTAAATCAATCCAATAATAATGATTATAATATTTGCATACATATTACTATTGCATTATGGAATAATAACAGTGAATATACATTTCTTCCGTAACTAGAATACAAACCACGCTATTTATTAGGGGTTATACTTTCGGTGGAGCTGAAATGACTAGCCATTAAAATTTAGCGAGTGTTAACTACCCACACCGCTAGTTAGCGGGGGTAGGGGGGATAGCTTGCTACCACTCCCGTTCACACACCTGTGATTTAGTCACTTTGCTTTTGGCTCGGATCGAGAGCGGTTGTTTCCTCTCTCCCTCCTCGCCTATTTTGGACTGCCATTAATTTTTGTCTTAATTTTTCTTATACTTGTGTGTATATATATATATATATATATATATATATATATATATATATATATATATATATATATATATATATATATATATATATATATATATATATATAAACATTCTTAATGTTTATGTATGTATATGGGTATAGAAATGTGGTAAGTTTCCTTTTCAGTGTTTGTGCTGTGTGTGTGATACATATACGACAACGACACTTGCGTGGTAGCAAGGCCAGCACAGTTCCACTTCGTGGAGAACGACCTCTCCCTCTCTGGTCCATCGGTCTTCCCGTCGGCATAGATCAGTTAACTCGGCTGCCGCAGGGGAATCGTCATCGCCTTGACCCTAGAGATTCAGCTATTGTCTTCGCCTTTTCCTCTTTTCCTACGGGAAACGGATTCTGAGCGAAGGGAATGAGGCCTTTCAAAGATTGACTACGGTCTCTCTCTTCTCGAGGTCGTTCACCTTTACTACAACAGCGTACTATTGGGAAGCTCCTTTCCCGTGCGCGGGTTAGGTTGCTCTTCCGATTGTTTGTCTCAATTATTTTTAGTGAAAATCTAATTGTATTTTAACTTTTCAGCTTCTCCGTGGGGAACACTTCCCTTCGGAGGGTCAGTGGTTCTCACTATTAGTAAATATTTTTAGCTGATTTGAATAATTATAATTCTGTTTTTATTACAGTTACTCTGCTCCCCCCTTCTCCCATGGATGTCGTCTGGGGAAGGAAGGGCGCAATACTTACAGTAATTCTTATTTTATGTTGTTCCTCCCTAGGGAATTTTTGTTAAATAATTATTTAATTTTATTTTCCCAGTTAACTATTCAGTTTTTCTTCGTTCGACTAAAGAGTGCCAACGAAGCAGAGCTGTTCTGTTCATGCGTGGGGAATCTGCTGTCACTGCCGTCCCTCAGAGGATGTCGTTATGGGCGTCATCCCTTCTCTTAGAAGTACTCCCGTGACAACATGGCCAGCACTTCAGATCATCTTAGAACGCTAAAGGAGGTTCGCCTCCAGGGGCTGGACAACTTCCCTTCCGAGGGAAGTTTCCTCCCCAGGTGTGAGGTTGTTTCTCCCTTCAGAGGGAGAACTTCCCATATCTTAATAAATTCATCGTCTCCGACTGCTGTTACTGCCCTTCGGCCAGACTTCTCTCCCCCCTTGCTGAGTTTCTCTTCCTTCAGGGGCGGAGCACTGTCTTGGCAAGTCTCTTCTACGAAGTGTTCACCTCACTCGTTCGCGAGAGAGGCCACTCATAGAGACTCCTCTTCGGAGGATCGCTACTGCTAAGGTCAGCTTGCTGATCCACCGGCCCTAAGGGGCGTCATCACTGGTGTCTTCAAGTCTCTTCTACGAAGTATTCACCTCTCTCGTTCGCAGGAGAGGCCTCTCATGGATACACGTCTTCGGAGGATCAAGCAGACCTTCCAGCGCAGCCTGATCGTCCTGCCAGCTGACCTACCGATCTACCAGCGCAACCTTTCTGCAACGTAGTCCTTTGGACTTCGGTCCTAGACTCTAACACGGACCTTTTACAGTCCCATCGGTGGATGCTCGCCCATTCAAAGAGCACATCCCATTTCCTGATCATCCTGCCAGCTGACCTACCGATCTACCAGCGCAACCTTGCGCTGCAAAGGACTTTGGTCGTGGACTCTAACACGCAGACCTGCTTACGGTCCCCATCGGTGGATGCTCGCCCATTTTTAAAGGGCACATCCCAGTTCCTGATCGTCCTGCCACTGGTCATCCTACCAGCTGACCCGCCAACCTACTAGCGCTACCTTCAAGCGCGCTAACATTCTTACGCACGTGAGCGCCGACGATCTTCCGCGCGCGGATACCGATGGTCTCCCGCGCGCCCGCTTGCCAACATTCTTACGCGCGCGCGCTTGCTGACGTTCTTACGCACGCGAGCGCCGACGATCTTCCGCGTGGGCTGTTATATACGCGCGCGAGCGCCGACGATCTTCCGCGCGCGGGTACTGATGGTCTTCCGCGCACGCGCGAGCCGACATTCTTACGCTCGGCAGCGCCGACGATCTTCCGCGCGCGTGTACCGATGATCTCCCGCGCAAATAGTCTTGCACGCGCATGTGGCAACAGTTCCGCGACCGCGGACCGACTTTCTTTTGCGCGTGGGCGCCTAAGGTCTCCCACGTGCGCACCAACAGTATTGTGCGCGTGCGCGCCGACTTTCTTCTGCGCGCGGGCGCCGATGGTATCCTGCACGTGCGCCAACAGTCTACCGCCCATGCGCACCGACGGCCTTCGCGCGTGCGCGCTCCAATAATCTTGAGTGCGCTCGCACAGCCTTCCGTGCGCTCACACAGCCTTCCGTGCGCACCGACAGTCTTCTACGCGTGGACGCCGATGGTCTTCCGCACACGCGCCAACAGTCTCCACGGAGTACTCTCACGCACGCGCCAATGCTCCCACTCTTGCTCAACCAGTCACACGCTTCGGTGCATTCTAGGGAGAATGCACAAAACTACACAGTGCCTTACTGCGCGCCAGCGCTCTTCCTCACTTTCCTGCGCCCTCCTGCGCAGTTACAGTCCCGGATCCATGCGCCAACTCTTGTCAAAGAGTCAAGGCTCGCAGATCCAATGCACCAGCTCTTGCCTAAGAACCAGCGCTTGCCTGCTCTCCAGGCAGATATTAAGTACCAGCATCATCCTGTGTGCCATCGCTCTAGACTCACGTACACACTCGCATAATTGACAGTAAAAAGGAATAAAACTTTTTGGACAGGTCACCATTGCCCCATTCCTCCCCGCCAACACAAACATTGCCACCGGGAAAAGAGGAATAAGGCTCCACAGAAGGATTCAAGATCCTGAAGATTCCATCCTACAGGGGAATCGAAACGGGGAATCCTTGGTCCCTGTCTCTTCTGAAGTTTCTTTTTTCCTTGACACACCACCGGCAGCAAACAGGAAAGCATCAACAGACTGATCTCTAGATCAATGTTTGCTGATGGCTAGTTCATAGTTTACTGATCGCTAGGTCGCCGATCACCAGATCGCCAATTGCTAGCTCAATGCTGATCTTTGACCTCTTGTCCCTCCAATGACTAACGATCTCCAATTGCTAGCATTTGCAATCACTGATTGCTAGTCAATAACCAGTCATCAGCTTGCTGATCACTAGATCACCAATGGCAGCTCATCTTTCTTCGATCATTGAACTCAGCTTGCTGATCTCTGACCAGCCCATCTTCAGCTTGCTCATCTCTGACCAAACAGGGGGGACCATAATCAGCTTGCTGATCTCGAACTCACCATCGGCTCACAGACCACTGATTCATCGGTCATTTGCCAGCAGTTCGTGACTCGAACTTACTAGTCAACCGCTTTCTGTAGTTCCTAGATCAGAAGTTATACAACATACTTCTCAATACTGGCCGTTTGCCATCACACTAAAGTCATCGGTAAACGTTCGACAACCCTCATCAACGGCTTGCCAACAGGGAACTACTTGCGAGCACTCTCCAACTGCACAGTAACCACGATACCCAACGGTTAACCATTGCTTAACATTCGCCAGATTGATTCTATTCTAAGGAATAGCATCAATCCCATCAGGGCGCGTGGTAAGGCTAAGCTTGGCCTTCCTTTTAAAGAAATTCTCTCAGAGAAGAATTCTTACACTGGGTATCGCGCCTGATCCTTTACGACACGAGTCAAGACTCCAGCGTCGACAATCTTCCATGCAAAAGGATCACCAAGAAGCTGTCCCTTTGGGTCGATGTCCACACCATGTTGGAGTTCGATCAAGGGCTAAGACCTCAGGTCTTCATTTGCACACTGGACCTAAAGGACGCTTACTCCTAGGTCTAAACCATCCATCTAGGAAGGTTGGAAGATTCAGTCTAGACAAACAAGAAACACCAGTTCAAGGCTCTGTGCTTCAGTCTTTCCACTACACCCATCCTAGTCTCACAGGATCGGCTTCTATGTCCGCTCTCTCGGGACGTCTGACTGACCTTAGCAGACTCAGTGGTAACCTTGCATTAACACTGGAACTTCTGAAGTCTTTTTATCAAGATCCAGTGATCAGGGTAAACCTACGGAAGTCTTCCCTACTTCCCTCCCAGAAGACTGGTGTATCTGGGAATAATTCTAAACACAAATCTCCACAAAACTTTCTCGAAACGAGAACGACTCCTATCCCAAGAGACTTGAGTCAGAAAAAGAAGAGAGGAGGGATCATAGTGCTGCACCACACGACCTCAGCCCTCTGGACAGAGCCCGAAGGTACCATCACTTAAATCTCTTAAGAGATGAAGGCCAACTTTGCGGTCCTTCAGCAGCCTCATCAGTTCCTAACAGACCACTCAGTGATTTGATGGACGACACACCACACACCACATAGAGACTCACATTGACAAGCAAGTAGGAACTGGCTTGTAGCCTCTTTACATCTAATAGTATAAACACTAAGATGGGCCAAAGTCCGTTCCGTACCACTATCAGCCCGCTTCATTCCAGACTGGAAGAACGTGCTCGCTGACAGTCTGTGCACAGCATCTCAGATAAGGTTTACCGAATGGACTTTGGATCGCCCTGTATTATTATTATTATTATTATTAAATGCTAAGCTACAACCCTAGTTGGAAAAGCAGGATGCTATAAGCCCAGGGGCCCCAACAGGGAAAATAGCCCAGTGAGGAAAGGAAATAAGGAAATAAAGAAAAATAAAATATTTTAGGAATAGTAACAATGTTAAAATAAATATTTCCTATTTAAACAATAAAAACTTTAAGAGAACAAGAGGAAGAGGAACTAGATAGAAAAGTGTGCCCGAGTGTACCCTCAAGCAAGAGAACTCTAACCCAAGGCAGTGTAAGACCATGGTACAGAGGCTATGGCACTACCCAAGACTAGAGAACAATGGTTTGATTTTGGAGTGTCCTTCTCCTAGAAGAGCTGCTTACCATAGCTAAAGAGTCTCTTCTACCCTTACCAAGAGGAAAGTAGCCACTGAACCATTACAGTGCAGTAGTTAACCCCTTGGGTGAAGAAGAATTGTCTAGTAATCACAGTGTTGTCAGGTGTATGAGGACAGAGGAGAATCTGTTAAGGATAGGCCAGACTATTTGGTGTCTGTGGAGGCAAAGGGAAAGAACCGTAACCAGAGAGAAGGGTCCTATGTAGTACTGTCTGGCAAGTCAAAGGACCCCATAACTCTCTAGCGGTAGTATCTCAACGGGCGGCTGGTGCCCAGGCCAACCTACTACCTATCGGGACTTTGTAGCCAACAAAGTCCCGACTTTACGAGGTCCTCCAACTAGGGGGTCTGTTCGCAACGCTCCTGAATCACAGGCTACCGTTGCTCACCAGCTCTAGACCCCAAGGCTCTCTGGCAACAACGGTGGGTACAACAATGACATTTACGTCTCATCCCTGTTTTATCTGGAGAAGGGCACTCAACAAGGCTAGAACATCGGTCGACCTCTGAAGGACTCTCCTAGCTCCGCTATGGCATTATGCAGAACGGTCTCCAAATCTTTTGCAGCTCCTGATAGTCTCTCCAAGAGAACCCACTTCAACACCTACCACAAGCTATAGCTTTGCTATGATTGTACGCCTAAAGACTACCCAATAACTCTTTGTGAAAAGGTTGTCTAGATATCTGAGGAATTCCTCAGCATCTGTCTACCAGGCAGTATCACGTCTTGTGTGGTTGGCGTCATGTGAAAGTATGTCTCCACTCGATACCTCGATTCCAGCAATAGCGGAATCCTCGAGGGTATGCAAGAGGAAAAAACCCCCTATTCAGTTTCGAGAGGTAAATATGATCACTCAACCTTGATCCTTCACCTTCAAACTGAAAGAAAGGGACACCCTCTCATCGATAGACTTTTCCTAACTCATACGGACTTACAACTTGCCTTTCCCCAGTCGGAATTGAGACCTTCCTCAGAACATGGTTCAAATCTCCTATCCCTAAAGGGACCTCCTTGTGTTCCACTTCACCAGTCAACAAATTTTCTCCTGATTTAAGAACACTGTTCCTACACACTCGGACAGCAACCATACAAGTCAAGGAACTTCATGGTCTCTCTTTCGACATCGCCCATTATTAAGAAGGGCAAAAGACAATGTTCAGTTTCGTCCCTGAGTATGTCACCAGACACAGTCTCCAGAGGTGACGGATCCTACACAAGTCTCAACTAGGTAACGAACGGTCCAGATCATCCGTTACTGTACCCAGGGTAAGGTGTGAGACTTTACCTAAAGAAAATGGCAAGAGCCTGCCCGGGTCTCTCCTCTTGTCAGCACTTTGAGAGACTAGAGGAGGATCACCGAAACATCATCTCGACATGACGACTCACAGTGTCAGGGGCAAAACTATGCCCCTGGTCCTTCTTAGCAGATTACTGTGTGACGCAGGTTTTACAAGAAAGGATGTGAATGCTCCAGGTGACTTTCACAACGTTTCTCGTGCAAGACGTGACCCACAGGAACTCGATACGATCTCCATCGGTCCGGTGGTGGCTGCACAACAGCTGGTTGTATACCTCAAGCTCCTTATTGGACAAGTAGCAGAAGGTAAGGGCACTGTTACCTGGTTTTAGTCTGCGTGAATGAAAAGATTTGACTGGCGCTTATTCTTTTCTTCATCCTACCCTCTCGTAGGGAAAGCAGCATCCTAGGTTCTCTGTATAAGCTGACCTCAAACCACTGCAGGTAAACCATGCTCCCCTGTGTACCTAGTATTAAGCTAATACTGTTGGGTCCCCATACCCTGGCGAGGTGGTATTGGGAAGTCTTGGTTACATCAGGTTTTTCCTACATAGACTCGGAATAACTTTACCTAGACAGTCACACTTCTACACGTCTCAACACACAGCTTGCGTAGGTCGCGGACCTTGCATAGCAAGGTTCAGCGATGCCAGCGACTCCTAAATTTTGAGTACTAACATACCCAGATAAGGAGTCCCCAGACAAAGCCAAAAGCCAGGTTGGCAGGGAGGTCCACCCTTCCTAATGGGTGAGTCACCCCTAATAAATAGCGTGGTTTGTATTCCAGTTACGGAACAAATGACAAATTCGTAGATAATTTGTATTTTTCCTAACTATACAAACCTTAAATATTTATACAAACTTGCCAGCCATCCCTATCCCCTTTGAAGTCCTACCTCCAAGCAAAGTGACTAAATCACAGGTGTGTGAACGGGAGTGGTAGCAAGCTACACCCCCCCCCCCCACCCCCCCCCCACCCCCGCTAACTAGCAGTGTGGGTAGTTAACCCTTGCTACATTTTAATGGCTCGTCATTTCAGCTCCGCCGAAAGTATAACCCCTAATAAATAGCTAAGGTTTGTATAGTTAGGAAAAATACAAATTATCTACGAATTTGTCATTTTTGCCATTGTTTATATTTGTAAGTACTTTGAGACTAATGTTTGCACTTTTCAAATCAGCTGATTAAGGTAACTACCAAATTATTTTTGCTCTTATTATAAGAGAATAATTACAGGTACTTGAACTACTATTTTTACATTATCATAGAAAAGAATGTAGATTTTAGTTAGAATGCTTTTTTTGTATTATTGAAGTTTAGAGGTGTTTCATCCCTGTTGCCAATGCACAATAAATTTTAGTCTTTGCCTTTACAAAGTTTAGTAAATTATTAACTTTTTCTTCCAATTCTTTAGGTAGTCTTTGGGTAATTTGGTTTACTTTTTTATAAAGTGAAAAAGGTATACCTGTACTGATATAATGATATATCAGTCATATTCTACTTGATGTAATTTGTAACAAATAAGGTGTTTACTCTCATACAAAAGTCTAAATGCGAGTGCAACAACTGTTGATATCCGAATTGGTTCATAACAGAACGCATGCTTTTCGTTCTGATGTATAAAGCCATATGCGTTACTAACGATACAGTACTTTCATAATTTTTTACTTTTGCTGTTTTAAGTTATTGAACTAGAAGTTGGAATAAAGAGGTTGAGATAATGAAGTTAGTTTATTACCTATGCCAATGAAGTTGGAAGGAGGTTATGTTTTACCCTCTGTTTGTGTGTGTGTGAACACCTTCCCGGCCACAATTTTATTCATAGAGTGATGAAACTTGAAGGGATCAACTGTTATGGAAAAAACTGGAAATGATTAAATTTTGGAAGGTCAAGGTCACAGTCAAGCATAATATTCAATTCACGTAATCATCCATAAGTTTGGACATGGTTGTCACAGAGACTTCAAACTTGGTTCATATTTGATTGTATGAAAATCCAAACCAATTGATAAATGTTAAAGTCAAGGTAGAGTCCTAGGTCAAGGGCAAGCAATAGCTATCCGGTCCTCAATCATATGGCCATAATTTCAAGTGTAAAGTAATGAAACTTGCTGGGATTTTAAACTGTTATATAAAGAGCTGGAAATGATTGACTTTTGGAAGGTCAAAGGTCAAGGTCACATAAGAGCAAAATTTCCAGATCACACAATCTGTCATAAGTTTGGACATCCTTGCCACAGACTTCAAACTTGGTTCATATTTGAGTGTATGAAAATCCATGCCAATTAACACATGTTAAGGTCAAGGTCAAGCAAAAATCCAGTTTTAGGTCAAAGGTCTAGGTTGAGCAAAAGGTTGAGAAATAAGCTGCCATGGCAGAGTTCTGCATTCTACTGAGTGCAGCTCTAGTTATAATTTGGTTTAAAAAAGTTACCTCGAATAATACAAAAGAGACTGTACTTGATTACATCATATTTTATGAGTGAAAATTGGTGCTCGCACAAGGTGCGAGATAGCAAGTGTTACATCAGTATACAGTATGTGGTATGGCTTTAATTTATTTTATTATTTTTTTTAAGCCCAAAATGGCTTTTATAATAAAAAAAATAAGAATATAGAAGATATCAAACTTATCTGCCCTCAGAAACCCCCGATATAGATTTACAAATTTTTATAAATTCGCGATGTTCTAAGGGAGCGATAGGTAAACTGCGATATGGCAAGAGATGACTATGATTCCGTAGAATAATTGGTCTGGGCATACACACCCTAACCTTCAATACCTGACTGTCAGCAAGATTCCTCTTGATGGCAAGAGTGGGCCCTAGCCCCTGACTTGTCGAGTTTCGGTACTAGTTGGTACCTTAACCCTCTAAGCAGTTGAGGTGCATACATTACGGATCAATTCACAAAGTCTGAAAGATATTTTGTTCTAGACACATCTTTCTTGGTTCTGCCAGTGCTAAGGAAGAGTTGCTGACACTCAGGTGTCTGGTCTTTAGATTGCACAAAGCATCATCAGCAGCAAATTGAGATTTCACTGATAAGACCTAAGGGGTTGCACACTCTCAGTGCAAGAGACTTAACCTGTATGGGATAAATTCTTTCAAGGGCAGATGCAGGAAACTGTCAAGTCTTACAGGATGGAATACTCTGATGCAGGAGACAGTCAAATCTTATGGAATGCACACACACTGATATGATAGATAATTAAAACTTATGGGAGGAACACTTGGATTCAAGAGACTTTCCAACCTTATGAAATGAACACTCAGAAGCAGAAGACTTTAGCCTCGTTAGATGAGCACTCACAGATGCAGTTGACCGACAAGCCCTATAGCTATGATAAGCACTCAAATGCATGAGACTCAAAACCTAAGATATGAATAGTCAGAGACTAGAGACTATCAAGGCTTCAGGAATGAATACTCAAATGTAGGAAACTGTTAAGCCTTATGGGAGAAATTAAGCTTCCACCCTGTTACTCCACTATCCAAAGCTGTCTAGTTATCTTAGAGGGAGTTCATTGGGCTAAGATGGGCCAATTTTCTATTACAAACAGCTTGGGATTGGTTCTAGATAACATTAATTTTTGGAAGGGAACTGTTTTTGAAATGTGAGGAACTAGGTTTTCCAAGCAGTTAAGAATAGATGATCCAACCTTCACTGCATCTTAACCTGAACATCAAAGATTTGGTAGTGCTTGTTGCCTTGAACAATAATAATTGTAAAGTAGTAGATATGATTTTTTTGCAATATATTATGGTAACAAAGAAGGTTAGATATTTGTTCTTTTTCATATATAATATGATGTAACCAAAATTTATTTTCAGGACGCAGACAAACAATGCTCTTTAGTGCAACTAAAGATAACAAGACAAATGAACTAGCTAGATTGGCACTAAACACAGAGCCAATGGAAGTAGATGTAGATTCTGATAAACTTCAAGCAACAGTAGAAGGCCTTGATCAAGGTAAGGTTTACACAATACCAGCAATTTTGTCAGTGCTTGAAAAATCAATTATTTATGTATTTTACTATATGCAAACATGACCTTTTTCATGTATTCAAAAAGGAATTGCTCTTCTAGTAATCTAACAATATAAGCCATAGTTGTAGTAGAATCCCTAGACCAGATGGAATTTCAAACATAGAATGTTCAAAAGGCAGAAGAGGGCCAACAGAACTCTCTCACGTTTAACCTTGTAAAGGAAAAAAACCCTGATAAATGCATTAATGATGATGAATAATGGGTATCAGATTGCTAGCTGAAAAAGCATATTAACTTTTAGTAGGTGAACCACACCAATTTCTAATTTTCCAACTACTACTACTACTCGGTTTTAAAAGTAGTAATACAGTATAAGTATTAGTGATGAAATATTTTTATAAATTTCAGGCTTTGATATTATGCAACTTTGTCATTATTTTTTATTCCATTTCAGCTTATCTTGTGTGTCCAGCTGATAAAAGATTCTTGGTACTTTATACGTTTTTGAAAAAGAACAGAAAGAAGAAGGTTATGGTGTTCTTCAGTTCTTGCATGGCAGTGAAATTCTACTATGAACTTCTGAATTATATTGATGTTCCAGTTTTATACATCCATGTGAGTAAAAATACACTTCCAAAGTTTTATTTTGAATTTAAAGAAGGCCTTTCATTTCTAATTGTACAACTAGTCTGTCTTATTTCCTATGTATATTGTAACATTTATTTATTTGGTTTCTTTAGTTATAGTACAATATATACCTTTGGTAGTTGGCCCAAGAAACAATAGCTTTAATCTCGGGGCACAGGCTCTTTCTGTCTGACTTCAAAATTTTATATGCAGTTTTGATCCTACACATATACAAACTATTCATTCTTTAGAATATGGAATGTCCTTAGTGGAGATGGAAGGCTGCAGGATTAGTTTACAAGGTAATTGATGACGGGTGGCTAGTGCAGATTAGTAGCCGTACCCACTTTGTCAAAAACACCTAAATTTTGTCTTTGACCAGATTGAGTACAAACACTCTGTTGCATCCTATCTAAGACTTTGATCTTTTTCTATTTCTTTCTAGTTTGAATGCTTGATTGTTGGCTTCATGTTAATTATGAAAGTGAAGCATTACTTTTGTAATTATGGGGTAAAGGGTGGATGCTGCAATGAGCTTATGGCTAAATCAGCCGTAGATTTACGCTGTACATCTTGAAGGTGAAATGATTGTTTGCAATCATCCCCATGTGTCAAGTGCAGATTGTGGCCTCCTGTTTAGTGGCAGGTTTATTCTGTAAGAAGGAAACTGAAGGCCAAGAGTATTCCAGCTATATCCTTTGCAACATCCAGGGTGATGCTAGAACACTATTTTTGGGAGTAGATCTCCTGAGCAGTCAGCTGAGCCCTCAACCCTTGTGAGGGATGAGGGTGCTAAGGATTCTTTTCCTTTAAAAATACCAGATCTTGGCCTACTACCACTAGAAGCAGAGAACCCGCAGTTGGAGTGTTCCTTTGTGGATGTCAGTGATCAGTGCCATGGTGCCTTACAAGGGTCAACGCAATCTCTGGAGCTGTCATGTTGGATATTACTAGTTTGTCACTAGAATGTGTTGACAATCAGCTCTGTGGATCTGAGAACTGTCACTTCCAGTCAGTTCAACAAGTTGTATTTCCTTCCCCTTGCACTTTCTACCTAGGCTGTATTGGGTTGTTGGGTAAACATCCTTCGTAGCCCCGATAAAAGAAATTTTTCACTTCACTTTGTTGATGTTCATGGTATCCTGAGGGCACCACATTTTTTTAATGTCTCCGGAGGTTCATGTCGACCAGATCTTCTCAGATTCCTCTTTGCCTGACCACCCTTTGGTTTTTGACAGCACCTCAAAGACCTCATTATGGACCTGACTACATCCACAAGCTAACCTATAGGTACATGTCTGTCTCTAGTTCAATACAAAAATACAAACATTTTGGAATACACTCCTTAAAAGCCATGTTCTTGAAATAAACACCAACATAGAGATGTGTTCCATCTTAGTTGACTTTTCCTTCTATCTGTGCAAGCAGTTGGATTTTGTATGGTGTCATATGGTTCTGTAGTAGTTTCTTGCTAAATATTTTTCCAGTTTCCAGCTGTTTCTGCCCTGGACCTATTCATTGATAACACCTGTATCTGGACATACAGTGTCTGGTTGCCATCTAGAGTGTGGTTTCCTTCTGCCAGTACAAGAATTTTGAACATGTGTCATGTTTCTTGGACAACCATTTGCTTTAGATCTTGGATGTTCTGAATGTCATAGCTTACATTCCCTCTTATTGAAGAATATGTTAGACTTTGTGAGAAGGACTCTAAACGTAAAAGGAAAGTTGTTTTAATTTAGGGCAGCGTTCAGATAAGACTAGAATAGTAGATTTAGGATGAGATGGGGCTTATACTACTCAGGCTATTATTGTACTCTGAAGTTTGTAGTGATGTACTCAATACTCAGTTTTCTCTTTTCATGGAAATGTTTAATGCCCCTTGTGCTGTGTCAGTGATCCTAGACGAATCTTTTCGGAAAGCAGTTTAGGAGGCCTTTCACTAAAGCCTCCTCCACATATTTCATCTAACCACATCGATACTTTTTTCTACTGTATTCCCAGAGAAATAAGGTTTTATAGGGCTGCAGATTATTTAACTTGTCCATAAGGTAGTCTCCCAATGATTTGCAGGGCCAAGAATGTTATGGTGCCTAGGACAATTTTGGATAATATTGTGCAGTTTTTGCATTTCCTGTTTTATATGAGGAAACTGCAGTAACTGCATACAAGATTTGTCACTAATGGATATACATACATACATTATGATAACCTACAATTCCATGTTTATTTGTTTTACTACTGATTACGGAATACATTTTTCAAAAGTTTGCTTTATTTTCTATCATATTTTACTCAACATGAAAATTATTTCTTTTCATTGCTAAGTTGTTATAAAAAAAGATTTCAGAAATTTGTTTTGTTATATTATTTTGCTCTAAATAATAGTACTGTAAAGCACTATTATTTTGCTCTAAATAATAGTACTGTAAAGCACTGAATCTGTGTAAAGAAAGGTGGTTCATGAGATGGACTTAATATAAATTTAGTTAATTAGACAAATACGTTCTTTCGTTCTTCTATTGCCCGACCTTATGTGTAACATTATGAACTGGATAATTCTGGATTTTGATATTAAAGGCACTTGGAAATAGGAAATATGCAATTCACTCTTACATGGTAAATACTGCGTGGAATGTCAATAAATGGATCTATAGTCTATTTTCCGACTCACGTGGGTGCCCTTTTAGCTCGGAAAGGTTCCTGATACCTGATTGGTCGGAAGTATTTTTGTCTGAACACCTTCATTGTTCTCAAATAATTACCAAGTAATGTGAACCGAAACTTATTTTTTAACCTATATTTCTCCATCAGATATATGTTTTGTCAATAAACAATGTGAAAGAATAAATATATTATAAAGTATCGTCATGGTAAGTCTAAATATAATAACACAATCAGCTGGAGTCAACGTCAGCAGCTTATTTTCAGATGCACGCTTTGTAATTTTGTAATTTTTCACATATTTTAATACAAACTAGGATAAATCACACTCATCTTAAGTTAAACATGTTATTATAAACTTTCTCTGAATACCAGAATTTACCAAATACATAAAATTGATAAAATCTGATATTTGTGAAAACTTATGGGGAGGTAAAAGAACAGCCTGCAGCGGCCTGGTGGGAAAACACTCCCTTCTGACTGTCATAGACGCATTTTTTTTTTTTTGTCGCAATATAGTTCGGCCTATTCCTTTCAGTTTAAATAGTCTTGCATTGTCTCTCTTCGTAATATTTTGCTTGGTATTTTCCCACATTCCTGATCTCCGCCTAATATCTATCTATTTTCCCCGATATCACTTTTTTCATATATGGGATATCGGCACTACGATTCCTTATTTCTTAACCTCTGTGGAAAGTGTTGGCTTGAAGGGAAGCGTGTGCTAGTCTCATTAAAATAGTGTAGAGGCGGGAATAAAAAAAAATACTATGCGTAATTTCATTTGATATAATGTGAGCTACTGAGCAGGTTTACAGAATAGGCTACACTTGCTACACAGCATTTAATTTATGTTGTAATTATTATTTACATACTTACTAACATATATACATACATACATATACCATGGCACTTCCCCCAATTTTGGGGGTTAGCCGACATCAACAAAGAAACAAAAACAAAAAGGGGACCTCTACTCTCTACGTTCCTCCCAGCCTAACAAGGGACTCAACCGAGTTCAGTTGGTACTGCTAGGGTGTCACAGCCCACCCTCCCACTTTATCCACCACAGATGAAGCTTCATAATGCTGAATCCCCTACTGCTGCTACCTCCGCGGTCATCTAAGTTATAAAACATAAGGAATCGTAGTGCGGATATCCCATATATGAAAGAAGGGATATCGGGGAAAATAGATAGATATTAGGTGAGGAGCAGGAATCTGGGAAAATACCAAGCAAAATATTACGAAGTGAGACAATGCAAGACTATTTAAACTGAAAGGAATAGGCCGAACTATATTACGAAAAAAAAAACTGCGTCTATGACAGTCGGAAGGGAGTGTTTTCCCGTCAGGCCGCTGCAGGCTGTTCTTTTACCTCCCCATAAGTTTTCACAAATATCGTTTGTTCCAACACAGAGACTTACCGCGAAACACTTTCATAGGAGGTACCTGGAACCTCCTCTCAAACGACCAGAGTTTTGTGTAGTTTACCGTACTCCCATTTTCTATAATGATAGGCCTAGAACATGTCTGTTGCTCAGGTACTTAGAGCGGGGACTTGGTCTAATCAGTCGACGTTCACCGCTCACTACCTCAAGGATTGTACGAGAAAGTCATTGGATGGTTTTTCGATCAGGCCAGTCATCTCAGCGCTCCAACCAATTTAACGGCTCAAGCCCCAGGTTCAACCGCTGATTACAAACTCTTTAGACACAAGCGTTCTTATCTATTATTTCCCCTTATCTTTTTCTCGTACTGTCCATCGTCTGTGGAGGTATTTACCAGTAGACCGGCACATCAAGTTTTGTTCAAATTCATCAAGCACATCAAGGAATTTTGTAGGGTGAGTACTATATGCACAATTAATGGGCTCTTTGTGTAGTTTATCCTACTTTCCATGTGTTGGGGTCCTTGTCAGGGAGGCACTCCCGCCTCCTAAAGTGTAAGTCTCCTATGAAAGTGTTTCGAGGTAAGTCTCTGTGTTGGAACAAATCACAAATTATTAGTAATTTGTATTTTTCCTAACATATACTTACCGAGAAACACTTTCGAGTTATGACCCCCCATCCTTCCCCCATGTGCCTCACTGAGCTTTAGTATTGTTACTTACATAAAACTTACTGAAGCCTATGACCTGGGAAACATGTGGCCTGGCTTGGTATTGCCCTCAGGGCACGTATTCCTCCGCTAGGCCTATCATTATAGAAAATGGGAGTAGGGTAAACTACACAAAACTCTGGTCGTTTGAGAGGAGGTTCCAGGTAACTCCTATGAAAGTGGTTCTCGGTAAGTATGTTAGGAAAAATACAAATTACTAATAATTTGTGATGTTTGATTACTTCTATGTTTTTGGTAAATTCTGGTATTCAAAGTAAGTTTTTAATAACATGTTTAACTTAGGATGAGTGTAATTTATCCCAGTTTGTGTTAAAATATGTGAAAAGTAACAAAATTACAAAGCGTGCATCCGAAAATAAGCTGCTGTCGTTGACTTCAGTGGATTGTGTTATCAAATTTAGACTCACCATGATGATACTTTATAATATATTTATTCTTTCACATTGTTTATTGACAAAACATATATCTGATGGAGAAATATAGGTTAGTAAATAAGTTTTAATTCACATTACTTGGTAATTGTTTGAGAACAATGAAGGTGTTCAGACAAAAATAGTTCCGACCAATCAGGTATTAGAAACCTTTCCGAGCTAAAAGAGCACCTCTGTGAGTCGGTGCAAATATGTACCGCTAAAAAAAATAGGCTATAGTGACTGTACAGTTGGCTAACTTCTCGCAAAAATGAGGGACAATACTAAAATGAGATATATTATATATGAGAACATGAAAATAATAATTTGTATAGATAGTTGAGAAACTAGGAAATGAAATAAGAAAAAATAAAACTTGTGTGTCGCTGTGTTTACAGCTGTCCGTGTCATAAATGCACTCTTGCATGTCAAATACTGCATAGAATGTCAGTAAATTGAAATAATTACTGTAGGTTAACTTCTATGTACATAAACAATGGACAATACTAATATAAAATATGTTATATAGCCAAGGCATGAAAATTATATTTTGTAGAAATGATAGTTGAGAAAATAAGGAATGAAGTAAGAAAAAATTAATTTGTCCTCCCTCATTGTGTTTACAGCTATTAGGGTTACAAATGTGATTAGCATTACCATTATTGAGGAAATTTCCTAAGATCTGTGAAATGAAAGTAAAAGATGTAGAAATTTGGACTGTATGAAAAAATAAGGGGAGATTTATATGGATTGAGACATTTTCAGGTACTATTTATTTATAGTTTGAAGATAATTTGTTGTGATTTTAGATATAATTTTGTGATGGAATTTGACCAAACAATAGCTTTTAACAAATTGGATAGCATCGTGAGGGGGAGAGCGACATGGCTACGTCTCGCTTAAGCTAATGCTTCCTGTGTTATTTGATTATGTATACAATCATAGAAATCTACTTAAATAGCCCTTACATAATCATGAATAGATATTAGAATTGCACGTGTTTCAGTTGATGGTGGGGTGAGATGTAAGGATAGCTACTCTTGAAGCTAGAATGGCCGTTACACAATCAGGAATAAAGGCTAGAATCCCAAAGTCTTTGTTGATTGGCTGAAGAATTCTTAGGTGTGATGCACGACCATGTGTTGTACTCTTAGGGAGGCCATACGAGTGATTTTAACTTCCACATGGTTTATATTGATAAATGATGTATCGGTTACATCATAGAGAATTGTACCAGGCATGTTTTGATATTCATTGAATGCCAGCATGTCAAGGAGGTTAAGGGATTTAGGTTATAGGTCTTTTGCTTTTGAGAAACCTCCAGTTGTCAGATCTCTTTATAGGGATTTGGATGAGTTGTTGTAAAATTTAAAAAGTCTCAAGTTTTGAACCTTTGGAAGAACTCTTCTTACAGCAAAGACCTTGGTTTTTTGTATGCTTTGAGGCTGAGAAGGCCATTCATCACTGAGCTGCTGAGAATTATTTGGAGGCTTGCCTCATATATCTTTAGAACATCAGAGATTACTGTATTCTTAAATACAGAAATCTGTATTTTACTAGTAAAAAGATAAAAAATTACATTTTCATAACAAAATTTATTATTTCTATACTCACCTTTCAAAGAATGTGGGTTTTGCTGTTAATGAAATTATTTTCTCTTTCTTGCCTAGCTTTTGGGTAAAGAATGATTTAAGCCGAAAAATACTCAACATTTTTTCCCCCTTCCTCAATAGGGAGGAACGTGGGTTGTGCAAAGGATGGATTTTTCGTATGGTTAAGTTTTATTTAGGCAAGGTTGAGAGCATTAGAAAATAGCTTTCTCATTTGTTTTATGGGGTTTGTGACCGGGCATCCTCTCTCCAAGAATGCCATGTCCTTTTTTAAATGTTTAGTGATTGAAGTTCACCAGTATTCTGTCAGGTAAGCGACTTGAAGATTCAGATTTCTGTTATTAGGAGTACTGCTGCTTCCCTTGATTTCTAAAGGAATCTTTCTTTGGGAAGGGTTTTAGCTTTAGAGACAGTCAGTGGCATACCAAATCTGTTTTTGCTGACCACTATTTAAGGGAAGCCTGGTTTTCTTATAATAGTTACTGGTTATTAGGTCCTATGGTAGCTGCAGGTGATGCTCTATTGTAAATTGTATTTGGGGTTTATATTTTGGGGTAATTTATATCGGTTTATAGGCTCTTATGGCTATTATTTAATTTTTAATTTTTATTTAGGCCTTCTAACTTTCAGTCTGTACCATTAAGCTTCTTTATATTGGAAGGAAGCTTCGGCTGGATGGTGTTTAGGGTTGGGTATTTGGTTTGATTAGTCTCTTTCCCACACTTACCTTCCTCGTTCATAGGCAGCTATATGAATTTTGGTTGAAATTTATAAAATTAAACTAAATGTTAATAATAAAAAAGATATTTCTGTACTCGCCATATTTTCCCCACCTCCCCATTGATTACTGATGTGAAAAAGTTGTTGAATACGTTTTTACTTTGCATACTAAAATAATGTACTGAAGCCCTGTTCATTGCATGATACTTACATATAAGCTCAGTATTATTATTATTATTATTAATATTATTATTACTTGCTAAGCTACAACCCTAGTTGGAAAAGCAGGATGCTATACTTCTAAGGGCCCCAACAGGGAAAATAGCCCAGTGAGGAAAGGAAGAGAAGAAAATAAAATATTTTAAGAAGAATAACAACATTAAAATAAATATCTCCAATATAAACTATAAAAAAAACTTAACAAAACAAGAGGAAGAGAAATAAGATAGAATAGTGTGCTCAAGTGTACCTTCAAGCAGGAGAACTCTAACCCAAGACAGTGGAAAACCATGGTACAGAGGCTATGGCACTACCCAAGACTAGAAAACAATGGTTTGATTTTGGAGTGTCCTACTCCTAGAAGAGCTGCTTACCATAGCTAAAGAGTCTCTTCTACCCTTACCAAGAGGAAAGTAGCCACTGAACAATTACAGTGCAGTAACCCCTTAAGTGAAGAAGAATTGTTTGGTAATCTGTGCTGTCAGGTGTATGAGGACAGAGGAGGATTTGTAAAGAATAGGCCAGACTATTCAGTGTGTGTGTAGGCAAAGGGAAAAGGAACCGTAACCAGAGAGGAGGATCCAATGTAGTACTGTCTGGTCAGTCAAAAGACCCCATACCTCTCTAGCAGTAGTATTTCAATGGGCGGCTGGTGCCCTGGCCAACCTACTACCTGTAATACCTATGATACAATGGGAGTGAGGAAAATTTTAGGGTAGACATCAAGTAGCTTGCTTTAAGTGGGAAGCCATATGAACCTGAGGTAAGTGTAGAAATAATGAATTTTTTTACTAAAATTCCAATTTGGTAGAAACGGTTAAGAGTTTATTATGATAAAGATTTTGCCAAAAGTGGGGGCCTTGTATGAGATAAAACTGATACTCACTGCAGGCCAACTTTTAAGTGCAATGAGGGATGTGGGATCATTATCCTCTTCTAATTCTTCTAGATTTTCATTCATACCACCAAGAGACTTATCTCTCAAAGTAATTTGCATCTGTAGCTCACAGAAATTGTATGTTTATATTCTATATTTACATTAATGGAAAATTGCCTTGTTCTTTGGGATTTTTACTATTTAAAAATAGCTCTGAATTACCTGAGCCTTGATCTCTAGACTCTTACTTACTCTCCTGGGGATTCAAATTCTAAACCACCCATAAATTATATCTTGAATAATACAATGTGTGGCTGATGGAGTTATGATCAAAGAAAACTAGTTTTCATATAGATCTATTAATTGGTATGGGATTTCACCCCTCTCACTGGGGACTAGTACAGTCAAGCAGTGCACTCTAGGTATTACTTGGAAGTCCGGTCTAACAGCATCCTTTCGGTCCTTAGCTAAAGCACTCCCTTTTTATCCTTCAACTATCGTTCTATCCATGCGTCCTTTCTTCCATCTTGCAATCCAACCTCTTGACTTTTACTTCATAGTGCAACCTGGGGTCTTCTCCCAGTTACATTAGGGTGCTGGATGGCTTCCCAGTTCTGGGTCGTATGGTCCAACTTTATAAATCCAGACTAATCCTCCCAGCTCCTGGAATCTTGCTGCTTTTGCATTCCAACACAAATAGTTAATATGACTAATGGTTCTTTCCTGTAAATCCAGGTGGAGCATGTAGGAACTATTGATCTTTTTCCGTCTGTTAGACAACATTGTCTGAGACACATTCAAGTTACCAAACATCAGCAATATATGATTGATAATCTTTTAAAAAATTGATGTTTTTTTGCTTCGTTTCTAGTCATAACAATGTTAAAATGTGCAGGCATTTTGAGTTCTCACCTCTCCAATTACCCTTCGAACCTTTTGCATTTCAACAACCTCTTTGTATGATTCTGCTATTAATATCTTTTATCTGTATATAGCACCTCCCAATGGTGTTTAATATTTTTTTTTTTCCCACAAATACTATGATCAACAATACATTATTTATCATTGGAAATATTGATTTAGGTAATTGCTTAATATATGACATCTTGATCAAAGTACTGTACAGTAATTTTTTTTCATTGATGCTTTAAATATTACTTATATTCTGATCAAGTACTGTACAGTAATGGTTTTTTTTTTTCTCAATTTCTTAAATCAATCAGTTAAATTTTGGCAAATTAACACTTTAGTTAGTAATAGGTTTAATTATATGCATTATAAGTAATGGAAATGCAACTTCTATATGGTACTCTTATACTAATAATGACATTGTGATTTATATTTCAGGGTAAGCAAAAGCAGACAAAGCGTACCACTAATTTCTATCAGTTTTGTAATGCTGAGTCGGGAATATTATTATGCACTGACGTTGCAGCTCGTGGATGGGATATTCCCGCTGTAGATTGGATTGTCCAGTATGATCCCCCAGATGATCCCAAGTAAGTTAATTATAATGGGAATTTATCTCTATTATCTAACTTTACGCATTGATTTCTATTCTTATGTTCTGAGTTAAAGACATGTATTGCATGTATGTGCCTTGCCATCAGGTAAACAACCATTGCTTTATGAAATTCTGTAGTTTACTCTTTTGATGAGGATATACTTTTAGGATTTATTTACTATATACTAAAGAATGTTTGATTACGTAAATACGTGAGTCATGGAATTACATTTACCCTCGAGTATGTCGAGGTTTTGACTTAGGACTTAGTATAATTAGTTTTAGGTCTTTGTGACTAGGTTAACTATAATAATTTTATAAGAATTGTATGTTAGGATTTTGCTTGTGTTTCAGGCAATGATTTTGTCAGATGATTAATAGCGACATGATTATTGATGTTTAAAATAGTTTAATTATTTTTGTAGTTGACATGATATTGATGTTTAAAATAGTTTAATTATTTTTGTAGTTATATATTTTTCCATGAAGAAGCCATTAGCCTAAGCAAAATTATCAGCTGTGAATCAGTAATGAAATATGAAAAAAAAATTCTAATAATTTCAGGGAATATATTCATCGCGTAGGAAGAACTGCTCGTGCTGGTGGCAAAGGCAATGCTCTCCTCTTTATTAGGGAAGAAGAAATTGGATTCATCACATACCTCAAAGCTCACAAAGTCAATGTGGACTGTATGGATATAACTTGGAGCAAAGTTGCAAACATTCAGCCCCAGGTACAGTATATTTATCAATATTTATGTTGTATAAGAAATGTTAAAGTAACTATTTGTTAGAATAAAAGGGTATACATGTAGTGTACTTTACCTCCAACAATTCTGTGCTGTTATATTGAAAAAATAAACCTTTTGCTCTAGTAGGAAATAACAATAGATCAAAATTTGTCGGTATATGTTTTAAAATGAATGTAAATTTTTTAATATATTTTGAAAGTACAAGAAAATTTACTGAGTGGATTATTACATTGAAGGATAGAGAGACCAGGAGTGTCCTTATTTGATTTTCTATGGATCAGGATATTCCAGATTTTATATCGGACTTCTTTCACTTATTTTGTTGATTCATATTCATATTTATCTCCCTCTAAATAAATGTTGTCTCCAAATTTTTCAGACTTGATAAAAATTCTGGAATCCTTCTTTCCACCACTTATGCTTTCATTTAGAAACTTTAGATTTATGTATATTCCTGTTATGATGATGATTGACTTGAAAAGCTGTGTCCAGTCTCAGGGAATGTTCATGCTTTTCGGATATAATAATTGCATTATAGATTGTATAACAATATGTTTTTATTAGAGGATTTCATCGAAACCCAGTTTATGAGGTCAAATATAGTTAGACATTGCCGTTTATGGAATTAGGTAATAGACACTCGTGAATGGTGAAAAATGGGAACAATTGTTACACCCTTAACAATAGTTTGAGAAACCCATTTCCTTATATAACCAAGAAAAAATTGTATATTTCTGCCTTGAGTGAAAAGATAAACGTTGTATTATTCAGCTATATAAAACCAAATAGAAAGGAAAAAACCTTATTACTTAAGGTAAGAAAATTCAGTTATTTGATGGCATTAATCTCCGCTGTCATACAGTATAACTTAGTACACTATACTGTAATTGACTTTATGTATCTTGGTATTTTTATTGTATTCTCAGTTAAGGTGCCCTCACAATTATATGTTATAAATCCTCCTTAACTGGATAGACATTGAGTTATGTAACACCAAATAGAGCATAGCATACCCAGTTATATATCAGCATAGGGTAAGTTGAGACTGATAATGTTACATAAGTGAATGTTTAAAGCCTTGTGTAATACTGTTTTTGTTTTTTGTCCCTTATATGAATGTCTCTTCTTTATAGTGAATAAATAATTTACCTTTAAATATTGCTTTGGAATGCCAAGCCCTTACCACGAAAACAAATTTTTGCAAATTGCAAACGATTGAATGGTAAGGTCTTGGCTGTGTCATTTTAGAAATATTCATTTAAATTCTACTGATTTAAGCCATATTTTTAGTATAAGCTTAAAGGTTCATGAAGCATGGCCATTATTTCAGTTTAGTTTTACTCTCATAGGCATTCATTTAGTTTACTGTTAATAGAATTTGGATATAACATCAGGAAAATTAACATATTTGTCATGTTTTCAATCATTTTTGGATCGCATTACTTCCACTATCACTACATATGGTGGGGTAGTGCTATTAGTATACCTCAAACAGGGCACTTTTGGCATTACTTAAAGCTCTTTGCAACATCCTTTTGGCCCTAGCTGCATTTACCTTTCAGCCTGTAGCAATATCCATGCTCCCAATTCCTTTCTCCCATTGGCCTTGTTGTCCAAATTCATTGGTCCAATCCAATCCTACCATTATCAGACTTGTCATTCCGTGTTTAAAAAAAGTTTTGATTATATATCCTTATGTTACTTCTATGCATTTTGAAAATTAACAATACAGTATATGATATTAGCTGTTTCACATGGATCTGCTATTCAAATGGATAGTTGTTTGAAATGCCTATAGTCTTGCTCTGGTTTATATGAATGTGGTCAAAAAGTGAACAATCAAAATAAATCATCCATTTTTATTATGCAACAGAGTAGAGTACTTGAGGTAATTAAAAATAAAACAATTAAATTTGTAGTTAATTAGTGTGGAATAATTTTATTTTTTTCAGTTGGAGAAACTGATGAGTAAGAATTACTTCCTTAATGCAAGTGGAAAAGAGGCCTTTAAGGGGTATGTTCGTGCTTATGACTCCCATCAACACAAGGACATCTTTAGGATTGAGACTCTTGATTTAAAGAAGGTAAGAAATATTCATTACCAATGCTACAAGATATAATTTGGGATTAAGAAAGGGCCCTAGAAGGTATGACCTTGGATGTGCTAGGGTATTCATCAGACAAGAAAATGAAAGGCTTATCATATTTACTAGATTAACAGCACTTGTAATCTGTTGGATAGGAGTTCAAGCCCGCTCAAGCTGGATGGTTTCTATTAGTGTCTGCATTCTCACTGCCTACCAAAGCCTGGCCATCCCTGGTCCTATCTTGGAGGGAGAGGGACCTTGGGCACTGATCATTAATGTATATGTTCATTCTCTAGGACTTTATCCTGTCTTTTACCTCTGCCACACATGAACGACCTTCAAAACTAGCAAGTTATTGGCATATATTTTGTAGACTTCATTCTTTATTATGAATATCAGGGTTGATATAATAAACCCTTATTTGATTGTACCTCATCTGCGGTTCACATGGTTTCCTCTTCGAAAATCATTCACATCAGCATCTATCATTAAGAAATTAAAGTTCCTATTCTACCTCTCTTCAATTGCCTCAAACCCTCTAGGATACTATAGTAGTGTACGTGATGTTGAGTGGCAACTAAACAAGATGTGGGTACGCTAGCAGTATTCATATAACTATTCACCATCAACAGTATGCATCATTTCCTCCAACTGATTTCCTGTTTTGAGTACAGTATTCTATTTTTTTTTTTTCATTTGGTAGTTAGCTCTAGCATATTTGGGCATATCTTCTACTGGTTTTAAGATGTTTGTGTGCTAAGTGTTCACATGGTTTGTTGTCAATGCGAGTTAAAACATATTTACAGTGTGCTTATATACCAGGTACAGCAATCATATGGAAGGATATGGTAGGCTAGTATCTAAAGAGGTTTGTGATATGGTCTCTTAAAAAATAAAAAAAAACATAGAATACTAGGATAGTGAATTTTGGCAGCAATACAAATGCTAGTGTACAGGCCTATAGAAACTGTTTTAAGATTCTTAGTAAAGTTTATATCTCAGTTTTTAGTGTTTCTGGAAAAAGTTGCTTTATTCGTGCAGTCTGAGACTGAGAGGGTTAGCATTCCTTCTGGCGGTGGCAGTGTTCGTAGCCTAACCTGTCCAGATTTGAACCCTAGACCAGCTTCTCATAATATTTTTCCCAGTGGTTCTTATGTATCTTTGGTAAGGTTTCTGATAGTATACAGCACATTATAGAGTTGAATGGTTCCTCACAAGCTTCAATCTTTTAGTTTAATTCAAATTCTTTTGGTGCGAAATCCTTGCCCTTCCACAGTCCTGAACCTTGTAATAGACTATTGGATTCTGAGATAAAAGACCAGATTGGGAATCCTTCCAAAATGTCTGGCTTGGAGCAGGCAGAAGAACATATATGGATTCCAGTAGGGTTCGTTGCTCTGATAGACTAGCCCAGGAAATCCCAAGGGGGGAAGGTAGCTTATTTTTATCGGTCATTTGGAGCTGTGGGTTCTATCAGTAGCGATAGAGGGGTATTTGATTCATCTGTGCTTCAACCCCCTCGGTATGCAGATCCTATTCCATTTCTAAGTTAATACAGCAATCCTGTCAAATCCTACATTTTGGAATTAGATATTGCAAAGTTTCTGTGAAAGCCTTGTTACCTTTTTACAACTGACTGTTTCTGGTACCACAGGGGGTTAGAAGCCATTTCTCGATCTATCAATTTCAAACGTATATAATGTACAATTTTCACCAAGTTTTCAATGGAAACTTGACAGTCCTGGTAACAGTAAGGGAAGGAGATTGGATGTTTACAATTGATCTAATGAATGACTATTTCTACATCCTCATTTGAGAAGGTTCTTCAGTTTGTAGAAGGTACAAATGTTTATCCATTCAAATGCCTGTTTTGTTTTTAGAAGAGCTTCTTGGACATTCACAAGGGTGATGGCTCTAATCTCTTGAGTGATTGCATCTTCTATGTGTAAGAGTACTTCTGTAGCTGGACAGCTGTGTGTTTTGAAGTTGTTTCTAGAAGAGATCCATATCCATGAAGCGTTGTTGCTCTGCAATTGTTACATCATTTGGGAGTCCTGATTCTGATACAGATTCTATATAGAGGATCAATGCAGATTATGAATTTGATGATGATTATAGCCTCAGTTTCTTTTCTGGCTTTTCCCATCTGGAAAGGATTTGGTTCATTCTGAATCTGTTGGAAAATATCAAAGATGAAACTTCTTTTGGTACATGTGGATGAGGCTCCTAGGAACTGTGGCTTCACTCAAGTAATTTTCTTTCCTGGGGTGTTTTAAAATGATGGATTTCATGTTCCATCTATGCCGTCATTGGGACAAGCTCTCCAGTCTGAAGAAATCTTGCATTCACCCAATTCAGGACTGATCGTATGATCCTCATCATTTCATTGGAGGTAAGGGGCCCCTAACTTTCCTTCACCGATGCATCCAAGGAGTGATGAGGGGATACCATAGATTATTTTCACCTGACAGGGATTCCAGCCTTTACATAAATTTGGAAGCAGGAGCACCAGGTCGAATTTGTTGTTCATCATAGTTGAAAGACTTGTCATGGTCAGAACTGCAGGGAATATTCCCATTACCTTGATCCATCCCTGGGAAATTGAACATCCTTGCCTCTCAGATAAGCAGCAAGCACCATCCGTTTTGAGTCCAGAGAAAGCTGAATGGAGACATTTGTCAACTCCTTCAACAAGAATATGGAGAGTTTTTGCATGCCATTTTAGGATTACCCGTTCTTGTTACGGTGTCTTGAACAAGTTTGGACAAGAGTGAAATTTTTGTATTTCCATTTTAATGAGAAACTATTTCAGCTATCTAGGGCTATAGGTCAGTATTTAGTACAATCTTCATGCATCCTAGATTAGATTTATCCTCATCGGGTATTATTGCGGATTTGTCCAAATTTGTTGCTATTGGAAAACCTCCAGTTATAACAGACCTTTGTGTATTGAAAGGGTTCAGATCATTTGCTATTGGAAAACCTCCTGTTTTACCTTAACACCCATACTTGGTTTAGTTAACATACAATCCTAGGGGATTGAGGTAATTGGAGCGAGGGAGAGAAGGAACCTGAATTGTTAATTATAGACGCCGATACAAACAAGCTTCGATGAGGAAGCCAAGTGAACTTCAGCAGAGTATTGAAATAGATTTTATTATTACAATTTAATTTGACTGTATTTTAGTAATTATTCTGAATCTATAGGGTTTAAAAGTTGCAATTCAAATCTGGTTGAACTGTCAAATACCAGACGTAGACTAGTGGTATTATTCAGATTTCAGCATGCTATTGTCCCATAGAACCACAGTACTAAATAATGTTGCTTTAATTCTTTATAGAACAAAGTTTTCAATTCAATTGAGTTTAAATCCATATCTGAAAGTCCTCTCTCTCATTGATCCAGCTTCAGGAAGTGCATATTTATGTTCTGATATCCGTTAATTCTTGACAAGGTTGTTTAGCGACTTTATATGGTTCAGTTTTGTTGTTTTCTGAATACATATTTGGTGAGAGAGGAACACTGACATCACTAATCCCCATTTTTGGTTGATGCTTGTGAAAAAAAGCCCAGCTATCTACGTTCCTCACATTTGCTCTTCAGTGCTGGATAGCTTTGTCCACACTAACACTCCTAGACAAGACCAACCACCATTTTTATCTTTTAATTAAATTAGAACTAGCATGGAAGCTATTAAAACTGTCACATGGTAGGTTATTTAAATGTTCCAGAAGCATTATAATTGGAGGTATAGCTGAAAAAGTGATATACTAAATATATTCTGGTTCTTCCCACAAATAATAAAATTTGCCAATATTAATCTCCTCTTTAATGAAGGATATTAGAATAATACCCCCCAGAGAATAAGGAGTATATTATAAGTAAAATGAACTTGGTGTAATAGTGTATTATAGATATTAATTATGGTGCAACGTATGTTAAAGCCCTCTTTAAAAATTTAATTTCAGACTGCAAAGTGTTTCGGCTTTGAAGTCCCACCTTTCGTAGATATTGGAGCCTTCTCAGGAAAGAAAACTGTACGTAGAGGGTATCGAAACTATCCCGGCATGGACAATAAGAAAATAAACCGCACAAAAATTTACAGGAAAGAAGTGGAAAGAACCTGATTGTGTTGAGAATTTACTATAAATAAACTTAGGCATTTCATCACTAAATTTATGTTTCCTTTACAATAATCTTTGCATTATATGAGTTTTTGTTATATAGTAGTCGTTTTACAGTAAATAATCTTGCCTGTGAATCATGATTATTATTCAAAAGCACAAGCTTTACAACCTTAGAATAATTAAAAATGAAGATACACTACTACAAAATTTTAGGATAGTTTGTATTTTTCTTAGCTATAGAAACCTGAGTCATTTACTGTATATGGATTTACTTCAGTCATTTTAGTTATGACCAGAATTTATAAAGTTGTGGAATTCTGTTAGCATTGTATGGTTACCAACAATCCCACCCACGCTGGGAAAGAACGGCCGATTCAGTAAAACAGCTCAAGTAATCTCATGGTTAAGAATAGCAGGGTGGCTGATGCGGGACATTAAAATGAAGATGGATTCTATAGCTAGATAAAGTAATTGAATTATCTTTGAAATTTGTAGTTTGATCCCATACAAATACAAAGCTTTGATTTATATGGGGAGTCTTCCTTCTGGTGGAAGGAAATCCCCTGCAGCAGGCAGGCATCTGTCCAACCCTTCAACCAGATTAAAAAAAGTGACAGATTCATTACCCCCACAAGGATAACATGACCAGAGCAAAGTAGAGGTTTTATTTTAAAATAAATTACCACATGAATAAGGGTCTCTCCTGTATAGGTGTTACTTCAATGCAGCTACTCTTAATTGAGGAAAAGTCCACACAAAAAGAAAAACTCATTTTCCTTTCATACTCACATACATACATCTACCAAGGCACTTCCCCCAATTTTGGGGGGTAGCCGACATCAAACAAGTGAAACAAAAAAGGGGACCTCTCCTCTCTACGTTCCTCCCAGCCTGACAAGGGACTCAACCAAGTTTGGCTGGTACTGCTAGGGTGCCACAGCCCACCCTCCCCCGTTATCCTCCACAGATGAAGCTTTTTAACGCTGAATCCCCTACTGCTGCTGCCTCCGTGGTCATCTTGTCCTCTTATGACCATATCTCTGAAATCTGTTCTTTCCATAGACGAGCTCCCTATCCTTGACGAGAAGTATGTGTGAAAAGGAGAACTCTGTAGAGGTGTTCAGGCTAACAGGTTCTTTTCTTTTAGCCACCACAAGAGATAACATCTCTTGTGGTGGCTGAACAATGAGAACATGTTCTCACTGTTTGAAGGATCTTCACAAAAGCCGATGGGGAATCCGATATTTGAGACCACTGGCTCTTCAGTGTCCATTGCATTGAGCGAAGGTGCAGCCTCCTGAAGGAAACTCACTTTTCAAGAGAGGCAAGGTGACCGAGAAGTTTCTGACAGGAGTGCGCTGGAAGAGAGAGTACTTTTAGAGAAAAAGTGCTGCTACTTGTCTGAACCTTTGAACTACAGTATGTCTAAAGACAGACACTTTTGCTTAGGCGGCCGAGTCAATATCATGTCCAGGTAACAAAGGCATTGCTGAGGGATGAGGTTGGACTTCTCTAGATTTAGATGTATCTCCAGTTCACAAAAATCGAGATCATCCCTATGATGTATGAGCCATGATCTTGGTTCTGCTTGGAGAAGCCAGTCGTTCAAGTACCTTGGGTATAATACCCATGGTATGAGCTCAAGTGAAGGCCAGGGAAACTAGGATAGTGAACTCCTGTGGGCTTGTGGATAGGCTGAAGCACAGCACCTTGAACTGGTAAATCTTGTTTCTGAAAAGGAATCTTGATTATTTTCTTAAGGTGTGGTGAAGAGGAATCTAAAAGCACATATATTTCAGGTCTGTGGTCAACAGGAAATTCTTTCTGATGGCCTGAAGAACTATGCTTGGGGTTTCCATCTTGAACCTCATTTGGAGCACAAACTGGTTGAAGCAGGAAAGGTCTATGACAGGTCTCCAACCCTGTCAACTTTTCTACCTGGAACAAGTTGCTTAAAAAGCCTGGAGGCCTGACTAAAACCTCCTCTATGGCATCCTTGGCAATCTGAGATACTTCCAGTTCTAGTAGTAGGTCTTTCATCGATCCTCTTGAATAAAAATGAGAGGATCATCGGAGTCAGAGGAGGGCGACAGCTTGTGAATAGTACGTAATAATAACTTGAGCAAAGCACTAATAGACCCCCAGAGATCCGTCCAGAACTGTCACTTTTTCCATTGACTTTGTAGGTATCCCCCTACTGGTGGTAAGTTGGTGGACCTGCCCTCCCTAATGGGACCCTCAACTGCCTCTGCTCTTTTGTCTGGAGAAATGCCCTCTGGCAAAAAAAAAAGTCTATGTCTCTTGGATGTTTTAGCGTAGTCTGGCTCTGGTAATAATAAACTTTGTTGAGACTGCTTGAAAGGCAAAGGCTCATGTACCTGCTGAGGACCTGGGAATCTGAGAGACCAGTCCTTCACAAGAAAGTGCGACTGGGCTTTTTGCACTTCACTGCAGCTGCCACTTGTGTGTGTGAGGGGGGGGGGAGAATAATGGTTATCAGTTGTTTGAATTTTTGAGGAAGAGAGCATCTCTTGGAGTCCTGTTTCGTGAATTATGATATTACTGCGTCCCTCCTTTTGAGGACACACTTCCCCAAAAATGGAAGCAGTCTGGTAGAGAATAAACTAAAGAACTTTTTCTCGGTCTTCTGTTATTGTAAGAGAGACTACTCTTGACCAGTGATCAAGCCTGGAAAGTTAACATAGAAGCTACCTCCATGTTCTGCATTTCTTGTCATATGAAGGTGGAAGGGAAGTGTGTGTGTGTTGCTCGAGACTCCAGGAGTTAGATTGACAATATCCGGATCTATTGGTAGGGGAAGGCGATAGGGTACAGTGCTTACCTCGACAACTTAGGTAGTAGGTTGGCCAGGGCACCAGCCACCCGATGAGATACTATCGCTCGAGTTATGGAGTTCTTTGACTGGCCAGACAGTAGTACATTAGATCACTCGCTCTGGTTATGGTTTACTTTCCCTTTGCCTACCCATGCACCAAATTAGTCTGGCCTTTTCTTTACAGATTCTCCCCTGTCCTCATACTCCTGACAACACTGATATTACCAAACAATTCTTCACCCAAGGGGTTGACTACTGTACTGCAATTGTTCAGTGGCTATTTTCCTCTTAGTATGGGTAGAAGAGAGACTTTAGCTATGGTAAGCAGCTCTTCGAGGACACTCCAAAATCAAAACATTGTTCTCTAGTCTTGGGTAGTGCCATAGCCTTTGTTACCATGGTTTTCCTCTGCCTTAGGTTAGAGTTCTCTTGCTTGAGGGTACACTCAGGCACACTATTCTATCTAATTTCTCTTCCTCTTGTTATATTTTATATAGGAAATATCTCAATGTTGTTACTGTTCCTAAAATATTTTATTTTTCCTTCTTTCCTTTCCTCACTGGGCTATTTTCCCTGTTGGGGCTCCTGGGCTTATAGCATCCCATTTTTCCAGGTAGGGTTGTAGCTTAGAAAGTAATAATAATAATAATAACAACAGGATGGAAATCAACCTCGATCCTGCTCATGAAGATGTCACAAGACCAGGCCAAGTTCTAATACTACCTTGAATAGCATTCATGATTACTCTTACAAAGCGAAAAGGAAAAGCACAGTGCGGAAGCGATTGTAAACATGTCTATCTGCTATGACGATCAGATGAGTGGAACGTGGGTGGGATAGTTTTTAATTCTGGTCGTAACTAAATGAATTTGAAGTAAACCCACATAATGACGATGGTTAGTATCTGCATAAGAATGAACATATTACTCTCAATCATTTCACACGTGCTCTGTATACAACCCCAAGATCTGGCCATCATATTCTAGTTCCTCCTTGATTTTTTGCGATTAAATCTGGTTTAGATAACCTTCCCTCGCTGTGTCAGTGCAATGAATGTACATCCTTGCCAAAATCAGGCTGTAACCTTTGTTTCTAAACAAATACAAACCATCGTCCTTAATAGATTAGAGCATGACATCAACGAAGATGGAACAGCCGTAAAGCATTTTAACGAGGTAACCATAATGTAGTTTCAGGAAGAGGGTTGGTCACGCCCACCTACTAGGTTGGGCAACCCTCACTTGACTTTGGCCACATTTTTATACCGACTCCCCTTTCTACATCCTGAATCTTGGTGGATCATTTTTTTTTTTTCATGCTGTTTTTGCTTGATGAATGACAATTCCACAGGCAAACTTGCAGGAAGCTCTATAACTACCTCTTCTCAGCTTAAAGTTCAAAGTCTGCTGTCCCCCCCTGTTTGGCTCCTCCAAAGGAATTCATAATGGTAAAGATAACTAGTCCTTGTCCTCAAGAGAAGGCTTTGAAGGAGGAAATATCACCTTCCCCTATCAAAGGTAATTCTCCCCTGCCTCTATCTCAAGTAATACCAAAGTTGTGCTGACTAACAAGTACTTTCACAAGGTCCTTGCCCTGGGCAAGTTATGGCCTTCCCTATGTATCAATGGTGCTTTGTTTGTTGAGAAGCTTCTAGAGGTGTTGTCTGCTGCGAGGACCCAGAAGTCTAACTTTGTTGTGACATCCTCTTCAATTGTACCATTTGTAGAGGAGTGATGTGATGTGGGGCCTCTCAACGAGTCCTTACCTGCAGAGGATCCTGTTTTGTCACCACCACCGTGGAAATCCTCTAAGTCGGTAGAGTGATAAATAGGAACTGAAGCGTACGCACTAACTTTTCCCATATCACATCTATTTTTGTGCATTTCGCCTCTTGCCAAGCCTTCATAAATAACACCTGCCGCCCAAGACAGAAAGGAAAAGGAAGGGCTGATCATGCAGTGTCACGAGACATAGACTGATCTCTCCCCACATTCGCATGGGTGAAGCAACACTATACTGAAACCCAAATCTTCCCCTGAAGATATTTTCTTACGAGGTGCAGGAGCTGGTCAGGACGTTGGTGTGCCTTCTGCCCTTGATCCCCACCTGCTCCTGGACCTTCACGCAATGCTTCGTCAACATTCAAGACAATGACTGCTCTGAAGAGATCTGCCAGCGATGAAAGAGACTTCTGATAGTTCTTCTTGCTCAGCCAAGGTACGAGAAACTCATACAAGTGGTAGGGATGTAGATACAAGTTTTACATGTCATCCACTGTCACTGCCCACCAAATGCTCGGTGGTCTCTTGTTGAGACATAAGGACACAGACCCAGAGGACTCCACACAATGACAGGACCCCATGCATTTCGACTTCACAAGCGCCAGATTCTTTTCTCAAGAGATTCTAACCTTTGTTCAACTGCTCCTTCCCTTTGACAACACACATCACATCGCCTACCATCATTCCTAGATTCTGCCAACCAGTGATCATCCAGCACACCGATACCAGTCCTAATCATGAGGGTTCTCCTCAGGACAGGACTATTCTATCTTCAGTGATCGTCAAATGTTTATGGATCATGACTTATGGCAGGATCTTCCTACAGGATTCCGGAACAGTTAACTCTTCTATCTCAGTTCTTTTTAGTGTACAGAGTCCTCCTCATGTTTGCCTAACAATAATGGGAGTCAGAGTCCCTCCTCCTCCAAGGATGGGCACTCATCTTAACGTGCTCTAGAGCCATAAGTGCCATGATCTTCCTCCTACCACTCGGAGATCAAGGCACTTTTGCCTCGTCATCCTTAAAGGGGAAGTGTGTTTGAGCAGCTCAGCTTCCTTGTCTGAACAAGAATCTTCAGTTCCTCCTCCTGGTGTGGATTACTGCCCCGTTCCATTCTCGGATTGGTTTGCGAGTACATTACTACAAAGGAAAAGATGAAGTTGCGGTGGTTCTTGTAGTCTCTCCCCACTTCTGCACAGAAACGGAGAATCCAGAGAAAGCCGTCATCAATGCATTCAATGACCTTGGAGAGGCTTCCATGGAGCCTATCAAAGGCAAGATGTCAAACCCCTTGAACTTCAGAGGTCGGTTCTTATTCAGGGGCATTGTGATGATTAAAACTTGTATTGACGGACCAATTAATTCTACAAACTAGTCACTCACGCCTACAATCCTGTCTTAACATTGAAGGATCTATGTGGCGGAGAAAGTAGAACCTACGTCTCTTACGATTGATCCAGCAATGGCAGCATGAATCTCTAGTCTGTTGCTGGTTAAAGTTTCTATGGCAACCCTCCAAGTGACTTCCTAGATCAACCACTGGCCAGGGAGGTAGTCCCATATTTCACTAAATTTAAAGATTTTTCAATTCCCGAAACTACGAATTAAAAAACAAAAAAAAATTTTAAAAAATTTAAAACTGTTAACTTGCTCACCGTCATGTAAATTTCTCATCTATTCAGGTTTGTGCATTGTCCACCCTATACAGTATGCAGTATGGTTCGTACAGTCTTGGCCAATAGAGAATGAATCGTAAGCCAAGTTTATTATTATTATGATGATGTGCGAGAGGCAAGAGAGCGTGCTAGAAATGGGAATGAATGGCAAGCGATTGTGACGCAGTTCCGGTAGGGCCTGCTGCTTCCTCCGGTTCCTTGGATGACCGCGGAGGTAGCAGCAGTAGGGGATTCAGCGTTATGAAGCTTCATCTGTGGTGGAAAAGGGGGGAGGGTGGGCTGTGGCACCCTAGCAGTACCATCCGAACTCGGTTGAGTCCCTTGTCGGGCTGGGAGGGACGTAGAGAGGAGAGGTCCCCTTATTTTTTTCATTTGTTTGATGTCAGCTACCCACCAAAATTGGGGGAAGTTCCTTGGCATATGAATGTATGTATGTATGTATTATTATTATTATTAATTATTATTATTATTATTACTTGCTAAGCTACAACCCTAGTTGGAAAAGCAGGATGCTGATGCCCATGGGCTCCAAGGAAAATAGCCCAGTGAAGAAAGAAAACAAGGAAATAAGAGAAGTAATTAACAATTAAAAAGAAGATATTTTAATTACAGTAACATCACTAAAATAAATATTTAATATATAAACTATAAAAACTTCAACAAAATAAGGAGACATATAAAAGAGAATAGTGTGCCTCAGTGTATCCTCAAACAAGAGAACTAATCCAAGACAGAGGAAGACCATGGTACAGAGGTTATGGCACTACCCAAGACTAGAACAATGGTTTGATTTTGGAGTGTCCTCCTAGAAGAGCTGCTTACCACAGCCAAAGTCTCTCTTCTGCCCCTACCAAGAGTGAAGTAGCATCTGAAAAATTACAGTGCAGTAGTTAACCCCTTGAGAGAAGAATTGTTTGGTAATCTTAGTGTTGTCAGGTGTATGCGGACAGAGGAGAATAAGTAAAGAATAGGCCCAAAGGGAAAATGAACTGTAACCAGGAGAACCGACTAGCAAGCCTATGGTCCTATTGCCCTGAATACTACCTTTGAAGTGTGTGTGTATGGAAAAGCTTTATTAACATACCTCTGAACTGCAGAAATTTGCCAAAATAACAACAATTCTTGTCAATTACGAAAATAAAATGGGTGATTTTAAATGATCACAACTCGGTTCAATGAATTTGTTTAGTGGAAGCATCAACCATTTGCGAAATGGTTTCATGGCAAGTGATTGGATTGTCCTGAGCTTACTTAAGGGGTACTTAATAAACAGACAGGACATTGGAAATCTCGCGGCTCCTTTTGCAAAATCATACTGTAATTTCTGAATATTCTTTATAGAATCCATTTAGTTATTGTCTGTGTTCAATGTGTGCAGTTTTATTGCAAAATGTATGGGGCTTCATAATTTTCATAGCTAGTGTAGCTGATGATGTGGGATTGTTATTTTCAACCTTGATATTTTTTGTCTATGTTCCAGTAATCCACTTATTATTGCAGACAGGACATCAACTGGTCACCCTTAAGGCCCCAAGTCATCACTGAATTATCCCACAATAGCCACCAAATCTTTATGTGCCATTCCAGCACAATACTCCGAGGAAAGGCGGGGACAACATCCCCCCATTTGCCGGGAGTTGGTTAGTGCCTGTCGAGAAATTTGGCAATCTTCCATGAACAAGTGCTGTGCCGCCATCTATAAATGTGACAATGCTTTGCGTGAGTGCCTTCTAGTTTATACCAATACCTTCGTGCGGGAGAAAGCACCTCTGCTCCATCCTCGAGGGGTTGCGTACCAGCTGCTTTGGAGTGTTCATGCAAGTACTTACAGTTTCCTGTTAGAGTCCACTCAAATAGGAATAGTAATAGTCTTTTAAGGCATCTTGACAACTAGATGATTTTGTTGACTCTCCATTTAAGGCAATTGCTCCTAGATTGAGAGACTTCTTGCTTTTAGCCACTATCTGGGGATCCTGATCAATTGGTAGTAGTATAGTCCAATGATCAAGCAGAGGATGGAATCCCTGGGAATGTTGGTAGACAAGAGCAGCGAGAAACTTTCCATCACATGATTTCAATAGACTTTGGTAGGTACCGCAGCCATTTCTGATCATGCAACTACTTCAACTCATCAATGGCAAGGTGGTCTTGGACATCTTTTGTCGATAAAGAAACTGTTGCCACTCTGGGACCTCCACCGGTGATCACTACAGTGGTATGAAGTGTCAATGGTCAGCAACCACCAATCTTCCTCGTTTTTAAGTTCCAGTAAAACAAAGAGGGTAGATCATTAGTTATGGTCGAATGACAAAAACTCACCAAGGTAGTTCTACTCGACTCTCCACTTCCCAAGATGCTGCTTCAGGCACACCAAAGGAGGATTAGGGCACACACCTGAGGAACCAGATTGCCTCGAGATTATGGTCTGCGGAAGAAAAGCTTCTGCACATCAACCTGTTAGAAATGAAAAAGAGCCCTTCTTGCATTGCAATTTTAAGTTGAGAGAGCACCTGGGAACAATAACGACACACTGTCAACAATGAAGGAGAAACTTTCACAGGCCCTCAGAGTAGGTGAAGTAGACTAACACAGACATTTGACAAAGCAGTAGACCTGTCTGCAAAATTCATTCCAGGCAAGAGGAATGTTGTAGATGACATGCTCAACTGCCAGGGACAGGTAGTAGGGTCAGAGTGATCCCTGCTTATGTAGCAGAATGGCTTTTCACCCTTTGTGGGGTTCCCATGGAGGCTAACCAAAAGCTTCCATTGTTCTGCTCTCATGTTCCAGATCTTTCCACTGCTCTGGAGGACAGTTTAAAACAAACCCGAGACATGGATCCTCACATCTTCCTGCCCTTCTACCTGATACATCTAGTAATCAACAGATTGACAAATTATGTGAGAATGACCCTGGTAGCTCCCGAGTGACCATATGCCAAATTGCTTCCAGGTTTGCCATTGCTCCTCGAGATACCAGGGGAACTATTCTAATGCCGTAATTTTCTCTTACCACCATCACGCAGAGGTTCCACAGCACTATGGCATCCCCGTCACTTCATGGGTGGCATATCCTAAAAGCTACAGTCTTTCTGCTAGGCACTGCACAGATGTCTGGATATCTACAAAGATCATCTTGAGCTCTCTACACTTTATAAGTGGGACCTCTCCAATTAATGTTGTGGATGGGAAACCTTTCTGCAATTGATTGCTTCCTTTGTTAGAAGTTCCTCACAATCCCATGGTAAAAGACCATTACTCTGCCTTGCGCCAGGTCTTCAGACTGAAAGACTTAGACCTTTACCCTTGTATGAATCGTTGACACTCATGAGAAGCATAGTTCGGTGAGCTGTGACATGTTCAGTTCATTCAAGCGGGCTCCATACAGTCCTTAGCGAGTGCATCAGATAAGGATAGAACACAAAAGACATGCTTTCTCCTAGCCTTGGCAGAGCAAATAGGTAGGCTTCATGGCATATCTTGTCAAGTCATTTGGAAGGGTGAAAGGTCTCCCTTAAATTTATCCAAGAGTTTATGACCAAAACTAAGAACCCAGCCATCTATGACTCTGGATTTACGGTCCTTCTCCACCACTTATTTCCATGATATGGCTAGCGATCGGGATGACGTGCTTCGCTGTTCTGCGAGAACACACTAAACACTCAAGACCGGAGCTGCAGAGACTTTCCCTCGCCGCCAGCACTTTGCCTTTGTGAAACCATCATTAGTGCCTACCCTGCACCCAGAGTCATCAAGCAGACCTCCCATAGCGCAAGCTCACGAAGTCAGGTGTACCAGTACCAACCGTGTCTTTATGTGGAACCTCTCAGTGGTGCAAGCTTTGTAGTCAAGTCGTCTGGAAATGCCCGACAACCTTCACTGCCCATACTCTTCTATATATCCACTAGTCCTTGGATACCTTTACCCCCTGACCTGTGTAGCTGATAAACAGGATGTGAAATAACCCCGCCTCTCAGGGCAAGAAGCATTTCTTCCACGACAGCGGTCACGTAGGAAGTCTAGATTGAAAGGTAGAATGTCAGTTTGTTTTTCCTTTTTCTTTTCCTCCTTCTTGAGGCTCAGCAGTCATTATAAGTGTTGGACTGGACTAGAGATGCAAGAAACTCTTTTAAGTAACTTTTCTTTAGTTTAATTAGTATTTTAAGAATCATCTCCACCCTCCCCTATGAGGCTTATGCCTTATGGGTGATATACAGTATATGCAAACCCATTCCATATGACCATACATTCGCATATTTCCTTAAGAGTTGCCATGAATATTCATGTACCATCTAGTCTCATCTGCAACATACTGCTTAGATTACTAGGAAGCTAACAAGAGTCAACTTTTGCTCTTCTCTACGACCAAGTGCATTGATATTTCCTGGTTTGGTAAACTGAGCAGATTGGTTACTAGGAATTTCTGCCTTACATAAAATGAATTTCCTATTAAAGTATGGTGGTTTATATTTATACAGTACTGTACAATTACAGTTATATAATCTACAGAAGTTATTAGACTGCATGAAAACAATGTATTAGTGTATAGCTTTTAAATTGTTAGTCGCCTGCACATAAGCAGTGGTTAGGGGGACTACAAATTTCAACTTGACTGGGCAGTACCAACACTACTAAGCATGACGGTCATTTACCTAATCTCGTGAAGTTCTGAGGGTTGTCTAAGAAATACTGTACAGCAAAGCAACTCTAATCAACAGAACGTTCCAAGTAGAGCATGTGCGTGGTGGTTGTACAGTTCCATAATATTATTACCTTGTTTATATACATTTTTTCCGTAAGTTACACATATTAGACAGGAATTTTGTATAAATAATAGATTAAATTGATATTCATGAAGACCCCAACAAATATATAATTTGATACAAAATTAAAACTTTAATATGAAGTAGGTGCTAAATTATGATGCAAAATGTCAGACCTAATTAGCTTTTAAGTACTTGATGTCTATTACTTGAAAGAAACCACACCTGCATATCTTTAGTACGCTGAGATCTGTGTAAATGCAATAGCTTTATTTCACCAATAACACAATGTAAGAAATGAAACTACTTTTATAGATATTAAACTAATGTATTGGAAAAAAAATATCTTTTGACAAATATATTTATAAATATAATACAATATCAAGTAAACAAAACATTTCTTTCAATGAAAACTAAGAACCTTTTGCATACAGTATATCAACAAACTTTTAGAACGTTGCGATCATCCAAATCCGTATTCTAAAACAAGCCAAGTAGTCATCCACTTAATCTTCCTACACTAGTACATACTTTGTACCATGTTGAATTTTTTTGCATTAAAAATTCGAACTGTTGAAATACAGCTGTTTCTCCTTCTAATCTTTTCATTCTAGTGTAATATTGAAATACAGCTGTTTGTACATCTGAATTCAATAATTAAAAAATTACAAATTTAGTAATCGTTTCGATCATATCTTAAAATATTTGATAAATAATAAAAATCAAATACCCCACTGACTATAAAACTTAGTACACCGAGTAAAAAAAATTAGCGATGGCCAACAAACAAAAATTTGCTATATTAAATATTTTTTAATTTTTTTTTTACAAATGGACTAAAACTCTTCAAAACTAAACCATAAGAATGTTGTAACCATAAGCCACAAACTTCTTAAAATTTTAAGACCCAATATCATGTCTGTTAAGTCATATTCAAGTTGCAAATAAGGACAAGATTAAAATCCTATTGAACCTCCACCAATGTTAACAGGGATAAAATTCAAGATAAAAATCCTATACCTTTACACATCTGTTAACAGTATCAAAAGCCACAAAATTAAAATCCTATCAGCCAGCCCTCCACCATTCAAACCTGTCAAGACCTCCACCTTTAGAACATGTTAAGACTTCCACCATTAGAACCAATAAGACCTCTCCTTCAAGTTTGTAACTTCTTTTCTTATTAACATACCTAAGTTCTCTTTTGTAACTTTATAAAACACACCTAAGTTCTCACATCAGACATCATCCGACACTAACCCAATTCAACCGAAGGTCTTACTCAAAAGACTACCTTCACCAATGAAATAAAACATCTAAAAAACAATCCCGCAATTGATAACTAAAGACAATGACACAAAGATTTCATTATTTAGACAACCTTTGAATTCCATTGCTTTAGTTCTTCTGAGAACCAAATATGGCCTATTGCTGGGGCCAAAAAAAAATATATACATATATAAAGGACAATTAAGAAACCAATGTTCTGGCCATTAAAGAACATAAAAAAGTACCAACTTGGCTCAAAAGCTAAATGCCATAGTTAACAGTCATCTGTTCACAATATCTAAAATCAAAAGACAAATACTCCTTCTGTTCTGTGAATAACACAAAATTCAAATTGTAAAAACATATAAAGGTTAAAACCACAAAAGTAAATTGGACTGAGATTAAAGTCTAGCTTCTGGTTATTGATCTGTTTTGATACAATACTGTTTGTTGGGCCAAATCACTGCTTTCAATTGGTAAAATAGAAACTTGGGAGAAAATTTTAAAGCAGCATATATAGCAGTATTTAAATAGCTTAAATAACACGACTAAGAGTTGTCTGGGTCCGGAGCTTGGGATTCCTCATGAGGGGCTTGTGACCCCCATGGGTATCAAGAGGATGATTCATTTGCCAACATGAACAGCAGAAATACTTGAAACAATTTTCATCTCTACAAAAATATGGTCCTTGTTGTGTTACACACACTTGACAGAGGGAGTCGGCTAGGTATGGATCCACTTGAACCTGAAATCAAGACATACAAAGTTCAAAAAATTGTAAACTTTCCAAATTTTGCAATAGTTGGCAAAGCTTACTAATATTCATATTTCACTTAGAACAAACACTTTAGGAAACCAATGAATCTACTATGTGACAGTTCAGCGAAACTTCATGGAGCTTCAAATTACTTCATATTGAAGAAATTTATATCAAAATAATTTAAGTGCACATTTTTTGCAGCAGTAACTGACAACACACACAAGAAAACATCTGTAATTATTATTAAAATCTATTCATGATAAAAAAATAATTATATATATATATATATATATATATATATATATATATATATATATATATATATATATATATATATATATATATGTAAATATAAAAAATGCTTTAATGAAGAACAATTACCAATGAATTCATAATTAAAAAAAAAAAAAAATTTGGACATACACAGTACATTATGTCTGCTTTAGTAAAACTAGTGATCAGGTAACTCCAAAATCGGGTATAATGCGACCTGGTCAGGAAGACAACTGCTCTAGCCAATAATTAGCCCTCCAAAATTGTGTATAATGCCAACCTGGTCAGGTAATACAATTGACTTAAGATATAAACCTATAGGTTTAAATCGTGCCCTAACCCCCTAAACAGATCGCTTCACACTGAACAAAAACTTTAGTCTTCCGTAGAAGGCTAAAGGAAGGATGCTACTGGATAGCATACTCGCATAATTATTACAATGTAAACGTCTTAAACTAGATATAATATATGTATATCAAAAGGGGAACTCACTGGCATAGGCTACCTTCCGAAGCCGCATACAGCCCGGTCGGGTATGCTAACCACAAAAACGTTAAAAAAGCCTAACTAATACTCAAACCTTAATAAACTTAAATAACTATAATTAATCATTGTAAAAGAATGTTTGGAAGATTGAAAGACGTGCACGTGTTTAGGGGTATGGCTAACAGTATGTCTGATCATTTTTTGGTGGAAGGAAAATTAGTTGTAGCTAAAGAGTGGGGGAATAGAGTAGGTGGATGTAAAAGGGAACTAGTGAGGGTTGAAGAGCTAATAAAACCGGGTGTAAAAAGTAAATATCAGGAAAGGTTGAAAATGATATATGACGAAGTGAAAGTAAGAGAAACTGGCAATTTAGAGGAGTGGAAGTTGGTAAAAGAAAATTTTGTTGGGATTGCAAGTGATGTGTGTGGAAAGAACGTTGTTGGAGGCAGCATGAGGAAGGGCAGTGAATGGTGGAATGAAGGAGTGAAGGTAAAAGTGGAAGAGAAAAAGAGGGCTTTTGAAGAATGGCTGCTGAGTAATAGTATAGAGAAGTATGAAAAATATAAAGAGAAAAATGTGGAAGTAAAGCGCAAGGTACGTGAGGCAAAGAGGGCAGCTGACCTGAGGTGGGGTCAGGGATTAGGTCATTCATATGAAGAGAATAAGAAGTAGTTTTGGAAAGAAGTAAAGAGAGTAAGGAAGGCTGGCTCAAGAATTGAAGAGACAGTGAAAGATGGAAATGGAAGGTTGTTAAAAGGAGAGGAGGTAAGGAAAAGATGGGCGGAATATTTTAAAAGTTTACTGAATGTTGAGGATAATAGGGAGGCAGATATAATTGCTGTTGCAGGTGTTGAGGTGCCAGTGATGGGAGATGAGAATGAGAGAGAGATTATAATAGATGAAGTGAGGAGAGCACTAGATGAAACGAGAGTAGGAAAAGCATCTGGTATGGATGGTGTGAGAGCTGAGATGTTGAAGGAGGGGGGTGTGACTGTACTTGAATGGTTGGTGAGATTGTTTAATATGTTTTGTGTTGTCAATGGTACCAGTAGATTGGGTTTGTGCATGTATTGTACCACTATATAAAGGTAAGGGAGATGTGCATGAGTGTTGTAATTCAAGAGGTATTAGTTTGTTAGGCGTAGTTGGAAAAGTGTATGGTAGAGTAATGATTAATAGGATTAAGGATAAAACAGAGAATGCAATCTTAGAAATACAGGGTGGTTTTAGAAGAGGTAAGGGTTGTATGAATCAGATTTTTACAGTTAGGCAGATATGCGAGAAATATTTAGCAAAAGGTAAGGAGGTGTATGTTGCGTTTATGGATCTGGAAAAAGCGTATGATAAGAGTTGATAGGGAAGCAATGTGGAATGTGATGAGGTTATATGGAGTTGGTGGAAGGTTGTTGCAAGCAGTGAAAAGTTTCTACAAAGGTAGTAAAGCATGTGTTAGGATAGGAAATGAAATGAGTGATTGGTTTCCGGTGAGTGGGGCTGAGACAGGGATGTGTGATGTCGCCGTGGTTGTTTAACTTGTATGTTGATGGAGTGGTGAGAGAGGTGAATGCTCGAGTGCTTGGACGAGGATTAAAACTGGTAGACGAGAATGACCATGAATGGGAGGTAAATCAGTTTTTGTTTGCGGATGATACTGTACTGGTTGCAGACACAGAAGAGAAGCTTGGACGATTAGTGACAGAATTTGGAAGTGTGTGTGAGAGAAGGAAGTTGAGAGTTAATGTGGGTAAGAGTAAGGTTATGAGATGTACGAGAAGGGAAGGTGGTGCAAGGTTGAATGTCATGTTGAATGGAGAGTTACTTGAGGAGGTGAATCAGTTTAAGTACTTGGGGTCTGTTGTCGCAGCAAATGGTGGAGTGGAAGCAGATGTACGTCAGAGAGTCAATGAAGGTTGCAAAGTGTTGGGGGCAGTTAAGGGAGTAGTAAAAAATAGAGGGTTGGGCATGAATGTAAAGAGAGTTCTATATGAGAAAGTGATTGTACCAACTGTGATGTATGGATCGGAGTTGTGGGAATTGAAAGTGTTGGAGAGACAGAAATTGAATGTGTTTGAGATTAACTATCTAAGGAGTATGGCTGGTGTATCTCGAGTAGATAGGGTTAGGAACGAAGTGGTGAGGGTGAGAACGGGTGTAAGAAATGAGTTAGCAGCTAGAGTGGATATGAATGTGTTGAGGTGAATGTGTTTGAGATTAACTATCTAAGGAGTATGGCTGGTGTATCTCGAGTAGATAGGGTTAGGAACGAAGTGGTGAGGGTGAGAACGGGTGTAAGAAATGAGTTAGCAGCTAGAGTGGATATGAATGTGTTGAGGTGGTTTGGCCATGTTGAGAGAATGGAAAATGGCAGTCTGCTAAAGAAGGTGATGAATGCAAGAGTTGATGGGAGAAGTACAAGAGGAAGGCCAAGGTTTGGGTGGATGGATGGAGTGAAGGAAGCTCTGGGTGATAGGAGGATGGATGGAGTGAAGGAAGCTCTGGGTGATAGGAGGATAGATGTGAGCGAGGCAAGAGAGCGTGCTAGAAATAGGAACGAATGGCGAGCGATTGTGACGCAGTTCCGGTAGGCCCTGCTGCTGCCTCCGATGCCTTAGATGACCGCGGAGGTAGCAGCAGTAGGGGATTCAGCATTATGAAGCTTCATCTGTGGTGGATAATGTGGGAGGGTGGGCTGTGACGCCCTAGCAGTACCAGCTGAACTCGGTTGAGTCCCTTGTTAGGCTGGGAGGAACGTAGAGAGTAGAGGTCCCCTTTTTGTTTATGTTTCTTTGTTGATATCGGCTACCCCCCAAAATTGGGGGAAGTGCCTTGGTATATGTATGTATGTGTATGTATAAGATGTCTCGAGCTAAATAAGAAGACTACAATTAGTATGAGGAACTAATTGGAAGTTGTCAAGTAAGCATGAAGCTCTCGGAGGTAGCGACACCAAAATGGCTGCCAGGGGAGAGGCAACATATGACTGTACGAGACTAAAATTAACAATATCAAAATTTAAGAGTGTTGCTACCTCAGCTCATCGAAATTGATAATTGCAATACTTAACTAGGGAGTACGAGTCTCCAGAAGCTCAGACATCTTCACTTTACACAAAATAAAGGTTCGAACACAAGAACGCGTGTTGACTATCACGGTGCTAAGTTAGAAATGATGGGAGAAGCATGGGTGGTGGTGGTGGTGGTGGGGCAGGGGAGTAGCCGTAGTAAAGGGCAGTAGTCGGATGTAGAACGGCACCTCGTAGTAACGGGGGATGTTGAGGAAGGAGAAGACTAATTGGTAAGGGACCTCTGATAGTGGTTTAAACACGCCCCAGTTACTATACCGACACCCTATAAGGGTGAGCGAGCTGGGTATATTCCTGGCATTCCATGCAACTTTTCTCTGGTATATTTAGCATTATTTATACCTTACAAATGGTGCTATAAGGAGCATTTCACGGAGCGACAGGTCCCTCGCCCAGAAAGAGATTTTTCCTTCGTCAAAATCCCTTTTTAAGCCCAGCCTAACAAAAAAGTTGATACTGTTATACTCTGCTATAATTAGTTCTATATAGTATCTAACTTTACATTTTTAATCCTAAAATATAACAAATTAAATATACACTGCTTTTTCAGGTAACTTTGCCATTACTTCTATGTAACAAATTTAATCAACATATAAATTTGTTAATTTTGCATTATGGTACCACAGTTCATCTAAACTGGGAATAAAATGTATGCGTTTTCATTCTTATATAATAAAGTTTGTAATAAAGGTAAATATTTCTTCAAATGGGTTTAAGCCATAGTTTCTACTATGCATCTTAGCCGCCCGAAGAAAGCACTTCTCTAAATACCAGTTTCTTTCTACATTTAATCTAATAACCTCTAACCATCCTTTTCAATGGTGTTCTTCACTTATTTTTTTCTTCAATTTATTCTCGCTAGAAATAATCATTTGACCGTAATGACCTGTAAACGTGCCACAATAATTTAAGGCAACAATATATTAATGTAAGCAATTTTATATTCCATGTCGGCATGTTCCAATATAGCAATATATTTGTAAAAACAGCTGGAAAATGGGGGAAAAATGGTAAAGGCGAAAAAATATCTAACTGGAAACAGGTTCTTGAGGAAACAAAAGTAAACTCAGGTCCGTGGCAATTACAAGTTTCGTCAATAGGTAATTAAAAATTTATCAATACACAACGTTATTTTACATACTCGAGCAGTGATGCAATGCAATTTACTTCAAAATACAATCAGAATATTTTTAACCCTTTTACCCCCAAAGGACGTACTGGTATGTTTCACAAAACTAATCCCTTTATCCCCATGGACGTACCGGTACGTCCTTGCAAAAAAATTCTATTTAAATTTTTTTTGCATATTTTTGATAATTTTTTGAGAAACTTCAGGCATTTACCAAGAGAATGAGACCAACCTGACGTCTCTTATGACAATAATTAAGGCTGTTAGAGCAATTTAAAAAAATTATACTGCAAAATGTGCTTGAAAAAAAAAAACCCAATGGGGGTTAAGGGTTGGAAATTTCCAAATAGCCTGGGGGTAAAAGGGTTAAAATATAAGCAACTGGGTAGAAAGAAAAAGTTTTATAAACTTTATTTGGTAAGAGTAGCATCTCCAGCATGTAGTAACAGAGAAAAGCATTTGAAGTTATGATGCAACCATAGACTTTTGGGGGAAATTTTCCTCAACACTGGTATCATAAAGACATGATATTTACAGGTTATTTACTATAGTCCGACCATTCTAAAATCAAGGTTGGGAGTATTCCAGCCGGGGATACCCCCATTGCCTTGCTGTTTAAACAAATGAGGTTCCAATTGTCTGATTTAGGTCAAAAACATTACCGATTGGTAAACACGCAACGATACAATATAAACTCGAATATTTTAACATTAAAGGAAAGTAAACTTGTAATGCATGAGACATTATTATTATTACTACTACTTGCTAAGCTACAACCCTAGTCGGAAAATCAGGAATGCTATAAGCCCAGGGTCCAAAACAGGGAAAATAGCCCAGTGAGGAAAAGAAACAAGGAAAAATTAAATATTTTAAGAACAGTAACAGCTAAATGAATATTTCCTAGTATAAACTATAAAAAAACTTAACAAAACAAGAGAGAGAAACCAAATAGAATGGTGTGCCCAAGTGTATCCTCAAGCAAGAGAACTCTAACCCAAGACAGTGGAAAGACCATGGTACAGAGGCTATGGCACTATCCAAGACTAGAGAACAGTGGTTTGATTTTGGAGTGTTCTCCTCCTAGAAGAGCTGCTTACCATGGCTAAAGTCTCTCTTCTACCCTTACGATGAGGAAAGTAGCCACTGAACAATTAAGAGTACAGTAACTAACCACTTGGGTGAAGAAAAATTGTTTGGTAATCAGTGTTGTCAGGTGTATGAGGACAGAAGAGAATCTGTAAAGAATATGCCAGACTATTCGGTGTATGTGTAGGGAAAGTGAAAGTCAACCGTACCCAGAGAGAAGGATCCAATATAGTACTGTCTAGCCAGTCAAAGGACCCCATAACTCTCAAGCGGTAGTAAAGAAAAAAAGAAATGTGGCATACATATTTCACAGTGTTGGGGTTTTGCTCTGCTATGATTGCCCATGGAACACGTGCTCGGTGTTGTTGAATATGAGCCGTGTATAACAAATGGATCATTTAGATCGGAGCTAATAAGTATGTTTAAGATTTAAAGAGAGAAAGAGAGAGAAAGAGAAAGAGAGAGAGAGAGAAAGAGAGAGAGAAAGAGAGAGAAAGAGAAAGAGAGAGAGAAAGAGAGAAGAGAGAGAGAGAGAAGAGAAGAGAGAGAGAGAGAGAGAGAAAGAGAGAAAGAAGAGAGAGAGAGAAGAGAGAAAGAAAG
>NC_090731.1:129385260-129495260 GCF_036898095.1 Palaemon carinicauda
GAGAAAGAAGAGAGAAAGAGAGAGAAAGAAGAGAAGAGGAAGAGAAAGAGAGAAAGAGAAGAGAGAAGAGAGAAAGAGAAAGAGAGGAGAAAGAGGAGGAAATAGAGAAAGAGAAAGAGAGAAAGAAGAGAGAGAAAGAGAAAGAGAGAAGAAATGAGGGAGAAGAGAGAAAGAGAAGAAAGAGAGAAAAGAGAGAGAGAGAAAGAGAAAGAAAAAGAGACGAGAGAGAGGAAAAAGAGAGAGAGAATGAGAAAAAGAGATAGAGAAAGAAGAAAAAGAAGAGAGAAGAGAGGAAAAAGAGGGAGAAAAGAGAGAGAAAAAAGAAGAGAGAGAGAGAGAGAGAGAAAAAAGAGAGAAAAAAGAGAGAGAAAAAGAGAGAGAGAGAGAGAGAGAAAAAAGAGAAGAGAGGAGAGAGAGAAAGAGAGGAGAAGAGAGAGAGAGAGAGAGAGATAGAGAGAGAGAGAAGCAAGATGAGAGAGAGAGAGAGAGAGAGAGAAAAGAGAGAGAGAGAGAAAAGAGAAAAAGAGAGAAAAAGAGAGAAAAAAAAGAGAAAGAAAAGAGAAAGAGGAGAAGAGAGAGAGAGAGAGAGAGAGAGATGAGGAGAGAGAGAGAGAGAGAGAGAGAGAGAGAAGAATATTACTGTTGATTGCCCATGCTGTAATAATATCTCTCTTCACATATTTTAAAATGTGGTGTTCACACACATTATTACTATAGCTATGCTTGCAACTCTAGTTGGAAAAACAAGATGCTATAAGCCCAAGGGCTCCAACAGGAAGAATAACCCAGTGGGGGGGAAAAAAAATGAGAAAATTAACAAATTTTTTTTTTTAAAAACCCATTAACAATCAGAACATTTTATATACAAACTATAAAAAGACTGTTTAACATGAAAGTTTGCTGCAAGTTTGAACTTTTGAAGTTCTACCGATTCAACTACCCAATTAGGAAGATCATTTCACAAATTGGTCACAGCTGGAATAAAAAAAACCTTCTAAAAATACTGTGAAGTACTGAGCCTCAAAATGGAGAAAGCCTAGCTATTAGAATTAACTGCATCTCTAGTATTACGAACAGGATGGAACTGTCCGTAACAATCAAAATGTCAAGGCTGATCAGAATTCTGAAAAATCTTATGCAACAAGCATAACATACTAATTGAACAACAGTGCCAGAAATTAATATCTAGATCCGGAGTAAGAAATTTAATAGATCTAAGTTCCTGTCCAACAAATTAAGATGAGAATCAGCAGTTAAAGACCAGACAGGAGAACAATACTCAAAACAAGGTAGAATGAAAGAATTAAAACACTTCTTCATAATAGATTGATCATCAAAAATCTTGATACTCAATAAGCCAAATTTTTGTGCAGTTGAAGACAGACCGACCTTATGCCCTTCTCAAAAGTAAATTTGCTGTCGAGAACTACACCTAAAATTTCAAAAGTCATACAGAGTTGAAGAAACATTATCAATGCTGATATGCAGATGTTGAGAAACCACTGCCCTTAACCTACTCACAATCATACTTAAGAGTTTTGTTAGGATTCAACTTCATACACCATAATTTGCACCATGCTCTTAATTTTAGTTAGATCTCTATAAAGGGATTCAGCAACCCCAAATCTACACTCAGGAGATGGAATTGATGCAAAGAGAGTAGCATCATCTGCCTATGCAACAAGCTTTTTTTCTAGGTCAAACATGTCCTGTGCATATAGTATGAAAAGTATTGGGCCAAGAACACTACCTGAGGAACACCAGATATCACATTCCTATACTCACTATGGTGCCCATCAATAACTCTGATTTACTTGAAAATCTAATAATAATGCTAAGATACAATCCATCCACTTTCAACTGTGAGTTTGAAAACAAGGGTCTCATGATTAACACTGTCAAAGGCAGCACTAAAATCAAGGCCAATCATACAAACTTCCTGACCACAATCAAGGGATTTCTGTACAGCATTAGAAGTTTTAAGAAGGGTGTCACATGCTCCAAGGCCTTTACGAAAGCAAAATTGCAAACTACGGAACAGATGATTACCTTCAGCAAACCTATCAAGATGTTTTACCAAAAGACGTTAAAAAACTTCAGATATGGGAGTTATGGAAACTGGGCGATAAGGAGTTGGACTCTAGCTACCACAACCATTTCCATAATGAAGTAACATTACCAACTAAAAGGTCTTCCTCTTGCTAAACCAACACAAAATATTAGAATTTGGAGCTAGGAAATCTACTATATCTTTATAAAAAACAAAAGGAAAAATACCATTGGGGTCTACACCTCCATAACCATCAAGGTCCATCAAGGTCCATCAAGAGCTTTAATTTCACGATCGGAAAGTTAAGCTAGGGAGTTTAGCCTCGGGAAAACAGGGATGATTAAGATAAAGTTTCTCATTACTCTGCTTACTGTCAAACACATCAGCCAAAAGGGTTTCCTTTTCCATTGGACAGCGAGTGACAGCTATCTGGTTTAATTAAAGGAGGAATTGTTGCATCTACACCAAAGTGTGCAGATGTAAGGGTAGTTCACCACTTATGTTCCTGGATTGTACCAGAATGGGTTTCTTTTATGGTTGAATTGTATTCCTTTTCAGATGAAGCATAAACTGAGCAAAAGCTCTAAGCCAAGTTTTTATTCCAAGTCAAATCTGATCTGTTACCCTTCCAAAGACGAGAGGCCTCCTGCGCCTCCAAATAAACATGTCTACAATCATCATTAAACTATGGTACCATAGCATTGGGTACGTCTATCAATTATGTTAACTAGATTCTCCCTCATAGGGACAACAGGATCAACACTAATATTCAATTGAGACTAATTCTACCCTAAAGATCACTAAAAATCCCATTCCCCTCTGCATGAGATTCACAAATCTTACACAAGTATGATACATTAGGCACAGGCTGATCAGTCTTCACTATTAATGAGATCAAGGTATGATCAGATGTCCCAACTGGAGAACCAACTTTACTTGTTATAATACCAGGGAGTTGGTGTATACGAGGTCCAAACAGTTAACAGACCTATAAGTAGCTTCACTTATGATTTGCTCACAGCCCAATACAGAGGCAAAGTCTAAAGCTCTTTCATTTTTTGCCTGACATACAAATTTGGCGCCTCAGTGACATAGCATAGGCAGTAACATGGCTACATTGTGTGGGAGCTTGACTCTCCCTAAACCTTGGTTCTAGATTGGTGGACTAAAAGCAGTGATGAGACCCTTCCCTCAAAACAAGATATACATATACGCCATATAAGTGGCAACATGTTCGCCTACACAATATAAGGTACTTGCATCAACTAACCTTTTTGGTGAACTTTGGAGTCTTAATTTCAATGAAAGCAGCACGAACAGCTTTCTTGTAAGAAGGTACATTGTTGAATGTAACACGTCCAGAGCCAATGGGATACTTATGCTTATCTGTATCAATTCCTGTAAAAAAAAAAAAGAAACTCACTTTAGTGTAGACCAACTAGCTCAAACATTTCATTTTCTTTTTTTGGAGAAGGGAAGGAATTGAAGTACTGTACAATATGTATCTTCCACAATCAAGGGTATATAGACGTAACACTAGCGACCAAGGTCTATAATATCTGCTAGAACTTTCAATTCAAGCCAAGCCTATAATGAATATTTCTCTCAACCATATTCTAAGCTAGGCAAGAAAACATCTATATCACTTTACACTAGAGACAATATATGAAATGATTATATCCTAAACCCAAAACTATATATATATATCATAGCTATTAGTTACATCATGATTTTCATTCAAAAATATACTGAAAACATAGATTTACTTCTAAAGTTCCCCTACCCAAACTATAAAACCATGACTAATCAATCTTAAATTTTACAAAAGCCACTAAATAATGAATAAAAAAGCTACTTCTCTACTGATATGCTGGCAAAGGTTACCATGGAATATTATTCTTGAAGATTAGTTGTAGCATGAGACAATTATTTACTCTGATTTAAAAAAAACTTTCATTCTTTTTAATTGGCCTATTAGAGGAACTTTGTCCAAAAGCAACATTTGGCACTGTAACCAATAAATCAGCAATTCTATCCCAATATACCTTACATCTCTATGCATAAAATCCTAATTCTAAATTTCTTTCTTCAACATACTGTATTTGGTTCTCAAGGATAAAATTTCCTTTACTGTGACCCAAACCCACCTTTATTAATAATGCTTGTAATCTATTAATTCCTTTAGTCAAAGATAACACCAAAAAGAGTTTATTTTTTATTTCCTCATAAATTAGTATTGAAGGTTTTTCAAAACAGAAACGAACGAGACCATCTAATTTTACCTGCAGCAGGACAATTACTAACTCATTAAATACCAGCATCATCTAATCTTATCTGCACGGGGAAATTTATCAACAGAAGTATAATCCAATAGGTTTAAAAAAACTTGACATTGCAATAAAAAAAATTTTAGAGCTTAAATGATATAATTTGCTCATTTAGAGATATACCCTTATTGCGATACCCAAAAGAAGTTTGCTACATGTACTGGTACAGATTGTCTGTCGATTTTCTCCTTGAAGCCAAATTCTAAGTTTTCCTTGACAACCCTTTGCTAGCAAAATATTCTCCACCTCAAGTTGAAGCACCTAGGGGTTAGGGTTTGAGAAAAGAAAAAAGGTGGTTTGAAGAAATCTTTGTCTGAAAGATAATATTCTTGATAGTGCTATCACAACTAGCCATGGAATGGGAAAAGAAGGTCTTTGAGGTTAACAAGGCACCACAAGTGATCCTAGCATTCAATTTCCTTTGTTAAAAAATGTGAATCATTGCGAAAGGAGGAAAGGCATACAAAGTTAAAAGTGTCTTGATTTAAAAATATTGTATCTACTGCCCATGCCCTGGGGTACAGTAATCAAGAGCAGAAAATATTCACCACTTTGAACTGTGTAGCCAAGTCCACATTCAGTCTTCCCCAATACCTTTTACCAATTACCAACACCCTAAGAGATGAAGAGATCAATTTTTTAGAAACCGATTCTTCTAGTTCAACTGAACGGCTGGGATGTTCAACTTAGGGGGAAAAATAGCACTTTTTCCTTCTTTCCACATAAGTAGTTAGGCTTAAGAAAAAAAATTACCCTCTTCCTTTCTGATGTTTGCTTGTGCAGATAAACTCCTATCACCTTGACTACTGCCTGATCATCTACCCTATTGAAATCCTGTACATCAAAATTATCTTCTATTTGGTTCAAAATTAAGAACAACTCAATTAACTGTCAACAACTCCCTCAACAAATAGAAGCTAATGGGGGTTTCAAGACCAAATAAAATTAAATCTATGGTCTGTCATGTACAAGTTTCATTAAAAATCAGCAGCAATCCATGTAGGGTATAGCAATGTCTTTAACTAGCAAACACTAATAGTGGTAATGCTTACTCATATGTGGAAGAAAAATATATACTATTCTCTTGAAGTATGAGTACACAAAGATAAATATAAAGAATCGTCTGTATTGTGCGACATTTAGATACAAAGCAGCCAAGTCCAAGATATCCTCAAAAAGTCTAGAGTTCAAAGCCAGTCAAGGAATATAGCATACTGCATCACACAAGGGAGTGAACACAAGGGTGGTGCACAATTAAAACAGAACAAAGGGATATGGTTTTCGGGCTCAATATAATCAATAAGGCCAAGGAAGTGCAAGAGAAAATTTCAATTCTAAGTTTTGCAAGTTTTCATCTAGATGGCTTAAGATTTAAAGTGTGTGATGTCTTGGGGGAGCAGAGGTCTGCTGATATTCCCTCTACAGAAGAATGCACCAAGTTTTTACTGCTAGCTAAAAAAAAAAAATAATCTCTACCAAATTTCTCACAATGATGAAACGACTGCTTAGATCAAAACCAAGTCACTAATTAGTATATCTTATCCACACAAATAAACAGTAAATAGGGACATGAAAATAGATCCATATAATCAATATGAAACTTTTAATCCTCCTTCCTCATGATTGTTAGTACAGTGGAAGGAGTTTCCATCTAAATTATGTCAAAACAAGTCTCTAAACATCCAATAGTATTCCATCCACCTGATACTTTTGAAACCTAAAAATATCCTATTGTTAAAACCTTTGAGATGTACAGTATTCATAATTATGGTACTTTTATACAGTTTTTCCAAAAGATTTTGAACCTCCAGCGACAACCCCATATTATTGGAGTTTGTTCATGCACCCTGGAAAAGGAATTGGCATTATTGATGAAGGAGGCCTAGTACGTAGAGATGTAGGACATCCCTCCTTTACAACAAATTGTAAGGTTCCTGGAAATTTGCTAATCTGCCTTCTATCAGGAACCTTCATAGCTTCAGCCATTGAATCTTCCAGCCATATAGACGAGCTCTTCCATGATTTACGAGTAGCCGCTTCTGCCTATACAAAATCTAAGGTCTCAGTGCCACAACCTTAAAACAAAGCGCATGCTATTTTTCTTAGCTTGTCTACAGTTTATTGATACCTGGTCTAGGTCTTCACCAACTCCTTAAATTTTGTTACTGTATCTTGCTAATTATGTTTTCTACAGCTTTTCTGACAAATTACACCTTGTTCCTCCTTTTATTATTCTAAGTTTTTGTAAAACCTCTTTAACAGCACATCTCCAAATAACATCAATTGTTATATCTTTTCAATGTAATGTCTATGATACTCTTTCCATTTTACTTAATGTATTCCCAGTGTCATAAGACGATACAAGTGGTAAGACGCGCACTTAAATTAGCAAGGCAGTTTTAGAAAAAAAATTGAGTATTTTAAAAACCTCTTAGTCATGGACTAGCGTAATTGTCTGGCACCGTAACTTTTCTTATTTTGGCTGTATTATGGAATGTTTCAAGTTAATATTAATTAGCTATATGCCGATTATCCCAATTTTATTTACATATTCTTATAAGAAACCACTAAACCAGTCGTAGTTTCCACCACAACTACAAGTTTAGTCATAGTGTTTGGTGTTTCAAGTCTTGTTTGCATGAAAGCAGTGTTGCCAAAGGTTCATAAAATTTTGGTAAAGAGGTAAAATTTTAGTAATATTTCCAAAATTCCTCATATAGCCTGTAAATTTTCAGACAAAACAATTCTTGATTAAAGAAATATAGAAATTAATTTTAGGAGGAATACTTTTGCTACTATTTATGTGATTCTAGGTCTAGTTACTTTTCTGCTAACTTGGTAATAATGCACTCAACTAACAGAAGTTTTTCCAAGGTCGTATTCAGCAACTGTCCGTTTGTATCATCTTGGAACTCAGGCAACAAAGTCATTGTCAATACATAGCTTTATTACAAAATAACATATGAGAAAATATATATATATACTGCATAAAAAACTAATACTGTATGTCATATCGTCATCTGCAACGAGACCACATTACTTGTAGAAGGGGGTTGACAAGTCATCAGCTGATTACCAAAACAAACAAATAATTTGCTACTGTACTTGATTAAATGAAGTGCAATATGCAAATAAATGAATTTATTACATAAGAATGATAATTGTACGTTTATATTCTATTTCTTGTGAGTTTGAGGGCTTGTATGTCAATAGTCAAGTGTTTGAGGGATGTCAAATTCCCCAATACAACTTTTTCTTAAGTGCTAAGATGCAGGGTGATTTTGGGGGGCATTTTTCGTGAAATAAGTGCGTCTTATGACTCGGGAAATACGGCATTTTTTTCTGGTCAGCCCTAGTTCTGAGACAAAAGTAGGGCACACCTTCAAGTAAAGCCTTTTTTCTCTCTACTAATACAAAATTTCTAATAAGAGTAGCCTCGCCTAATTTGCATTCACATGTCAGTTTACAATATTACAAAATTACTTTCACTAGCCCCTCTGTGTGACACACTCGTCTATTACAAAACTTCTCATTAGCCCTTGCAATATATTTTTTTACATTGAAAATTACTAACATATGAGTATTCAAGTGTTTTGTTTTACTAGGCATTTTCAGTAACCACTGGTTACATTCCTAAAATAGCCACAAGGTTATTTGTTTAAAAAATTATTCCTTTAGTTCTTTTCTAGTTACCTCAAGTTTCATATTGCCTAAGTTTTAGCATACTCTTCATTTTTCCCTTGCCCTTTTTATATAATTCTATTATTGACAACTTATGATTCAAGGGATTTACTTTAATTTCTCAACAAGATGTTTCATGTAAATACTAAAACTTATCTGTGTAATTATGCTTTTTGTACCTTATATATCACAAAGTGACTTCCTAGGGAAAAGAACAATGTGGGAACTTGCCTGCATAAACAACACCACCAAACAAGTCAGTCATTATGATGGCCAGCCCCTCTGCATTTAACATCCCATGTAAAGCTCCTACAAAGACAGTCTTGGAAGGATCAAGCTGATATGAAGGGCAACGCACATAATTGCTGTCACTTAATACCCAAGGAATTACCTGGACCTAAAAATATAAAATGTAATATAAAACAAACTATAGAAATATTCATAATGCACCAGGACCTTAAATCAAAAGGCCATATAAAACAAAAATATAGAAATATTTATATTGCTCAGAAACAGATTTGTTAATTATTCACACATTGAAAAATACCAACCATATTATTATTACAAACTAAGCTACAACCCTAGGTGGAAAAGCAGGATGCTGTAAGCCCAAGGGCTCCAACGGGGAAAAATAACCCAGTGAGGAAGGGAAACAAGGAAATGAACTAGAAAAGTAGTAAAGAACAATAAAAAAAATATCTTAAGATCAGTAACAACATTAAATTAGATCTTTCATTTATACATACATACATACATATATGCATGTGTGTGGAAAGAAGGTTGTTGGAGGCAGCATGAGGAAGGGCAGTGAATGGTGGAATGAAGGAGTGAATGGTGAAATGAAGGAGTGAAGGTAAAAGTGGAAGAGAAAAAGAGGGCTTTTGAAGAATGACTGCAGAGTAATAGTATAGAGAAGTATGAAAAATATAAAGAGAAAAATGTGGAAGTAAAGCGCAAGGTACGTGAGGCAAAGAGGGCAGCTGACCTGAGGTGGGGTCAGAGATTAGGTCATTCATATGAAGAGAATAAGAAGTAGTTTTGGAAAGAAGTGAAGAGAGTGAGGAAGGCTGGCTCAAGAATGGAAGAGACAGTGAAAGATGGAAATAGAAGGTTGTTAAAAGGAGAGGAGGTAAGGAGAAGATGGGCGGAATATTTTAAAAGTTTACTGAATGTTGAGGATAATAGGGAGGCAGATATAATTGCTGTTGCAGGTGTTGAGGTGCCAGTGATGGGAGATGAGAATGAGAGAGAGATTACAATAGATGAAGTGAGGAGAGCACTAGATGAAACGAGAGTAGGAAAAGCATCTGGTATGGATGGTATGAGAGCTGAGATGTTGAAGGAAGGGGGTGTGACTGTACCTGAATGGTTGGCGAGATTGTTTAATGTGTGTTTTGTGTTGTCAACGGTACCAGTAGATTGGGTTTGTGCATGTATTGTACCACTATATAAGGGTAAGGGAGATGTGCATGAGTAGTAATTCAAGAGGCATTAGTTTGTTAAGCGTAGTTGGAAAAGTGTATGGTAGAGTAATGATTAATAGGATCAAGAATAAAACAGAGAATGCAATCTTAGAAATACAGGGTGGTTTTAGAAGAGGTAGGGGTTGTATGAATCAAATTTTTAGTTAAGCAGATATGCGAGAAATATTTAGCAAAAGGTAAGGTGGTGTATGTTGCGTTTATGGATCTGGAGAAAGCGTAAGATAGAGTTGATAGGGAAGCAATGTGGAATGTGATGAGGTTATATGGAGTTGGTGGGAGGTTGTTGCAAGCAGTGAAAAGTTTCTACAAAGGTAGTAAAGCATGTGTTAGGATAGGAAATGAAGTGAGTGATTGGTTTCCGGTGAGAGTGGGGCTGAGACAGGGATGTGTGATGTCGCCATGGTTGTTTAACTTGTATGTTAATGGAGTGGTGAGAGAGGTGAATGCTCGAGTGCTTGGACGAGGATTAAAACTGGTAGACGAGAATTATTATTATTATTATTAAATGCTAAGCTACAACCCTAGTTGGAAAAGCAGGATGCTATAAGCCCAGGGGCCCCAACGGGGAAAATAGCCCAGTGAGGAAAGGAAATAAGGAAAAATAAAATATTTTAGAAATAGTAACAATATTCAAATAAATACTTCCTATTTAAACACTAAAAATTTAAAAGAACAAGATGAAGAGGAACTAGATAGTAAAGTGTGCCCGAGTGTACCCTCAAGCAAGAGAACTCTAACCCAAGGCAGTGTAAGACCATGGTACAGAGGCTATGGCACTACCCAAGACTAGAGAACAATGGTTTGATTTTGGAGTGTCCTTCTCCTAGAAGAGCTGCTTACCATAGCTAAAGTCTCTCTTCTACCCTTACCAAGAGGAAAGTAGCCACTGAACAATTACAGTGCAGTAGTTAACCCCTTGGGTGAAGAAGAATTGTCTAGTAATCACAGTGTTATCAGGTGTATGAGGACAGAGGAGAATCTGTAAAGGATAGGCCAGACTATTTGGTGTCTGTGTAGGCAAAGGGAAAGAACCGTAACCAGAGAGAAGGGTCCTATGTAGTACCGTCTGGCCAGTCAAAGGACCCCATAACTCTCTAGCGGTAGTATCTCAACGGGCGGCTGGTGCCCAGGCCAACCTACTACTGACCATGAATGGGAGGTAAATCAGTTGTTGTTTGTGGATGATACTGTACTGGTTGCAGACACAGAAGAGAAGCTTGGACGATTAGTGACAGAATTTGGAAGTGTGTGTGAGAGAAGGAAGTTGAGAGTTAATGTGGGTAATAGTAAGGTTATGAGATGTACGAGAAGGGAAAGTGGTGCAAGGTTGAATGTCCTGTTGAATGGAGAGTTACTTGAGGAGGTGGATCAGTTTAAGTACTTGGGGTCTGTTGTTGCAGCAAATGGTGGAGTGGAAGCAGATGTACGTCTGAGTGAATGAAGGTTGCAAAGTGTTGGGGGCAGTTAAGGGAGTAGTAAAATACAGAGGGTTGGGCATGAATGTAAAGTGTGTTCTATATGAGAAAGTGATTGTACCAACCGTGATGTATGGATCGGAGTTGTGGGGAATGAAAGTGATGGAGAGACAGTAATTGAATGTGTTTGAGATGAAGTGTCTAAGGAGTATGGCTGGGGTATCTCGAGTAGATAGGGTTAGGAACGAAGTGGTGAGAGTGAGAACGGGTGTAAGAAATGAGTTAGCAGCTAGAGTGGATATGAATGTGTTGAGGTGGTTGGCCATGTTGAGAGAATGGAAAATGGATGTCTGTTAAAGGTGGTGATGAATGCAAGAGTTGATGGGAGAAGTACAAGAGGAAGGCCAAGGTTTGGGTGGATGGATGGAGTGAAGGAAGCTCTGGGTGATAGGATAGATGTGAGCGAGGCAAGACAGCGTGCTAGTAATAGGAATGAATGGCGAGCGATTGTGACGCAGTTCCGGTAGGCCCTGCTGCTGCCTCCGATGCCTTAGGTGACCGCGGAGGTAGCAGCAGTAGGGGATTCAGCATTATGAAGTTTCATCTGTGGTGGATAATGTGGGAGGGTGGGCTGTGACACCCTAGCAGTACCAGCTGAACTCGGTTGAGTCCCTTGTTAGGCTGGGAGGAACGTAGAGTAGAGGTTCCCTTTTTGTTTTTGTTTCTTTGTTGATGTCGGCTACCCCCCCAAAATTGGGGGAAGTGCCATGGTATATGTATGTATGTACATATATGCATATACCAAGGCACTTCCCTCAATTTTGCGGGGTAGCCGACATCAAACAAATGAAACAAAAGAGGGGACCTCTCCTCTCTATGCTCCTCCCAGCCTGACAAGGGACTTAATAGAGTTCATTTATAAACTATAAAAACTTCAAAATAGGAAGAGAAATAAGATAAAATTGTAAAACTAACAAATCAAATCACTAATGGTAATTAACTTTTTGTTGGGCAAGGAAAAGAAAAAATAAAGTACTACAAAAACTTGTAAAGCTCAAGGCTTTAATATCAAGGAAGATACTGAAGCCACCAGCTCTTACATCTTTGCGCTTCATTCTTCGGGATGACACCTTGTAGTAATAATTCCCATCGATGCCCAAGTCTTGCGTGCAGGAAGCTAGCAAGGCCTTAACCTGAAATCATAATAGAATTAAAGACATACAGTATCCTAAAAATTTAAAATCTGGCTGAGCTAACTGAGTTACAACCTTCAAACCTTACAAAAACCTTTTCAAAATTTATTGTCCTGGGTGTTATTGCAAATGTTCGATCAGCGAGACTACATGGACACAAAATTCTTTTCGTTTTCTTAACATATGATCCATTTATGGACGACCCACTTCTTTATAGTACTGCATCTCAAGTGGGGTCTCTACAGACAAGGAAATTATTGTTAAGGAAAGAATGGTTAGAAGGAATGTTATTTCCTCCATGATTGAAAAAAAAGGTCAAAAATTTTTGCAGAAAAACAAGTTACACTTGGAACCCAAATCCCTCTTAGTAATCAATCAAGACAAATTGTTCAGACTGATCCACAACTTTTATTTCTATTCCAGTCAATAATGAAGTATCTACTAAAGAGCAGGTTATATATTCTTGAATATGAGCTTTGTGGTCAAGCATGGGTTCTTCAGAACTAACCTGTCTTAAAAGAGGCATTGTGGGCCCTAAACTGTGTAGCATGTGATAGTTAGAAGTGCTACTACAGCGTATATCATGGCTAGAAGGTTTCACATTTGAAGAGATCATTGCCCAGTATTATAAGTATGTCGCATCTAGGTACAGGAAAGCCTTTAGTATTTGATGGATATGGAAATGTGGACTACATCAAATATGCTACTCAATGCTTGTGTTTAGGAAGTTGTGTTGGTGTTGGGTTATCCATCCTAAACAGTTGTGAAATTAAGTAAAGATTTTCCCAGCTAATAAAAATTAAGCAAATGTTTATAAACTTGGTATGAAAGGTCCTGTTGGAAGTAGGATGTAATGTAACTCGCACAAGAGAAGATACAGTGATTTCAAAGGGTAAAACTACCCTGAACACTAAAAATTGTAAAAAAATCACTAATAGCAATGATATTGATTTGTTGGTACTCCTTTATTATGCTAATATCTTTCCCAGACTAGAGCCAAAGGAAAACACCCTGAAGAGGTGGTTTGGAATTATCTTAAAGAGCATCAAAGCTCCAGGAAAAGTCATATGTGTTGACACACACACACACGCACACTGTATGCTAGCTTTTTGAGTCCACAAGCAGAGTTTATAGATAGGGTAAGGCTAAAGGCTTAAAATGGTTAATGAATGATAAAAACATGTCCACTAGGTACAGGTGTTTGGTTAAAGAAAGCGGAAGGAGGAAAAGGCCTTAGAGCGAGTCTACAATGGCAAAAGATATGGAAACAAATATTCTTAATTTCAAGCACTTCAAGAAGGTAGTAGAGCCCTCAAAATCTTTTGAGGTCAGGTAATTGCCACCAACAAGAGCAGCACCCAACTCTACAGCCTCAGTCATTTACCCAAAATTCAAGGATGCAGATGTGAAAAAAAAGGAGATGAAAGCAAAAACATGACAAACTTGCAACCTGACCACTAGTTTTCACAAACCTTACTACAATCTAAAAAATCTATTAGCTTGAGTCACCTAAAAATCTAAATCAGCCTAAAAGGCATTAATACACTTATCTTATTGACTGCAGTTAAACAAATCACAAGGTTCAAAAAGTTCAATTTCAAAATGAGACATGACCCAAGGAAACTTTTGGGTACTAAAAAAAACATATTGGTAAACACATTTAAAGAATCTAGCTTATTAATTTCTTGTGAATAGGCAACTTTACTATAAAATTAGATTCCTTTTATTCAGGAATAAGGATGGGGAAGTTAAACCTAGCCATAGAGAAATGGGAAGAAACATTTATATTCATAACAATGGTCCAGTATTTTTACCTGCTTTTCATGCTCAAAGGTAATATAGACATAACCCTTCTGAGGATTTGAAGAGCTTTCCTTGCCAGGCCATTCCACCCTAATTGACCCAAATTCTATGAAGGTCTGCTTCAATACTAATTCAGTGACATCCCAAGGCACTCCTCCAAGAAAAACCTGAAAATACATTTTACATTAAAAAATTTTTAAAATGACTAGTTAGTCACCCTGCTTTTTAGTTTTCTAAAATTGTGACAAAACACCCAAAAAAAAAAAAAAAAAAAAAAAAAAAAAAGATTCATTGTAAATTGGTATATCTGGGTCTTGATGGTAAATTTCCTTCATTGTATAATTTAAATATTTTGGGTATGAGGTCCAGAATATGAACATTTTTGTAGTTTGTCTCTTGCCTTATTCAATAACTAAGTGATTAAGATTAATTTTAAAATTACCCATACATATACCAAGGCACTTCCCCTAATCTTGGGGGGTAGCCAACATCAGACAAATGAAACAAAAAAGGGGACCTCTACTCTCTACGTTCCTCCCAGCCTAACAAGGGACTCACCGAGTTCGGCTGGTACTGCTAGGGTGGCACAGCCCACCCTCACCCGTTATCCACCACAGATGAAGCTTCATAACGCCGAATCCCCTACTGCTGCTACCTCCGCGGTCATCCAAGGACCGGAGGAAGCAGCAGGGCCTACCGGAACGCCGTCACAATCGCTCGCCATTCATTCCTATTTCTAGCACCATCCACCCAACCCTTTGCCTTCCTCTTGTACTTCTCCCATCAACTCTTGCATTCATCACCTTCTTTAGCAGACAGCCATTTTCCATTCTCTCAACATGGCCAAACCACCTCAACACATTCATATCCACTCTAGCTGCTAACTCATTTCTTACACCCGTTCTCACCCTCACTACTTCGTTCCTGACCCTATCTACTCGAGATACACCAGCCATACTCCTTTGACACTTCATCTAAACCCATTCAATTTCTGTCTCTCAGTCACTTTCATTCCCCACAACTCAGATCCATACATCACAGTTGGTACAATTACTTTCTTATACAGAACTCTCTTTACATTCATGCCCAACCCTCTATTTTTTACTACTACCTTAACTGGCCCCACCACTTTGCATCTTTCATTCACTCTGACGTACATCTGCTTCCACTCCACCATTTGCTGCAACCACAGATGCAAAGTACTTAAACTGATCCACCTCCTCAAGTAACTCCATTCAACATGACATTCAACCTCGCACCACCCTCCCTTCTCGTACATCTCAAACTTCCTCTTACCCACATTAACCCTTTTACCCCCAAATGACGTACTGGTACGTTTCACAAAACCCATCCCTTTACCCCGATGGACGTACTTGTACCGGTACGTCCTTGCAAAAAAAAATGCTATAAAAAAATTTCTTCATATTTTTGATAATTTTTTGAAAAAATTCAGGCATTTTCCAAGAGAATGAGACCAACCTGACCTCTCTCTGACAAAAATTAAGGCTGTTAGAGCAATTTAAGAAAAATATACTGCAAAATGTGCTGGGAAAAAAAGAACCCCTTGGGGGTTAAGGATTGGAAATTTCCAAAGAGCCTGGGGGTAAGAGAGTTAACTCAACTTCCTTCTTTCACACACCCTTCCGAATTGTCACTAATTGGCCAAGCTTCTCTTCTGCGTCCGCAACCAGTACAGTATCATCCGCAAACAACAACTGATTTACCTCCCATTCATGGTCATTCTCGCCTACCAGTTTTAATCCTCGTCCAAGCATTCACCTCTCACCACTCCATCAACATACAAGTTAAACAACCATGGCAATATCACACACCCCTGTCTCGGCCCCACTCTCACCGGAAACCAATCGCTCACTTCATTTCCTATCCTAACACATGCTTTACTACCTTTGTAAAAACTTTTCACTGCTTGCAACAACCTTCCACCAACTCCATATAACTTCATCACATTCCACATTGCTTCCCTACCAACTATCATACGCTTTCTCCAGATCCATAAACGCAACATACACCACCTTACCTTTAGCTAAATATTTCTCACATATCTGCCTAACACTAAAAATTTGATTCACACAACCCCTACCTCTTCTAAAACCACCCTGTATTTCTAAGATTGCATTCTCTGTTTTATCCTTAATTCTATTAATCAGTACTCTACCATATACTTTTCCAACTACACTCAAAAAACTAATACCCCTTGAATTACAACACTCATGCACATCCCCCTTACCTTTATATAGTGGTACAATACAAGCACAAACCCTATCTACTGGTACCATTGACAACACAAAACACATATTAAACAATCTCCCAAGTACAGTCACACCCCCCTTCCTTTAAGATCTCAGCTCTCACACCATCCATACCAGATGCTTTTCCTACTCTTGTTTCATCTAGTGCTCTCCTCACTTCCTCTATTGTAATCTCTCTCTCATTCTAATCTCCCATAACCGGCACCTCAATACCTGCAACAGCAATTATATCTGCCTCCCTATTATCCTCAACATTCATTAAACTTTCAAAATACTCTGCCCACCTTTTCCTTGCCTCCTCTCCTTTTAACAACCTTCAATTTCCATCTTTCACTGTCTCTTCAATTCTTGAACCAGCCTTCCTTACTCTCTTCACTTCTTTCCAAAACTACTACTTATTCTCTTCATATGAATGACCCAATCCCTGACCCCACCTCAGGTCAGCTGCCCTCTTTGCCTCACTTACCTTGCGCTTGACTTCCACATTTTCTCTCTATATCTTTCATACTTCTCTACACTATTACTTTGCAGCCATTCTTCAAAAGCCCTCTTTCTCTTCCACTTTTACCTTCACTCCTTCATTCCACCATTCACTGCCCTTCCTCATGCTGCCTCCAACAAACATCTTGCCACACACATCACTTGCAATCCCAACAAAATTTCCTTTTACTAACTTCCACTCCTCCTCTAAATTACCAGTTTCTCTTACTTTCACTTCATCATATGCCATTTTCAACCTTTCTTGATATTTATTTTTTACCCGCGGTTATTAGCTCAAACCCTCACTAGCTCCCTTTTACATCCACCTAACTCTATTCCCCCACTCTTAAGCTACAACTAATTTTCCTTCTACCAAAAAATGATCAGACATACTGTTAGCCATACCCCTAAACACGTGCACGTCTTTCAATCTTCCAAACATTCTTTTAGTTATCAACACAACTCATTAACGCCCTTTCTACCACTCTTCCATTTGCCACTCTTACCCATGTATACTTGTTTTCATATTTCTTTTTGAAAAAGCTAGAACTTATCACCATCTCTTGGTCAACACGCATATCTACCAGTCTCGCCAATCTCATTTTCACCTGGTAAGCCTTACTTCCCAATGCCACCTACCTCTCCAGCACCCACTCTAGCATTTAAGTCACCCATGACAACTACATAATTCCTTCTACCCAGTCCTTCTATACGCCTAGTTAGTTCATTCCAGAACTCATTCTGCTCTTCTCTTTTCTCACAACCTGGCCCATATGCACTGACAAAAGCCCAACATTCCTTACCCAACCTAACCCTTAACCACATTAACCTAGATGATATCTCCTTCCATTCCACTACTTTACCTGTCATCCATTCACTCAGCAATAAAGCCACATCTTCTCTTGCTCTTCCCCTTTCAATTCCAGACACACTACCCTATTATCCTCAACATTCATTAAACTTTCAAAATACTCGGCCCACCTTTTCCTTGCCTCCTCTCCTTTTAACAACCTTCAATTTCCATCTTTCACTGTCTCTTCAATTCTTGAACCAGCCTTCCTTACTCTCTTCACTTCTTTCCAAAACTACTACTTATTCTCTTCATATGAATGACCCAATCCCTGACCCCACCTCAGGTCAGCTGCCCTCTTTGCCTCACTTACCTTGCGCTTGACTTCCACATTTTCTCTCTATATCTTTCATACTTCTCTACACTATTACTTTGCAGCCATTCTTCAAAAGCCCTCTTTCTCTTCCACTTTTACCTTCACTCCTTCATTCCACCATTCACTGCCCTTCCTCATGCTGCCTCCAACAAACATCTTGCCACACACATCACTTGCAATCCCAACAAAATTTCCTTTTACTAACTTCCACTCCTCCTCTAAATTACCAGTTTCTCTTACTTTCACTTCATCATATGCCATTTTCAACCTTTCTTGATATTTATTTTTTACCCGCGGTTATTAGCTCAAACCCTCACTAGCTCCCTTTTACATCCACCTAACTCTATTCCCCCACTCTTAAGCTACAACTAATTTTCCTTCTACCAAAAAATGATCAGACATACTGTTAGCCATACCCCTAAACACGTGCACGTCTTTCAATCTTCCAAACATTCTTTTAGTTATCAACACAACTCATTAACGCCCTTTCTACCACTCTTCCATTTGCCACTCTTACCCATGTATACTTGTTTTCATATTTCTTTTTGAAAAAGCTAGAACTTATCACCATCTCTTGGTCAACACGCATATCTACCAGTCTCGCCAATCTCATTTTCACCTGGTAAGCCTTACTTCCCAATGCCACCTACCTCTCCAGCACCCACTCTAGCATTTAAGTCACCCATGACAACTACATAATTCCTTCTACCCAGTCCTTCTATACGCCTAGTTAGTTCATTCCAGAACTCATTCTGCTCTTCTCTTTTCTCACAACCTGGCCCATATGCACTGACAAAAGCCCAACATTCCTTACCCAACCTAACCCTTAACCACATTAACCTAGATGATATCTCCTTCCATTCCACTACTTTACCTGTCATCCATTCACTCAGCAATAAAGCCACATCTTCTCTTGCTCTTCCCCTTTCAATTCCAGACACACTACCCTATTATCCTCAACATTCATTAAACTTTCAAAATACTCGGCCCACCTTTTCCTTGCCTCCTCTCCTTTTAACAACCTTCAATTTCCATCTTTCACTGTCTCTTCAATTCTTGAACCAGCCTTCCTTACTCTCTTCACTTCTTTCCAAAACTACTACTTATTCTCTTCATATGAATGACCCAATCCCTGACCCCACCTCAGGTCAGCTGCCCTCTTTGCCTCACTTACCTTGCGCTTGACTTCCACATTTTCTCTCTATATCTTTCATACTTCTCTACACTATTACTTTGCAGCCATTCTTCAAAAGCCCTCTTTCTCTTCCACTTTTACCTTCACTCCTTCATTCCACCATTCACTGCCCTTCCTCATGCTGCCTCCAACAAACATCTTGCCACACACATCACTTGCAATCCCAACAAAATTTCCTTTTACTAACTTCCACTCCTCCTCTAAATTACCAGTTTCTCTTACTTTCACTTCATCATATGCCATTTTCAACCTTTCTTGATATTTATTTTTTACCCGCGGTTATTAGCTCAAACCCTCACTAGCTCCCTTTTACATCCACCTAACTCTATTCCCCCACTCTTAAGCTACAACTAATTTTCCTTCTACCAAAAAATGATCAGACATACTGTTAGCCATACCCCTAAACACGTGCACGTCTTTCAATCTTCCAAACATTCTTTTAGTTATCAACACAACTCATTAACGCCCTTTCTACCACTCTTCCATTTGCCACTCTTACCCATGTATACTTGTTTTCATATTTCTTTTTGAAAAAGCTAGAACTTATCACCATCTCTTGGTCAACACGCATATCTACCAGTCTCGCCAATCTCATTTTCACCTGGTAAGCCTTACTTCCCAATGCCACCTACCTCTCCAGCACCCACTCTAGCATTTAAGTCACCCATGACAACTACATAATTCCTTCTACCCAGTCCTTCTATACGCCTAGTTAGTTCATTCCAGAACTCATTCTGCTCTTCTCTTTTCTCACAACCTGGCCCATATGCACTGACAAAAGCCCAACATTCCTTACCCAACCTAACCCTTAACCACATTAACCTAGATGATATCTCCTTCCATTCCACTACTTTACCTGTCATCCATTCACTCAGCAATAAAGCCACATCTTCTCTTGCTCTTCCCCTTTCAATTCCAGACACACTACCCTATTATCCTCAACATTCATTAAACTTTCAAAATACTCGGCCCACCTTTTCCTTGCCTCCTCTCCTTTTAACAACCTTCAATTTCCATCTTTCACTGTCTCTTCAATTCTTGAACCAGCCTTCCTTACTCTCTTCACTTCTTTCCAAAACTACTACTTATTCTCTTCATATGAATGACCCAATCCCTGACCCCACCTCAGGTCAGCTGCCCTCTTTGCCTCACTTACCTTGCGCTTGACTTCCACATTTTCTCTCTATATCTTTCATACTTCTCTACACTATTACTTTGCAGCCATTCTTCAAAAGCCCTCTTTCTCTTCCACTTTTACCTTCACTCCTTCATTCCACCATTCACTGCCCTTCCTCATGCTGCCTCCAACAAACATCTTGCCACACACATCACTTGCAATCCCAACAAAATTTCCTTTTACTAACTTCCACTCCTCCTCTAAATTACCAGTTTCTCTTACTTTCACTTCATCATATGCCATTTTCAACCTTTCTTGATATTTATTTTTTACCCGCGGTTATTAGCTCAAACCCTCACTAGCTCCCTTTTACATCCACCTAACTCTATTCCCCCACTCTTAAGCTACAACTAATTTTCCTTCTACCAAAAAATGATCAGACATACTGTTAGCCATACCCCTAAACACGTGCACGTCTTTCAATCTTCCAAACATTCTTTTAGTTATCAACACAACTCATTAACGCCCTTTCTACCACTCTTCCATTTGCCACTCTTACCCATGTATACTTGTTTTCATATTTCTTTTTGAAAAAGCTAGAACTTATCACCATCTCTTGGTCAACACGCATATCTACCAGTCTCGCCAATCTCATTTTCACCTGGTAAGCCTTACTTCCCAATGCCACCTACCTCTCCAGCACCCACTCTAGCATTTAAGTCACCCATGACAACTACATAATTCCTTCTACCCAGTCCTTCTATACGCCTAGTTAGTTCATTCCAGAACTCATTCTGCTCTTCTCTTTTCTCACAACCTGGCCCATATGCACTGACAAAAGCCCAACATTCCTTACCCAACCTAACCCTTAACCACATTAACCTAGATGATATCTCCTTCCATTCCACTACTTTACCTGTCATCCATTCACTCAGCAATAAAGCCACATCTTCTCTTGCTCTTCCCCTTTCAATTCCAGACACACTACCCTATTATCCTCAACATTCATTAAACTTTCAAAATACTCGGCCCACCTTTTCCTTGCCTCCTCTCCTTTTAACAACCTTCAATTTCCATCTTTCACTGTCTCTTCAATTCTTGAACCAGCCTTCCTTACTCTCTTCACTTCTTTCCAAAACTACTACTTATTCTCTTCATATGAATGACCCAATCCCTGACCCCACCTCAGGTCAGCTGCCCTCTTTGCCTCACTTACCTTGCGCTTGACTTCCACATTTTCTCTCTATATCTTTCATACTTCTCTACACTATTACTTTGCAGCCATTCTTCAAAAGCCCTCTTTCTCTTCCACTTTTACCTTCACTCCTTCATTCCACCATTCACTGCCCTTCCTCATGCTGCCTCCAACAAACATCTTGCCACACACATCACTTGCAATCCCAACAAAATTTCCTTTTACTAACTTCCACTCCTCCTCTAAATTACCAGTTTCTCTTACTTTCACTTCATCATATGCCATTTTCAACCTTTCTTGATATTTATTTTTTACCCGCGGTTATTAGCTCAAACCCTCACTAGCTCCCTTTTACATCCACCTAACTCTATTCCCCCACTCTTAAGCTACAACTAATTTTCCTTCTACCAAAAAATGATCAGACATACTGTTAGCCATACCCCTAAACACGTGCACGTCTTTCAATCTTCCAAACATTCTTTTAGTTATCAACACAACTCATTAACGCCCTTTCTACCACTCTTCCATTTGCCACTCTTACCCATGTATACTTGTTTTCATATTTCTTTTTGAAAAAGCTAGAACTTATCACCATCTCTTGGTCAACACGCATATCTACCAGTCTCGCCAATCTCATTTTCACCTGGTAAGCCTTACTTCCCAATGCCACCTACCTCTCCAGCACCCACTCTAGCATTTAAGTCACCCATGACAACTACATAATTCCTTCTACCCAGTCCTTCTATACGCCTAGTTAGTTCATTCCAGAACTCATTCTGCTCTTCTCTTTTCTCACAACCTGGCCCATATGCACTGACAAAAGCCCAACATTCCTTACCCAACCTAACCCTTAACCACATTAACCTAGATGATATCTCCTTCCATTCCACTACTTTACCTGTCATCCATTCACTCAGCAATAAAGCCACATCTTCTCTTGCTCTTCCCCTTTCAATTCCAGACACACTACCAGACATTTCACCAAACATCCATTCACCTTTCCCTTTTATCAACATGAATACTGCATTATAGGATATGCTGCTGGGTAATTCAATTTTCTGTACTATTTTTATAAGTTTTGACAGCCCTTTGTACTTCGTAACTGAAAACTTCATAAATACAGGTTATATTCAAAACAACTTATTATCTATGCTGGTGAATTACCATCATAGATCAATCATTTGACCTAAATTATTCTGTGGCCGCGGAGGCATATAAAAATTAGAATAGCGCCAACGTTATCCCTGCGTGTCGTAAGAGGCGACTAAAAGGGACGGGACGAGGGGGCTGGGAACCCCCTCTCCTGTAAAAAATTCCTGCGAGACATCGACAAGGAGATGGAGCTGGGGGGAGAGTGACTGCTCCCCGCACTCTAGTTTTGGGGTGTTTAAATGTGCGTGGATGTAGTACGATAGAGAGTAAAAGATGTGAGATTGGAAGTATGTTTAGAAGTAGAAGGATGGATGTATTGGCCTTGTGTGAGACAAGGATGAAAGGAAAGGGTGAAGTGATGTTTGGTGAAATGTCTGGTAGAGTGTCTGGGATTGAAAGGGGAAGAGCGAGAGAGGGTGTGGCGTTATTGCCGAGTGAATGTATGACAGGTAAAGTAGTGGAATGGAAGGAGATATCATCTAGGTTAATGTGGGTAAGGGTTAGGTTGGGTAGGGAATGTTGGGCGTTTGTCAGTGCGTATGGGCCAGGTAGTGAGAAAAGTGAAGAAGAGCGGAATGAGTTCTGGAATGATTTAACTAGGTGTGTAGAAGGACTGGGTAGAAGGAATTATGTAGTTGTTATGGGTGACTTAAATGCTTGAGTGGGCGCTGGAGAGGTAGAGGGTGTCATTGGTAAGTATGGCGTACCAGGTGAAAATGAGAGTGGTGAGAGACTGGTAGACATGTGTGTTGAACAAGAGATGGTAATAAGTGCTAGCTTCTTTAAAAAGAAAGATAAAAATAAGTATACATGGGTAAGAGTGGCAAATGGAATAGTAGAAAGGGCATTAATGGATTATGTGTTGGTAACTAAAAGAATGTTTGGAAGATTGAAAGACGTGCACGTGTTTAGGGGTATGGCTAACAGTATGTCTGATCATTTTTTGGTGGAAGGAAAATTAGTTGTAGCAAAAGAGTGGGGGAATAGAGTAGGTGGATGTAAAAGGGAGGTAGTGAGGATTGAAGAGCTAATAAAACCGGGAGTAAAAAGTAAATATCAGGAAAGGTTGAAAATGGCATATGATGAGGTGAGAGTAAGAGAAACTGGTAATTTAGAGGAGGAGTGGAAGTTAGTAAAAGAAAATTTTGTTGGGATTGCAAGTGATGTATGTGGCAAGAAGGTTGTTGGAGGCAGCATGAGGAAGGGCAGTGAATGGTGGAATGGAGGAGTGAAGGTGAAAGTGGAAGAGAAAAAGAGGGCTTTTGAAGAATGGCTGCAGAGTAATAGTATAGAGAAGTATGAAAAATATAGAGAGAAAAAGGTGGAAGTAAAGCGCAAGGTACGTGAGGCAAAGAGGGCAGCTGACCTGAGGTGGGGTCAGGGATTGGGTCAGTCATATGAAGAGAATAAGAAGAAGTTTTGGAAAGAAGTGAAGAGAGTAAGGAAGGCTGGCGCAAGAATTGAAGAGACAGAGAAAGATGGAAATGGAAGGTTGTTAAAAGGAGAGGAGGCAAGGAAAAGGTGGGCGGAATATTTTGAAAGTTTGCTGAATGTTGAGGATAATAGGGAGGCAGATATAATTGCTGTTCCAGGTGTTGAGGTGCCAATGATGGGAGATGAGAATGAGAGAGAGAGATAACAATAGATGAAGTGAGGAGAGCACTAGATGAAACGAGAGTAGGAAAAGCATCTGGTATGGACGGTGTGAAAGCTGAGATGTTGAAGGAAGGGGGTGTGACTGTACTTGAATGGTTGGTGAGATTGTTTAATATGTGTTTTGTGTTGTCAATGGTACCAGTAGATTGGGTTTGTGCATGTATTGTACCACTATATAAGGGTAAGGGAGATGTGCATGAGTGTTGTAATTCAAGAGGTATTAGTTTGTTGAGTGTAGTTGGAAAAGTGTATGGTAGAGTATTGATTAATAGGATTAAGGATAAAACAGAGAATGCAATCTTGGAAGTACAGGGTGGTTTTAGAAGAGGTAGGGGTTGTATGAATCAGATTTTTACAGTTAGGCAGATATGCGAGAAATATTTAGCAAAAGGTAAGGAGGTGTATGTTGCGTTTATGGATCTGGAGAAAGCATATGATAGAGTTGATAGGGAAGCAATGTGGAATGTGATGAAGTTATATGGAGTTGGTGGAAGGTTGTTGCAAGCAGTGAAAAGTTTATACAAAGGTAGTAAAGCATGTGTTAGAATAGGAAATGAAGTGAGTGATTGGTTTCCGGTGAGAGTGGGGCTGAGACAGGGATGTGTGATGTCGCCGTGGTTGTTTAACTTGTATGTTGATGGAGTGGTGAGAGAGGTGAATGCTCGAGTGCTTGGACGAGGATTAAAACTGGTAGGCGAGAATGACCATGAATGGGAGGTAAATCAGTTGTTGTTTGCGGATGATACTGTACTGGTAGCAGACACAGAAGAGAAGCTTGACAGACTAGTGACAGAATTTGGAAGGGTGTGTGAGAGAAGGAAGTTGAGAGTTAATGTGGGTAAGAGTAAGGTTATGAGATGTACGAGAAGGGAAGGTGGTGCAAGGTTGAATGTCATGTTGAATGGAGAGTTACTTGAGGAGGTGGATCAGTTTAAGTACTTGGGGTCTATTGTTGCAGCAAATGGTGGAGTGGAAGCAGATGTACGGCAGAGAGTGAATGAAGGTTGCAAAGTGTTGGGGGCAGTTAAGGGAGTAGTAAAAAATAGAGGGTTGGGCATGAATGTAAAGAGAGTTCTATATGAGAAAGTGATTGTACCAACTGTGATGTATGGATCGGAGTCGTGGGGAATGAAAGTGATGGAGAGACAGAAATTGAATGTGTTTGAGATGAAGTGTCTAAGGAGTATGGCTGGTGTATCTCGAGTAGATAGGGTTAGGAACGAAGTGGTGAGGGAGAGAACAGGTGTAAGAAATGAGTTAGCGGCTAGAGTGGATATGAATGTGTTGAGGTGGTTTGGCCATGTTGAGAGAATGGAAAATGGTTGTCTGCTAAAGAGGGTGATGAATGCAAGAGTTGATGGGAGAAGTACAAGAGGAAGGCCAAGGTTTGGGTGGATGGATGGTGTGAAGAAAGCTCTGGGTGATAGGAGGATAGATGTGAGAGAGGCAAGAGAGCGCGCTAGAAATAGGAATGAATGGCGAGCGATTGTGACGCAGTTCCAGTAGGCCCTGCTGCTTCCTCCGGTGCCTTAGATGACCGCGGAGGTAGCAGCAGTAGGGGAGTCAGCATTATGAAGCTTCATCTGTGGTGGAAATGTGGGAGGTTGGGCTGTGGCACCCTAGCAGTACCAGCTGAACTCGGTTGAGTCCCTGATTAGGCTGAAGGAACATAGAGAGTAGAGGTCCCCTTTTTGTTTTGTTTCATTGTTGGTGTCGGCTACCCCCCAAAATTGGGGGAAGTGCCTTGGTATATGGATGGATGGATTCTATTTTGAAATTGACAGTTTTGAGAACTGTAACAAATTTCGCTACAAGGGAGCTGAAACTTCAAACACGCAAACTGTTATGCATTTCCCTAATTATTTATAAAGTACAGTGATACCTCTGTATACGAAAGTTTATACTTATGAAAAATTCAGGATGCGAAAAGTGATTCAAAGATTTTTATGCCCCAGGATACGGATAAAATTTCAGGATACGAAAACCTTACGAGATCCCAACTCTTCGCCGAGAGTAATTTTAAAAAGCGCGCGCCACCTGATTTTGAACTTTGGTAGACTCACTTACAGCCTCCCGCTCACCCATTGGTTATCTCCCTACTTAGACGCTAGCTGACGCCATAAGATCCTGCTTTCCTATTGGTCGGCAACTATCCCAGCTTGCCTATGCACGGGCGTTCATCTCTCTCTCTCTCTCTCTTTTCGTTCCGACAGCGGTATCGTTAACAGACATTGTGTGCTTTCACTTGTTTGACTTAGTGTTAATATACAGTACATTCGTACGCCACGTGTTATCGTTAATAAACATTCGTTACTGTGCACTGTACTGTATTAGTGTTTACTATACATAGACTGTATATAACGTTACGTAGTGTATTATATTACGTATTACTGTAGCCATGGGTCCCAAGAATTTTGCCGAAGGAAAGAAGAAGACGATGCTCTCGATGGAGACGAAACTTGAAATCGTTAAAAAGTACGAGTCTGGCATGCGTTTAAGTGCGATCGCCAAGGAGTATGGCCGGAATCCGTCTACGATAGGCACCATCCTGAAGCAGAAGGCGGCCATCAAAGCAGCAACACCTTCTAAGGGCGTCACTATTTTCTCCAACAAGAGAACGCACGTGCATGACGAGATGGAGAGGCTGCTGCTTGTGTGGATCAAGGACAAACAGATCTCAGGAGACACCATCACTGAGACTACAATTTGCCAGAAGGCCTCCGCCATTTTCGGTGATCTCGTGCGTGCTCAGGCCGAAGAAGGAGCAGGAGAAGGAACATCCCAGCAGGAACTCCCAGAGTTCAAGGCTTCTCGTGGGTGGTTCGAGAAGTTCAAGAAAAGGACTGGCATCCATTCAGTGGTACGGCATGGGGAGGCAGCCAGCTCGGACACGAAGGCCGCCGAAGCCTTTGTTAAAACGTTCGACGAGTTGACTCTGCAGGAAGGCTACAGTTCGCAGCAAGTTTTCAATTGCGACGAAACTGGGCTTTTCTGGAAGAAAATGCCTCGTCTGACGTTCATCACGGCGGAGGAGAAGAGGCTACCCGGACATAAGCCTATGAAGGACAGGCTTACCCTTGCTTTTTGTGCGCAAAACGCCAGTGGGGACTGCAAGATAAAGCCCCTGCTGGTGTACCATTCAGAAAATCCCCGAGCCTTCAAAGCCCACAAAGTCATTAAGGAGAACCTTCCCGTGATGTGGAAGGCGAATGCAAAAGCCTGGGTAACGAGGCAGCTGTTCATTGATTGGGTGAATGTCTGCTTCGGTCCGACTGTCCGAAAATATTTGGAAGAAAAGCGCCTCCCTATGAAATTTCTGCTGGTGTTGGACAATGCTCCAGCTCACCCTCCTGGCCTCGAAGAATATCTTCTGGCCGAGTATTCCTTCATAAAGGTCCTGTATCTACCGCCTAACACCACCCCTCTCCTCCAGCCCATGGACCAGCAAGTTATTTCTAATTTAAAAAAATTGTACGCTAAGCATCTCTTCAAGAGATGTTTCCAAGTCACAGAGAGTACAAACCTCACGCTGCGTGAATTTTGGAAAGATCACTTCAACGTCGTGATATACCTCAAACTCATCGATCTCGCTTGGCAGGAAGTTTCGAGGCGTACCCTAAACATCTTGGAGGAAGCTGTGGCCCGATGCCGTCTCTGCACGAGACTTCGAGGGGTTCGGGAAGCCTGGAGGAGAAGCCGAGATCGTTGACGATCCTGAACCAATTCAGCAGTCTGAGGTGGCTGACAACATACATCTTGGTACGTCCATGGGGCTGGAAGTTAGCGCGGAAGATATCGATGAACTTATCGAGGAGCACCACGAGGAGTTGACGACGGACGACTTGAAGGAGTTGGAGACGATGCAAGTGAGTGATGTTCAAGAGCAGTTCTCTAGCGGTGATGAGGAGGATGTTGCACCTTTGAAAATGGCAGACATCAAGGAAATTCTTGCATGTTTCCATAAAATGGCAGACTACGTCGAAAAGGAACATTCAGAAAAAGTTTATACCAACCGTGCGCTTGAACACTGCAATGACGTTTGCCTAACGCATTTTAGAAATGTGTTGAAAAGTAGGCAGAAACAAGCTTCAATGGATAGTTTCTTATTAAAGAGGCCAGCGGTATTAGTAGGCCAAGACGAAGGTGAAAGTAAAGAAAAGAAACAGAAAAAAGAAAGTGATGAAGAAGTAGAAGGTGAAAGTAAAGAAAAGAAACAGAAAAAAGAAAGTGATGAAGAAGTAGAAGAGATTTAGAAAATAAGAAAAACTTAAGGTTATAAAAAAGCAAAAAAAAAAAATTCAATTTTAAGTTTTATGTTACCATTAAGTGTTAAAGTAATTTTTTCTTTCATTTTATAGTTTTCCATACGTAATGTTAAGTGTTAATTATTTCTGCTATTTTTCTATTTTGTAAAGTTTAAGTGTTAAGTGTGTAAATTACTGTACGTAGTCTGTCACTTGTTACGTTTTCTGCCTTTTGCCATCCTCCTCTGCCGCGACTTCGCTATCGGACATCGTCTCAATCAAAAGGTAAGTTTCAACTTTTTTGTTACACTAATTAACTGTAACCTTTTTTTCAGAGTGTACAGGTATCAATCATTAATTTAGGTGTACGTACAGGTAACAATACACCTTCACTGATCTAAATGCTTTACGTACATACAGTACCGTAACTTTTATACAGTAGTAAAGAAAACGGACCGTTTTCTTTGGGCTTGGGGGGGATAACTTGGCTATAACTACATTATTGAATAATCTCATAGTGGTTTCTGGAATGGATTAGGCTGTTTTTAATGGTTGTGTTAATTATTGAATGATAGAAATGGCTGCATTGCATGTTTATTACTACAGTTTAGCGTGATTATGAAAGAAAAGGTGACTTTTTATAAGGCTTGGAACGGATTAGGCTATTTACATGTAAAACGCGACTCAGGATTCGAAACCGCATCCTGAACGGATTAATTTCGTATCCTGAGGCATCACTGTACTTGTTTTTTATAACACTTACGCCTGTGGATTAGCATCTTGCTAAAAGAAATGCTAGTCCATTTACATTATAATCCCAAAAGGTGACTGCCTTTGAAGCATCCCTATTATTTCAATCTTTACAAACATGCACCTTTCACTTTTATATTCTTAGCTATTTACAGACATTTGATTCACACATTTTCTTTGTTAATCTTCATATGCATAAACCTTTTTGGGTGTTTGTTTGCCTTCAAAAACTAGTCATATCTTTTACAACAAAAAACAGCCTTATGCCATAAAATATTTCCATAGTTACCCTCACGAAAAAGCTATCAACTCTTAGTGCCAACTCAACCACCTCAAAATAGGTTCCTCAAATGTTGCCATTTCCATGACCCCAACTCTACCTTAGATATCTACACAGCAATCGACCTCTCTTGTACCAAGGAGTGAAAAACACCCGAGTTATGTATGGAAAAGGCATAAAAAAAATTCTATTTAATTCCATAAATCTCTGAATAAAAAAAGGCTAAAACAAAAACTTTCTCCAGGCAGAAGGAACCACATTATACAGTTATGGTACAGAATAAGGAATATATACCAATCCAAACTAAACAAAAGCTTATTTATATCCAAAAAACACTTATTTATATTCCAAACAAAACTTCAATACTTTACCAATTTCACTTCATCCCTTACGAGACAAACTCCTTAAACATACCACACCTATACTAAAATAATTTAAAAAATATATATATACCTAAAGAGAAATTTAATGAATAAATAAAAGATATATTCTGTAATGAAATGTTTCAAATAAATATTTGTCATAATCCAATAAAAATTCTAATCTTGAACTCTATTATATTATATGAAGTTTAGTAACTTCAGGCAGCTTAAATGTAGGACTAGGTTAATGCACTTCTCTATCATACAATGGGAAAGAAAACACACCGGCAGTTTCTAAAGCCAAATAAGGAATAGTGTTGTCAAACTTGAAAAAGTTTACCTAAAATATAGAAATTTTAGTTCAGGATGACTTGCCATAGATCACTTTATGCAAGTGACCCATAAAATAGGATCAGCAAAAACATGTTTCTAGGACTCTAGCCCCAGATATCTCCCAGGGCTGAAACCTACCTACTTTTCTAAGGTTCAACATAAATCAAGTACAAGTAGAACATTGATAGTACTGCACCTTCGGTGCCAAAGTTTATTTTGAAAAGAAAGAGAAAGAGAGAGAAAGAGAGAGAGAGAGAGAGAAAGAGAAAGAGAAAGAGAGAGAAAGAGAGAAAGAGAGAGAGAAAGAGAGAGAGAGAAATAGAGAGAGAAATAGAGAAAGAGAAAGAGAGAAAGAGAGAAGAGAGAAAGAGAGAAAGAGAAAGAGAGAAAGAGAGAAAGAGAGAAAGAGAGAGAGAAAGAGGAGAGAGGAAGAGAGAGAAAGAAAGAGAGAGAGAAAGAGAGAGAAAGAGAAGAGAGGAGAAGAGAAAGAGGAGAAAGAGAAGAGAGAAAGAGAAAGAGGAAAAAGAGAAGAGAGAAAGAGAAAGAAAGAGAAAGAGAGAAGAGAAAGAAAAAGAGAGAGAGAGAGAGGAGAGAGAGAGAGAGAGAGAGAGAGAGAGAGAGAGAGAGAGAGAGAGAGAGAGAGAGAGAGAGAGAGAGAGAGAGAAAGAGAAAGAAAGAAAGAAAGAAAGAAAGAAAGAAAGAAAGAAAGAAAGAAAGAAAGAAAGAAAGAAAGAAAGAAAGAAGAGAGAGAAAGAGAGAGAGAAAGAGGAGAGAAAGAGAAAGAGAAAGAGAAAGAGAAAGAACCTCAAACTTGAAAAGCACTTACTTTGCACGAGTAAATTGGGTTCTTGTATATCTTTGGAGGCAGCTGTCCACTCCAGGTGCAAGTGGCATCGCACATCACTGAAAAGTTGAAGATTAGATAAGTTTTATTTTGGCCATAAAACCCAGTTGTTGTGTCCAAGGAGCCCAATCAGCGGTCGGATGTCCAACTGAGGGGATCCCAATAATTATCGTCAATAGTTTGAACAAGACGGCAGAAAGGAAACTAGAATATGGCATAATATTAGTGCCTTTGGTATATGTATGTATGTATTATACTAAAAGATAGTGGCCCTAGGAAAACACACTAGAAAAACTCAATGCCTAAATTAAACAGATTAGGGTTGCTTAAGGCACTAATCCCAGCAACTACACTGCGGGCAAAATTTCTCAATGAATGTTTTCAAGTGTAATTAACCATGTATATTCATTTTATTCTATATTTTATGACATGTTGCGTTCGAGCTGTAGCCATGGCAGGACGTACTTCGCTGAGTAGTGCACCGGACGGGTATTTTGAAAATTAAAGTTTATTTCAATCAACATGTGAAGCAGAAATACTTAAAAGATTTAAAGATGTCAACAACATCAGAGGATGGATATGAGGTGGAAGCCAAAAAATTAAAGCAATTTGAAGGGGCTGTGCCAAAAGCTACATATGCAGTGAGAACTAAAAGTTACAGGATAGTACAGTTCTTCAATTTCCTACTGATGCAGGTTTGAATTACCCGGAGAAGATATTATGGACGGTTAAACTAGCTAAAGCTCACAAGAAAATGGAGGCGCTTTTCAAGAATGGGAAAAATAGCTCTTGTGTAACTGTTAAGGATCAGAAGGCAGCGGACTATTTGTCAACGACTGGTTTTGATGGTGGTGTTATGATCAAGCCAGTTTTTGAAAAGATGACAAAAGTTATACTATTTGGATATCCTACTCTGCTAGATCCAGAGGATGTGAGGGATACTGGTGTTTTCCGTTGGATTCGCCGAAGGACAGTAATGGTAAAAGGAAAGAAGGAAGAAAAAAATCAGCTGGTTGGATTATTCACTGGAACAGAGCTGCCCGAGACACACTTCTTACTAGGACTTGGATATAGAAGATTAGAAGTGTACAAAGAAGCTCTGATAATTTGTTATAAGTGCAGTTTGTGGGGACAAAGCTTATCAGTGTTTAAATGACAATCGCTGTAGATTTTGCAGTAATAAACTTGATTCTAGGGATTGTGTACAGAAATTTAAAGAAAATATTATTGTTGAAAGAAAATGCTGAAATTGCGGTGGAATTCATAACGCAAGTGGCTGGGAGTGTCCTAAACGACCGATTTTCTCTTTCAAGAGAAATGAAGATAAAAGAAGCTACAAATCCACGAGAGGTGTCGTTGGATATTCCTAAGGAGAAGGAAGAGGAAACTGGGGAAATAATGAGAGTTTTAGTTGATTTCAAGAAGCTGAAATCTGTCATAAAAGCTGTAGGAGAGTTAAGTGATAAGGTTAATAATTTGATGATAGAAGGTAAGAGGTAATAGTCTGGCTAATAATTTGATGATAGAAGGAAAGAGATAATAGTCATGTGTAACTAGATTCAAAAAACGGCAAAAATGGCGAAGTCAATTGTAATGAAATAAAGATTAGCAAAACGAAGGCAGTGATGGTAGTTTTGAATATGTTAACTACCTATGGAAATAAACCAAATGGTAACTTAATGGAGTCTTTCTTAAGATATGCGGAAGGCCTTAAGCATAAATTAGATGATAATCCAGAAAGTCATATCAAAATTAATTTCATGGAATATTAAGTGTAAATTGTAGAATAAATGATTTGCATTCTCATGTTTGGGTTAATGAAATAGATATTAATTTACAAGAAGTTTGTGAATATAATAATGCGGAATTATTAAAAGGTTATAAAAAATTTGAATTACTTGCTGATGCTACAAAAAACACTAGAGGTTTGATAACTTTTAAGAATATACCAGCAGAATTAATTGTTGCTGAAAGAATAAATGATATAGAATATGTAGTTGTTAAAATTAATATAAAAAATGGTTATTTTTTTTTTTATAATTAATGTGTATATTCATGTTAATGGACACCAAACTGAGGATTTTTATGACAATATTAAGTGATAGAGATAAAATTATTATAATGGGAGATTTAAATGCAAGTCATGAATTTTTTGGTAGTATTAATGGAACAAATAATAATTGTTACTGTGAAATATTTGACAGAAACAAAAGATAAATTTGAATTATTAGGTAAAGATCCCACTCATATTCGGGGTGGGAGATTAGATTATGCACTTATATGGGGGAAGTTGTTGGTGAGTACACTGTAATTAATGAGTTACTTAGTGATCATTTTCCTACAGGTGTATATTTAAAATTAAGTAAAATTAAACTGCTTTTCAGAGAAAAAGGTATAGATTTAAAAATGAAACAAGAAAAAATTTATAAAGTATATTGAAAAGTGGTATGAGGTATATAGATTATTGGAGGTAACTGATGAAAATGAATATTATGAAGATTTTCTAAGAACTATAGATGAATTTTTAAATATTGTAAAAAAAAAAGCAAAGGGTAAGTGGCATATACCTGATTGTTGCAAAGAAATTGGTTATTGAATGGAAGTGTGTTTTAAAAGTGTCAAAATCTATGGTTAAATAATCCAACTTCAGAAATCAAAGAAACTTTGGAAAATGTTGCAACTTTATATACAGAAATTAGAAAGGAGGCAAGAGGAAAGTATTGGAATGAACATTTAATTTATCCAAATCAAAAAATTTGTCTATGATTTGGGATAATGTTAATAAAATTAGAAGAATTAAAAACAAAACCTTTGTACACCCAAATCCAATAGATGAAGAAGGTTTAAAGAAAAGTGGGAATATATTGCAAGCTTTGATAGTCTGCCGCTGGATATGAGGAATTACTTAAAAAATAGAGAAAGTTTTTAGAAAGATCTTTTTGAAAGGCAAGGAAATGTTGAGGATGATACTTGTATTCCCATAAATAGGGATGAAATTTTATATGCATTAAATACACGAAAATCTACGACACCATGTGAAGACGGAGTGCAGGGATCTCTAAAACGTCGGACATCTTCAAAAACACAAAACAACACAGAGCAAAATAAAACACGTCTGACCAACGCAGGTGCTGATAGAGGAATGTAAATAAGGGGTGGGGAGATGTAGGGGTGGAGGGGGATGTTGATGAAGGAGAGGTCTAATTGGTGAGGGATCTATGGTCGTGGTTCAATCACGCCCCAGTTTTATATACCGACACTCAGAGTGAGCAAGCTAGGTTTATTCCTGGCATTCCATGCATCTCTTTTCTCTGGTATATTCAGCAATAACTATGCCTTAGAAATGGTGATACAGGAGAATTTCACTGGCGACACAGGTTCCTCGCCCAGAAATAGATTTTTCCTTTGTCAAAATCCATTTTTTAAAAACCTTGTGATGTTAATAAATAACCCTATTGTTGACTTGTTTGTCATATACCAGTGGGAGATTGCCAAGGCCTTGGAAAACTATTATTATTCCTATTAGAAAGAGTAATGGGGTTTTTAGACCAGTTTTGCTGACCTCTTGCTTTTTTAAAATGATTGAAAGGGTAATACGAAACAGGTTAGATTATAAAATTGGAGGATTATTCTCTGAAAATTTTTATGGTTTTATTAAAGGTAAATCGACTGCTGACTGTATTATAAAGGTATTAGGTAACAATAAATCTAACTATGGGTCGTTTGTAGATTTACAGAATGCTTTTGATAAAGCAAATGAAAACATATTTGAAGAATTAGTTAATAAAGGAATATCAGGAAATTTGTTAAAGTGGATAAAAGACTATTTGTCTGATAGAAAAGGTAAAGTGATTTTCCTGGGGGTTGAATCTGATGTTTTTTATATAAGCTTCGGTACACCTCAAGGGGGTGTGTTAAGTCCTATACTATTTAATGTCCTAATGGATAGAATTGCAAGGTTTAATTTTGGAAATGATGTACAAACTATCATTTATGCTGCTGATATTGTTATTCAGTGTCATTACTTTTCTACTATGCAAAATATAGTTAATCAGATTCAAGAGTTATGTATTAATTCTGGTTTAATAACATTAATAAAAGTAAATATCAGTCACGAATAGAATGTAAAACAGATTTAGTTATGAATAATCTCAAACTGCAAAAGGTACAATCTTATATATATTTAGGATTTAATATTGGATTTAAATATAATTATGAACATATAGACTATGTAAAAATTTGTGTATTAGTAGACTTAAACCTTTAAGAGTATTGGCAAATTGTGGAAAGGGAATTGGTATCCCATTTTTAAGAATGATACATTTGACAACCATAAGGTCAATTAATCATTATTCTGCTCCACTTCTAGTGTTGTTTCCTAACAATAAGATAAGGCAATTGGAACTCATTCAAAATGAGGCATTAAGGGTTGTCTTGGGTTGTCCAAAAAACAACTCGTATTGAAGTAATGAGAATGGAAACAATATGCCCAGTGTTTGTGATAGAATAAAAGAAATAACAATGATGTGTGTCATGAAAATGATTAGGAGAGGTGAAAAGTACTTTCACAATATATATTATGGAATTGATTAATCAAAAATCAATGTATATACCAAAAAGTTACTTCAAAATCTGAAGGAGTACAATTTGACTCCGTTACGCGACTTATTTGAAGAAAAAATATCTATATGTCCTTGGAGTTTAAAATTTATAAATATTATAAAAAGAGGGTATACTATTGAATTAAAATATTTCTTAAAAAACATTAATGTAAAAAGATTAATCCTGTTCATATGTATTGTGATGGATCTGTTAGTGAACATGGAGCTGGATGTGGATTTATAAATTGTGTTTATGATGAAAATGGAGAGTAAAAAAAAAAAAAAAAACATCAAAATAGAAGGAACAAATTGTAGCACTGTTACTGAATTATGTGCTTTATATAAAGGAATAAAAGCAGTTTCTGATATTAGGAAAGATATTTTTATTTTTGTAAACAGCTAAAGTGCATTAAAATCATTGATGGCTAAAGAACCTCGTTATAAATCTGTTGTAAATAAATGTATAGATTTGGTTTATAATATTCATTTAAATAATAATAAAGTTGAATTTATATGGATACCTTCCCATGTAAATATATATTATAATGATATTGCAGATAAGTTAGCTAAACCGGGGGCAGAAAAATATGGAAGTGATATTTTTGAATTAAGTCTTAATAATATTAAAAGTCATAAGATCAGTTAGAAATCAAAATGAGCTATTAACTATTAAGCTATTACTGGAAATGGGAAGTAACTGTTTATATCATTATTTGATCATTTCTGAAGGAACAAATGTAACTTATGGAAAACGATAGACTTTCTTTGATAGTTGGGTTGTGAGACGGATTGGGATATAAGTATTAATGAGAATTTAATAAAGACAAAAATGTACCTTGTAAATTTTGTAAACAAGACTAAAGTCATAAGTTGTATCATTACATTATGGAATGTAAAGAATTTGATGGAATCTGAAATGATTCCATTGCAGATCTGTAGAACAAATATGTTTTGTAATTAATAAAATAATTGATTTTATTAAAAAATGTAAGGGAAACCATATTGTATTTTGAAATAGAATAACTTATTGCGAAAGGGAAGATAAAGGAACACTATACTTCCCTTTTGATGTAAATTATCAATAAAATTTTTGAAATTTGAATTTCTTTATAAAGCAATACTTGCATTGGATTAAGCAACTTTATTAAACCTTGAATCAAAGAATTTTTTGATCAGTGCATCCAGCCAGTTGCAGAGAGGTCTCAAGAACCTAATTTTCCCATGGACTTTGTTAAGGTATATCATATCTTGAGATCAACGCTACTGCTATCAAGTCAATAAGAGATTTTCTTCAAAAGATCAAATGGTCAGACTAGTGATTTTCTATTTGAATTGAGTATTTCAATCCCTTACATCACAAGGAAATCTAGTAGAGGCTGCACAAATTGGCATAAGGATATACATATAGTAACAGGTTTGTGTGTTACAATTACTACATTGTCAATAATAAAATTATTGTCAATTTAGGACGATTGGGCATTTAGAAGTCTTGGTTTAAGGAGATCGTTCGCCATGCCATGAATTTTTTTTTTCTACTTCAAAATACACAATTTCTATATATGTTTTAGACATACATGATACCTTCATATTTAAAAATTTCAAGTCATTTGATCAAACACTTTTCGATATATTAGCAAAAATCATGATTAAGATAAAAATTTTTAGGTAAATTTTTCTACACTTATATGACACTAATTGTTTTGAAAATCACACCATCAAACCTATATAAATCAAATAACTCTGACATTTTCCTTTTTCTTTTTGAATCAATTTCTTAATTTTCTTCGTCTAGACGTAAAACATTAATGAAAAAAAAAAAAGAAAATGGAAAATAAAAATTCTGATACACAAAGTTGTGGGATTTTTATTCCTCTTTTCAATATCTATCTCTAAAATTGAACAATAAATAAGTGAGAAAAATGTGCCTAAGTGTGAATAAATATGTTTTTGAGTTATGAGCTCCCAAAGTTTTGCAACAAATTTTCACTTTTCTTAAAAAAAGCAAGTTAACATTATGATACCCTTAGTTTGTAATCTTATTGTTTATTCCTACATAAACACACCCTAACTGAGGTAGTGTATTTAAACCGTAAGTTTACTATTACACTTGGCGTAAGGGTGTCATGAATTGCCAGCTTCTTTCACTGTTGCCAGAATTTTAGTTAGCATGTTTCAGCTTTGTACTCTTATTCATGTTTCCCTCTCATCTTGGTTCTTTTTGCTTGCTCTCTGCTTACTTTTTGTTCTTTCTATGACCTTAGGTAACATTGGCCTTGCTATACAAGTTCCCGATGATGTTGTGAAAAGACAATGTACTGTACATACGAACTGCAATTAAACAAACACGCATTATAACTTCTATGCGTCTTTGGAAACTCTGGCTGCTGTTCTTGTAGCTCGTAGTTTTCGTTCACCTACACACTACCAATGCCTTCCATTTCTGCCAGACACACGATATTTCAAAACCTAAGTGAAAAAATTGCTATATATATATATATGTAAAAATAAACAAAGATGATTCTGTCAAACTCAGTCATGCAGACGATGCAGTAAAGATGACTTCATCCTTTAACAACCGCTATATCTTCATTATTTGTAAAAATTAATTGGCCAAAACTTCTGGAGAGCATGTACGATATGTTTCTGCATACATAGAACCAATAAAACTATTTTCGATTTCTGAAAGTTGGCATGTCGAAACACCATGGCAGATGGTCCCCTTAACATGGTCTTGCAGCATCATCCACTTTTTCATAAGGTCTTTGGACTTTCAATCCATTTCAACTGTGTGTGCGTGTGTAACAAATTGCAAAGGATTTCTATAAAGGGCTAAAATGATAGATGAAATAAATTTATCTATAGAAATAAACATTTGGGCTGGAAACAAGAAGTAAAAATGCATTAAAATGCATGAGAAGATGCAAAGCAGAAGAGCCTAGCAATTTAAGAATAGATAGAGATTTCATAATAGTAAAACTTGCTGAACTTTACACAAAATGTTTGCAAGACTGCTCTGTACATACAGCTTGGAAAAAGTATATTATTTCATACAAGGGAGAAACCTAAGTACTGAAAAAATACTGCCCGATAACTTTACTCCCAGTAATATATATATATATAAAAAAAAAAGTATCTACTAAGATCCTATTAGGTCAAACAGAAAGACTTTAAACAACAAAGAGACCAGGCAGATTTCAGGAATAGGTATTCAACAACTGACCATATCCTTGTAATCAACCACCTAATGGAAAAATCAACAGTATGACAAACAACTATGTATGGAATTTAGACTGAAAAAGCTTTTAATTGTCAAACTTCAGCAGTAATGAAAGTCCTTCAAAAGGAATATTTTAACCTATATTCAAACAATTTAAGATAATATACAGGTAGTACAGCAATCCTAAACCTACATAACGAGAAAGGAATTAAGATAGGAAATTATCCACAGCATGCCTAAAGGAATTCCTAAATTTAGATTGGGAAAATGTAAGAATTTACTTGAGAACTGAATACCTTAACAACTTGAGATTTACAGATGACAGTTCTATTTAGTGAATCATGAGAGGAAATCCAAAAAGATGATAGATTTGAATAGAGAAAGCAAAAATGTACAGTAGAACTAAAAATAAATTGAGTAAAACTAAGATAATGTTCAGTGAAAAATCAGACAACAAATAAGGGCTACGCACACACCTCTAGAGATTGTTAATGAATATACGTACTTAGAAGAGACAGCGTTTCCCCACAACACGAGACTGAAATTAAAAGGATAAGCATGGGCTGGAGAGTTTTTGATTGACAAATAGGATTATGAAATGTATAACACAACTTTCTCTAAAAAGCAAAGTATTTAATCAGATGGTCCTACCAGTATTAACTCATGCATCAGAAACTTTCAGCCTTACTAAAACCTTAGAACATTAGCTAGTTTAAGTCAAAAGAGCCATAAAAAGAATGATGGAATTAACACTAAGCAGAAAAGATCAACATTGATGCGAGAGCAAAAAAACGTACACCCGAATGTACATCTGGTATGGCTAAAACCCTTAATGAAGATATGGCTAAAATTACAGCGTGGTGCAAATTATGGGAGCTAAAATTGTAGCGTGGTGCAAATTATGGGAGCTAAAATTGCAGCGTGGTGCAAATTATGGGAGCTAAAATCGCAGCGTGGTGCAAATTATGGGAGCTAAAATCGCAGCGTGGTGCAAATTATGGGAGCTAAAATCGCAGCGTGGTGCAAATTATGGGAGCTAAAATCGCAGCGTGGTGCAAATTATGGGAGCTAAAATCGCAGCGTGGTGCAAATTATGGGGGCTAAAATCGCAGCGTGGCGCAAATTATGGGGGCTAAAATCGCAGCGTGGCGCAAATTATGGGGGCTAAAATCGCAGCGTGGCACAAATTATGGGAGCTAAAATCGCAGCGTGGCGCAAATTATGGGAGCTAAAATCGCAGCGTGGCGCAAATTATGGGAGCTAAAATCGCAGCGTGGCACAAATTATGGGAGCTAAAATCGCAGCGTGGTGCAAATTATGGGAGCTAAAATCGCAGCGTGGTGCAAATTATGGGAGCTAAAATCGCAGCGTGGTGCAAATTATGGGAGCTAAAATCGCAGCGTGGTGCAAATTATGGGAGCTAAAATCGCAGCGTGGTGCAAATTATGGGAGCTAAAATTGCAGCGTGGTGCAAATTATGGGAGCTAAAATCGCAGCGTGGTGCAAATTATGGGAGCTAAAATCGCAGTGGTGCAAATTATAGCAGCTAAAATTGCAGCGAGGTGCAAATTATGGAACCTAAAATTGCAGCGAGGTGCGAATTACGGGCGCTAGAATTAAAGCGTGGTGCAAATTATGGGCGCTAAAATTAAAGTGTGGTGCAAATTATGCAAGCTAATATTGCAGTGGTGCAAACTGTGGGAGCTAAAATTGCAGGGAGCCACAAATTATGGAAGCTAAAATTGCAGCATTGAAAATTATGGGGCATGAATTTGAACCCTAACAATACTCAAAAGTATGATTGTTGAACTGAAGTAAGGAAAAATGTGAAATGGAATGTACAATTATTGTTTGCAACAGTTTAGAACTGTTAAATCATATGATAGTAAAATTATCATGAATTATCATACGATCATTAGAAGTAGTTTCATTATTGTTGACTAAAGAAAAACTGGTTTTCCTGTTATGACAGATGTGAAAGAATTTCTAAAGATGAAGAAAAATATTTGTGAAGAGAGTAAGGATGGCTGGCTCAAGAATTGGAGAGAGAGTGAAAGATGGAAATGGAAGGTTGTTACAAGAAGAGGAGGCAAGGAAAAGATGGGCGGAAAATTTTGAAAGTTTACTGAATGTTGAGGATAATAGGGAGGCAGATATAATTGCTGTTGCAGGTGTTGAGGTGCCAGTGATGGGAGATGAGAATGAGAGAGAGATTACATAGATGAAGTGAGGAGAGCACTAGATGAAACGAGAGTAGGAAAAGCATCTGGTATGGATGATGTGAGAGCTGAGATGTTGAAGGAAGGGGGTGTGACTGTACTTGAATGGTTGGCGAGATTGTTTAATGTGTGTTTTGTGTTGTCAATGGTACCAGTAGATTGGGTTTGTGCATGTATTGTACAACTATATAAGGGTAAGGGAGATGTGCATGAGTGTTGTAATTCAAGAGGTATTAGTTTGTTAAGCATAGTTGGAAAAGTGTATGGTAGAGTAATGATTAATAGGATCAAGAATAAAACAGAGAATGCAATCTTAGAATTACAGGGTGGTTTTAGAAGAGGTAGGGGTTGTATGAATCAGATTTTTACAGTAAGGCAGATATGAGAGAAATATTTAGCAAAAGGTAAGGTGGTGTATGTTGCGTTTATGGATCTGGAGAAAGCGTATGATAGAGTTGATAGGGAAGCAATGTGGAATGTGATGAGGTTATATGGAGTTGGTGGAAGGATGTTGCAAAGAGTGAAAAGTTTCTAAAAAGGTAGTAAAGCATGTGTTAGGATAGGAAATGAAGTGAGTGATTGGTTTCCAGTGAGAGTGGGGCTGAGACATGGATGTGTGATGTCGCCGTGGTTGTTTAACTTGAATGTTGATGGAGTGGTGAGAGAGGTGAATGCTCGAGTGCTTGGATGAGGATTAAAACTGGTAGATGAGAATGACCATGAATGGAAGGTAAATCAGTTGTTGTTGTTTGCGGATGATACTGTACTGGTTGCAGACACAGAAGAGAAGCTTGGCCGATTAGTGACAGAATTTGGAAGTGTGTGAGATAGAAGGAAGTTGAGAGTTAATGTGGGTAAGAGGAAGTTTATGAGATGTACGAAAAGGGAAGGCGGTACAAGGTTGAATGTCATGTTGAAAGGAGAGTTACTTGAGGAGGTGGATCAGTTTAAGTACTTGGGGTCTGTTGTTGCAGCAAATGGTGGAGTGGAAGCAGATGTACGTCAAGAGTGAATGAAGGTTGCAAAGTGTTGGGGGCAGTTAAGGGAGTAGTAAATAATAGAGGGTTGGGCATGAATGTAAAGAGAGTTCTATATGAGAAAGTGATTGTACCAACTGTGATGTATGGATCGGAGTTGTGGGGAATGAAAGTGATGGAGAAACAGAAATTGAATGTGTTTGAGATGAAGTGTCTACGGAGTATGGCTGGTGTATCTCGAGTAGATAGGGTTAGGAACGAAGTGGTGAGAGTGAGAACCGGTGTAAGAAATGAGTTAGCAGCTAGAGTGGATATGAATATGTTGAGGTGGTTTGGCCATGTTGAGAGAATGGAAAATGGCTGTCTGCTAGAGAAGGTGATGAATGCAAGAGTTGATGGGAGAAGCACAAGAGGAAGGCCAAGGTTTGGGTGGATGGATGGAGTGAAGGAAGCTCTGGGTGATAGGAGGATAGATGTGAGAGGGGCAAGAGAGCGTGCTAGAAATAGGAATGAATGGCGAGCGATTGTGACGCAGTTCCGGTAAGCCCTGCTGCTTCCTCCGATGCCTTAAATGACCGCGGAGGTAGCAGCAGTAGGGGATTCAGCATTATGAAGCTTCATCTGTGGTGGATAATGGGGGAGGGTGGGCTGTGGCACCCTAGCAGTACCAGCTGAACTCTGTTGAGTCCCTTGTTAGGCTAGGAGGAATGTAGAGAGTAGAGGTCCCCTTTTTTGTTTTTGTTTCACTTGTTGATGTCGGCTACCCCCCCACAATTGGGGGAAGTGCTTTGGTATATGTATGTACAGTATGTATGTATGTATTCACTATAAGCTACTAGTATCAAACTATCACTTTAATGTGTACATGCAATCGTTAGTTATGAAAAACGAAACTAAAGTATGCTTTCTGTTTTAAGCGGCAAATTTAAGTTGAATATAAAACTGCCTTTATTTTGAATTCATAAGGATAACGTAGATTAAGTAAGATATTTTTATACAATTAGTTATCATTTGGATGTGTAATTGTATTAGTTTGTTACGATTGGCGATGAAACCAACAAAAGCTTTTTGTTTTCAGTGGCGTATTTACAAAAAAAGAGAAAAAGTGGTTTTATTTAATCTATTTTAAATCTATAAGACTACAGCAAGTGAAAAAATAAGTAATAATCATATGCACGGTTTTATAATTTAACATCATAAGACCCAAATTCATTAAAATGTGCCTATATCTTCGACCTATTACTCTCAAAAGGTAGTTTTATACACTGAAATATACGGTATATATGTCCTAAGGGATTTTAGTGGATTGATTAAAATTAAAAATTTAGGCAAGACAGAATTATAAAGTCCGAGTCAAACTACTTTTGATAATGACCAAATAAAATCTCTCTCTCACCAACTCTAAAGAAGATAGTTCCAGTTGAATGCCAGTCTAAAATATTCAAGTTATAACTTGTTGGCATGAGTCATTATTAAAGTAGCATCGAATCTATCTAAAATTTGAATTTCGAAAACTTTTAAAAAGTTTTGTTTGAAAATCAAAATCATGGTTTTGAAATGTTGAAAATAGAAAAAGATGATGAAAAAGACCTTTGGGCTGCCAAATGATGGTTGTACGTACAAGAATACTAGTTTCCTATTGGAAACCCTCAAGAATTCACCGACCGATCACCCTGAAGTTTATAAGACTTAAAATTGATAAGTCACATTTTATTATAAAATTCATTATCTAGTTGACTTTTTTTTTTTAGAAACTTTCGAACACTTTTGGGATATTCAGGTCGACTTGGTTGTAAATACAGATTCCAAACACTTGTCATTATGACCATATATCAAAGAATTGTCTTACAGCCTCAAGATGCAGATACTTTTATTAAGCTTAACAGCCCTCATATAAAGCCGCCCTTTTCCCAATGTTACAATATATGTGTGGACTGTGCATTTAATGGTATAAAGTAAGAGCCTTTAAAAAAGATGTTAAAGGAATTACACTTAGAAAAGGATTCATAGGCATAAAAAATTGTCTGATCCAGTTCATAGAACACAAGAGCTAAAAACTCCTCAAGAAATCAATACAAGCCACTACATGAAAAAGTTTGAGGACAAAATAGTTCAATTTTGTTATCAGGTTCATAGAACAGGGCTAAAATTGCAGAGAATCAATGTCACAGCATGAACCATAAATTTTTTTGGCAAAGTAAAAACTACATTAATAAGGAATGTACTCTATTATCTACTAAAAACAATAACTTGTATAAATTCAATAATTCAAGGTTTACATAAATTAGAAAATAAGGAATTTATATATATAAACAAGTTAGTTTGGAAAATTAAGGTCAGAAATTAAACTCGAGTCATGGAAGAATGAAACTCTATACAGTCTAGAGCTGGAGAGTACCCAAATTTACAGTACAGTATTAACACTGATATTTCATTACCATATTTTTTCTCCAAACTTTCCAACTGTTGGGGTACTTTCCTCTATTTGGGTATACCTCTTATCATCCTACCAAACATTCCAAAAAAAAGATGAGTACAATGCCTGTTTGTATTGTGAAGCACTACAGCACACTATTGTTTCTTCACAGCACCCCTTTAGACTGAAATTACAAGAATTTCCCCTTAACTTCACCGTTACTCTCTTTCTAAAACTACTACCATAGCTATTAATCTACTAAATTCTTCATCACCCAACACTTACCATTTTAAGGGGACCGTCCACCATGTCCGCCATTTTTTTTTCTAATGATCCAAATTACACCATTTCTATATATGTTTTAGACATATACCTTCATCATGTAAAAATTTCAAGTCATTTGATCAAAAACTTTTGGATTTATTAGCAAAAATCATGGTTTAAAAAAAAATATTTAGGTACATTTTTCCCCACTACAATAATAACAATTGTATTGAAACTTGTACCATAAAAACTACTCTATCAACCGAACAATTCTGTCAGACAGAATTTTGATTTTCCTTTCTTTTGTTTTTAAAGAATATTTATTTTTTCCCTCGTCTAGCCGGAAAATAATCGTGAAAAAAAAAACAAGAAGAAAATCAAAATTTAGTCTGACAGCATTGTGGGATTTTAATTCTTCCCGTCAATGATATCTTTCTCTCTAATATTGAACAACAAATAAGAGAGAAAAATGTACCCAAGTGTGAATAAGTATGTTTTTGAGTTATGAGCTCCCAGATTTGCAACAAATTTTCGCTTCTTTTCTTAAAGAAATCAAGATATTATTATGATAACTTTTATTGTTTATTCTTACATAAATGCACCCTAGAGATATTTGAACCCTCAGTTTACTATTCCTCTGTTACGAGCTGCCTGCAATCTCTCATTGTTGCCAGTGTTTTAGTTACAGGTTTCAGCTTTATACTCTTATTCATGTTTCCCTCTTTCTTGGCTCTTTTTTTAATAGTTCTCAACTTACTTTTTGTTCTTTCTATCACCTTATGTAACATTGGCATTGCTATAAAGTTCCAGAGGACGTTGTGAAAGCACAATCTACATACGAACTTCAAGTAAATAAACACATGCATTATAATTCTATGTCTTTGGAAACTTTGCTGATGTTCTCATAGCTGGTAGTTTTCAATTACCTACCCTCTACCATTGCCTTTCATTTCTACCAGAAGAACAATATATCGACACACACACACACACACACACACACACACACACACACACACACACACACACACACACACACACACAGAGAGAGAGAGAGAGAGAGAGAGAGAGAGAGAGAGAGAGAGAGAGAGAGAGAGAGAGAGAGAAAGAGAGAAAGAGAGAAAGAGAGAAGAGAGAGAAAGAGAGAAGAGAGAGAGAGAAAGAGAGAAAGAGAGAGAGAAAGAGAAAGAGAAAGAGAAAGAGAGAGAAAGAGAGAGAGAAAGAGAGAGAGAAAGAGAGAGAGAAAGAGAAAGAGAAAGAGAAATTTAATTTTGGAGTGATAGCATTTGGTTGATATACTGTAGATGGCAGTTCAAATTGAGAGAGAGAGAGAGAGAGAGAGAGAGATGCAAAATTAAATAAACAAACACATTTCTGTCAAACTCAGTCATGGAGACAACGCAGTAAGGAGGACGTCATAATTCAAAGACCGCTATATCCTCATTGTTTGGAAAAATTATAGACTATTTGTTCTTTTTATGACCTTAGGTAACATTGGCATTGCTATAAAGTTCCCGACGATGTTATGAAAGCACAATCTACATACGAACTTCAGAGAGAGAGAGAGAGAGAGAGAGAGAGAGAGAGAGAGAGAGAGAGAGAGAATTATAGTATTTGTACAAATGGCAGTTTGAGAGAGAGAGAGAGAGAGAGAGAGAGAGAGAGAGAGAGAGAGAGAGGAAGGAGAGAGAGAGAGAGAGAGGGAGAGAGAGAGAGAGAGAGGGAGAGAGAGAGAGAGAGAGAGAACACTACGATTCTGTCAAACTCAGTCATGTAGACGACGCAGTAAGGATAACGTCATCATTTAAAGACCGCTATATCTTCATTGTTTGGAAAAATGATTGACTAATTTGTTCTTTTTATGACCTTGGGTAACATTGGCCTTGCTATAAAGTTCCCGAGGACGTTGTGAAAACACAATGTACTGTACATACGAACTTCAAGTAAACAAACACATTCATTATAACTTCTATAAGTGTTTAGAAACTGGCTTCTGTTCTCTAAGTACATTTCGTCCAACTACGCTCTACTAATACCTTCCATTTCTGCCAGACGTACAATAGCTCGAAACAAGGGAAAAATTGCTATAGGTATGCAAAAGTAACACACAAAGACGATTTTGTCAAATTCAAGTCATGCAGACGACACAATAAGGATGACGTCATCATTTAAAGACCGCTATATCTTCGTTATTTGTAAAAATAATTGGCTGCAACTTCTGGGGAGCACGTACGATATGTTTACGCATACATAAAAGCAATAAAACGATTTTCGATATCTTTAAGTTATGTCAAAACCCCACTGCGGACGGTCCCATTAAATACAACCCATATTGAAGAAACATATCAAAATAAATCTTCATATATAACAGAACTACAACTTTCAACAAGGCTTGATTCAGCAGAACCACCAGGACCCTTTCTTTAATACAGACCAATTCGGAAATTCACAAATGAATGCAAGCATCCTCAACTACTTAGGGATACTACCAATGCTTACAATGAAGGATCTCTAGCTAATAGTCCAAGATGTTATAATGGGCAACTATGTGATAGCTCTACAAACAGATTTTTCCTAAGCAGTTTCACAAACGGCTACACCTTTCCTGCCAGAAACAAACAATCAAAATCTTATAAATATATACAAAGGATATTTTTCAAAATTGCAATCAATCATAACTATCCTAAATTATCCACCAACAGCCAAAATTTATTAGCACCAATAACTAGGAGAAATGCCCGTGAATCTCTGCAGCAACCCTTCAGCTGGATGTATTTTCAACGTAAAAGTTTTCTTTAATACCTATTGGTCGCTTACTCCCTTATTAAAGGTTAATTTCCTTCACCTATTATTTTTATCTGCTAATAACTAAGCCTTAAAGCAACCGCAAGAGAAGCCAGAAAAGTGTCAAACTTAATTTACCTATAAAATCTTTGCTACTGCTCTCTAGCCAACTTAGCAATCCAATCAACTAATGTTTATTGGCAGTTAATAACTATCATTCAACACCAAATTTCATGCAGAGTATTACCTGCAGCATTCCTGTGTAATCTTGCAGCTTTCTCAATAGAATAAGGGTCGCCTGATAGAAAGTTGCCTTGACAACCTCCAGACCATCCATCACTTCCTGTGTTCATGAAACTTCCATTTTCCATTAAATTAGGGTAAATGGGACTTGACAAAGCATTCTGAAGAGCAACACTCATATCAAGACCTGGAAAATTATCAACTATGAACTCGTCAGTTATATAACATGCATGTTTATACAATGCAAAACCTTTGGCTACCCTTTCCTATCGGAGTTTTAAAATGTTGAAACTTCAAAATTGAATATTCAGGTATATAGCAATGATATACAACTCAAAAGCTTCATTCATATATAAGCAGGGAGAGTGCCTGCGACTAATCCAAACTTGGCATATTTATGAGTAAAGCATACAATATATATTTATTCCCAAAGTGGCAAAGATATTCAAGGAGTTTCTCAAAAAGCAAAGGTAGAGTGTTCAACCTTAACCTATACGGTACGAGTAACCAGGTTTGGTAACTATGGGTAACTATGAACCAAGACTCATCTACTCCATCCTTGATAAATAATAAAATACCTTGTGTGTATACCTAGCTGAACTAAAGAGCCTTAAAATAAAAAGGTTTTGTTCCACAAGAAATTATAAAAAATAAAATTACAGAAATTTTTTATGTTAACTGCAGTTCCATTTTCTGAACTCGCCCATAACTGCCACTTTTTTTCAATCAACACCTCTTATGTTCTAGACCATGCATATTATGAATATAAGTATACTTCCAGAAAAGCTACATTACAACAACTTTTATATCCAGTATATATTTCCATGCTACTGATTGAATGTATTTCCTAATTTAGAATAAATGCTATGCATGTGCATATTAAAGAGATTGACATTTCAGTATAATTAAGAGTAGCATAATTCTGACTATCTTTTACATTCAGATCGTCCCGGACAGTTCCATCCTGCTCGTAATAATAGATAAGCAGTTAATTCTAAAAGTCAGGCTTTCTCTATCATGAGGCTTAATACTACACAGTACTCCAAAGTTATATTCCAGCCGTGACCAAGTTGTGGAATGATCTTCCTAATTGGGTAGTTGAATCAGTAGAACTTCTAAAGATCAAACTCGCAGCAAATGTTTTTACGTTGAACAGACTTGCACAAGTCCTTTTATAGTTTATATATATCAAATATCTGTTTTAATGTTAATGTTTTCAGAATATTTTAATTTTTCATTACTTATATCGTTTATTTCCTTATTTCCTTTCCTTTGCTCACTGGGCTATTTTTCCCTGTTAGAGCCCTTGGGCTTAAAGCATCTTGCTTTTCCAACTAGGGATGTAGCTTGGCTAGTAATAATAATAAGTAAATTATGTTCCAGACCATAATTGAGTTTAGGATTCTGTGCTTTCGACTGAATCATGTCTACCGGTTTGTCCTGAATGACAGGTTTCTGCAAGTTAGACTATCATGTTTCTTAGATGAAGGATGAGGTTGTCAATCCTTTTATCAGGGTTATAAGCAGAACCCATATTGACTCCCTTTCTTCATTCTTACATTACAGCAAGATGAGGGCTGAGACAGTTCTGGTAAATCTACTTTCCTGTTTATCCTCAGGATGTATGTCTTCCACACATGGTGCATTATAAGCAAAAGGCTAGTTATCTGAAAACCCTGTTTTTCTTCAGCACGATACTCTTCTCCGCCTTTTAGTCAGGATGACTTTCAAAGTCAGTCAATTCCATTGCAGTTGTGGGAGCACATCTTTCCTACCTTCATCTAAAATATGTGAAGGGGAAATCTAAGAATAATCGATCATTCAATGGTCATCAATCATGTTCATGAGGCCACAATTTTGGCCCCCAACCAAACTTTACAGGGAGGGTACCTCAACCTAACTCAGTTACTTAGAAAAGTACTTGCGTCTAAAGCTAGAATATGACCTGTCTTCACTGGATACATCCTGGGATGAACAGTGTGCTTGCCTTGCACATAAAAAAAAAAAATCCTCACTTGCAACAGGGTTGAGGCACGTGATGAAGCCATCAAGGGTCGAGATGGTGTACCAACATTGATTCTTCTGCCTTAATCCTGACAAGCTAGGTATCTGTGAAACTCCTAATCGAATTCCCTACTCTAGTTAAGGAAGGAGAGGGTGGGCTGAATGTGCATTTCTGGGAAGCTTTGTGGTGCGACCGCAGGTGATGCAATCTGGCCGCCCCATTTATAAACTTCTAAGGATCTCTTACGACACTGTAGAGAAGACCTCAGTTTAGGAGCCCCATCGTCATAAGGCAAACTTGTTTCCTGTGAACGTTTTAGGAAATGTGGACTTTCCTCATCCAACACTGTTGCCTTTTGACTTGGGGGGGGGAAAGCTTCCAACTCTAGGTTCCTTCCAGTGGGGTCCTCTTATAAAACACCTCTGTTTATTTCTCATCCTGCATGATAAACTGGGACCTTGCTCCCCAAGGTCTCCCAGTTGTATTCGACACTGATTGTGCCTGTCTTTTGAAGATATGTCTTCTGCTAACTCCCAACATGTAATATTGAAGGGAGGTTCTCGCCACCTAGGAAGAGTGTCTTTTCTAACTCCCTTCGGAGGGAGACTAGGCAATAAAGAAATCTTTCAGATTCCTGAGGCGAGAGGCATAGCTCTCCCATTGAGAGGGAGACCATTCCCTACAATAAAAATATGGAGATTTTCTTGAACCCCTCATCAAGATTACGAAGGTGTGTGTGTGTCTGTGCGAGCCCAACTCATAGGGTCGCCACAAACGTTGCTATCCCATCCAGGGCAAAGACTAAGTACTGAGATTTATTGGACACGAGCACTCACTTGTAACCACAGTTGTCAAGTACAGTAGACGCTCAAATGACCGTGAAATACGAAAAAAAAAAAAAGTCGAGAATGCTACACACTTAAAGAGAAGGCGAGATGAAGTTTGTATCCATGTAGGAATAAATTAAAATTAAACTTACTATTTGGCAATGGAGACAGTGACTGTTGTCTGTTGTAATTATTTGAGAGCCCATGAAGGTGGTTCATACCACAAAATGTTGATGGTTGCTGCATTCCCAATAGAGTTGCATTGGGGAACTGTTGTGATCCCATGTTCATGTAAGGATTTGTCATTCCTGATTGTCTTGTAACATTACAGACTGGTATATTGTTTAGCTGGTTGTATACATTGCTGCTTCCCCCACCAATGCTGAGCGAATTCTGAAAAATTTTAAGAATTAGACAAGCAGCTTCAAAATAATTTTAAACCAAGCCCTGATAATTTAACGAAGTTATTTTTATTCAAGATATAGTACTGTACACTAAATCTTCAATCCAATCGTTTTATCCTAACAATTGGATAACAAGCAAATTTTAAGATAAGAATATGGTTTAATGATAAAATATCCATCAAGAGGTTTGGTTATAATAATGTACAAAGATTTGTAACATTCTATATGATTAGAACAGTTTTTGGCTGATTAAAGTAATTGAAATGCATTTTGTAAAAATAGAAATTATTTAAATACTAAAATAATATTTTCTCTCATTCAAACCAAGCTTTTACCCTAAAGGAGCTTCAGCCTCACAAACTTGACATTCAAAATAAACTATGCTCTGAAAATTAACCAACTCCATACATCAACAAGTGAGCAAGTCCTGAACGCGGACATGGTCCTCGTAGAGGACATACCTCCGCACGTGACCTTGACCATCAGGTGACCTTGACCTTCACGTGACCTTGACCTTCACGTGACCTTGACCTTCAAGTGACCTGCTTGACTTTTGACCTTCAAGTGATCTTTGTTCATTTGCCACTGATACTTAATATGACATTGATATAATGCACCAATATGACCTTGACCTTTGACCTTTATAAATTTGAACATCACCCATGGGTTGCGCCTGGACTAGGACTTCCCTGTTGGCTTATGCAAAAGTCAGTGCTTTATTTCTGTCTCTTGATATGGCCACTTATGTCATAGTGACACCAGTGACCCCTGTGACCTTGACCTTGGGGTGACCTTGACCAAAATTTAATCAGTTCTTCCATACACATTGGGGAACTACTTGGCCAAGTTTGAAGTGATTCCGTGTAGAAATGTGGCCTCTACGTTGTCCACAGACAGACAGACAAACAGAGAAACAAACAAACAAACAAACAAACAAACCGAACCGAAAACATAACCTCCTGGCGGAGGTAATAAACTATTGGCGAGTGTCATATGGTGGAGCAAGACGTCAAATTTCCACCAACTTGGAATCATTTAAATTAAGCCGTGGCTTAAGGTTTCTATAAATACATACATATACCAAGGCCCTTCCCCCAATTTTGGGGGGTAGCCGACAACAAAGAAACAAAAACAAAAACGGGACCTCTACTCTCTACGTTCCTCCCAGCCTAACAAGGGACTCAACCGAGTTCAGCTGGTACTGCTAGGGTGTCACAGCCCACCCTCCCACATTATCCACCACAAATGAAGCTTCATAATGCTGAATCCCCTACTGCTGCTACCTCCGCAGTCATCTAAGGCATCAGAGGAAGCAGCAGGGCCTACCGGAACTGCGTCACAATCGCTCGCCATTCATTCCTATTTCTAGCACGCTCTCTTGCCTCACTCACATCTATCCTTCTATCACCCAGAGCTTCCTTCACTCCATCCATCCACCCAAACCTTGGCCTTCCTCTCTTACTTCTCCCATCAACTCTTGCATTCATCACCTTCTTTAGCAGACAGCCATTTTCCATTCTCTCAACATGGCCAAACCACCTCAACACATTCATATCCACTCTAGCTGCTAACTCATTTCTTACACCCGTTCTCACTCTCACCACTTCGTTCCTAACCCTATCTACTCGAGATACACCAGCCATACTCCTTAGACACTTCATCTCAAACACATTCAATTTCTGTCTCTCCATCACTTTCATTCCCCACAACTCCTATCCATACATCACAGTTGGTATAATCACTTTCTCATATAGAACTCTCTTTACATTCATGCCCAACCCTCTATTTTTTACTACTCCCTTAACTGCCCCCAACATTTTGCAACCTTCATGCACTCTGACGTACATCTGCTTCCACTCCACCATTTTCTGCAACAACAGACCCCAAGTACTTAAACTGATCCACCATCTCAAGTAACTCTCCATTCAACATGACATTCAACATGACATTCAACCTTGCACCACCTTCCCTTCTCGTACATCTCATAACCTTACTCTTACCCACATTAACTCTCAACTTCCTTCTCTCACACACTCTTCCAAATTCTGTCACTAATCGTCCAAGGTTCTCTTCTGCGTCTGCAACCAGTACAGTATCATCCGCAAACAACAACTGATTTACCTCCCATTCATGGTCATTCTCGTCTACTGTAGTAAAAATTCAAGTGTCGGTCAATTTGAAGGCAAATCTGTATAAGAAATTTTAGTATCAAAATATTAGCTTCAATGAATCTCATCTTCACATCATAGTAATACCACATAAGCCTTAAGGGAAAGAAGTTAAAATAATCACAACGTGTAACACCATATCATGGACATGATTTTGTCAAAAGATATGATCTCATTAACACAGACCACTGAGTTAATCTCAAATGCTGAAATACTAACCCAAAATGTTTGTTTCTAACATTGATTAATTATTATTATCATTATTATGCCGCGGGGGGCATATAAAAATTAGAAAAGCGCCAACGTTATCCCTGCGTGTCGTAAGAGGAGACTAAAAGGGACGGGGACAAGGGGGCTGGGAACCCCCTCTCCTGTATCTACATCCTGTGAGACATCAACAAAGAGATGGAGCTGGGGGGAGAGTGACTGCTCCCCGCACTCTAGTTTTGGGGTGTTTGAATGTGCGTGGATGTAGTACGATAGAGTAAAAGATGTGAAATTGGAAGTATGTTTAGGAATAGAAGGATGGATGTATTGGCCTTGTGTGAGACGAAGATAAAAGGAAAAGGTGAAGTGATGTTTGGTGAAATGTCTGGTAAAGTGTCTGGGATTGAAAGGGGAAGAGCGAGAGAGGGTGTGGCTTTATTGCTGAGTGAATGGATGACAGGTAAAGTAGTGGAATGGAAGGAGATATCCTCTAGGTTAATGTGGGTAAGGGTTAGGTTGGGTAGGGAATGTTGGGCGTTTGTCAGTGCGTATGGTCCAGGTAGTGAGAAAAGTGAAGAAGAGCGGAATGAGTTCTGGAATGAATTAACTAGGTGTGTAGGAGGACTGGGTAGAAGGAATTATGTAGTTGTCATGGGTGACTTGAATGCTAGAGTGGGCGCTGCAGAGGTAGAAGGTGTAATTGGGAAGTATGGCGTACCAGGTGAAAATGAGTGGCGAGAGACTGGTAGATGTGTGTGTTGAGCAAGAGATGGTGATAAGTAATAGCTTTTTTAAAAAGATAAAAAATAAGTATACATGGGTAAGAGTGGCAAATGGAAGAGTAGTAGAAAGGGCATTAATGGATTATGTGTTGATAACTAAAAGAATGTTTGGAAGATTGAAAGACGTGCACGTGTTTAGGGGTATGGCTAACGGTATGTCTGATCATTTTTTGGTGGAAGGAAAATTAGTTGTAGCAAAAGAGTGGGGGAATAGAGTAGGTGGATGTAAAAGGGAGCTAGTGAGGGTTGAAGAGCTAATAAAACCGGGGGTAAAAAGTAAATACTGTATATACTCGTGTAATGTTCGATTTTTGAAGGCCTATTTTTCAGTTAAAAAAGTAAGGGTCGAACATTACACGAGATATATATTTGAAAAAGTAAAAATTTCTGGCCCACCGGTGGGTAAACATAAGCTAGGCCTACACAAACATTACCCTTGCTATGCTACCTATAGGTAGGTAATCGTAGGCTATGCTTACACGTATATAAGGCTACCTACCGGTAGGTAAACATAGGCTAGGCCTATATATACAGTACTAACCATGTTCATTTAACACCACGCATATTAGCATGGATTATATTTCCTAAACCATCATAAATAGTTTTTTCCGCTACAAGTAATGACTTTACCATAACGCAGCAGGTATGAAGCTAGCAAACAGTCGGGTTGCGTATGTTATAACGTGATATGGTTAATGAAAAAAATAATTTTTAAATAACTAAATATGATATCCTATATGTTATTATTATCGTAATTAATACTAGCATTAAAATTACTGAAAGGTTAGCAAGAGAAAAAGTTGCTAACAACGCAACCAATACTCGATGTTTACATTTTCTCAGCTGTGCTCGTATGGTTAAAAGTTGGAATTATTCTTCGAATTTATCATTTATGCCATTTTTGTAGATATGCCAATAATATATACGGGAAAAATTGTTTCATTACTTTCATTATACATTTATATATTAATGTAAATAATTTCATGTGAGTGAGTGGTTATCGCACCTCAACCTAGGCTAACCTACTGATAAAACAGACATAGAATTCAAGGTGTGATTTTTATAACGGTAGTATAAGACGACCCCCCATTTAAATGGTTAAATTTTGGAATATAGGGTCGTCTTATAGGCGGAAATATACGGTAATTGGTATTATAATAATAAACCCAAAAATTTTTCTAATTTAATCCACATTTTTTTTCTCCAAGTTCAAACGCTGGTTTCGGTAACTCCAAACATTTTTGCGGCTTGAACGATATTTATCGTTTCAGCAGCGGCAATAACGAAGCTTGAATTTTGCAGTAAATTTTTCATATCTATTGGTAGACATCTTGATGGGTTATGAGTAAATTCTTATTCATATATACTGTGATGAAAAAAAAAAAGATTAGCATAACGGGTAATTATAGTTACCGTAATTACCGGCAATTACTGGTAATGGTAATTTGCTACTTGTAGTGTTAGCTTGTTTTTGAAAGCTATTAGGCAGTGATGATAATCGGCTGTTCGCAACTAAAGTGTTCGTTAGAAAATGTACGCTGAATACTTAATTGTTATTGTAAACAGATGTTAGTATTTAGTAGTTGTTCCGATTTGTTTTATACAATTGTTTGTCGCACTTAGGCATAACCCCTACTTTGTTGGTAATTATGGTATGCTGGAAATAAAAGACCATTGAGGCATAACCTCTAACCTACTGCCAAAATCAAGACTCTAACATTACATGAGGTATATGGTGAATTCATGATTTTGAAGGCAAAATAGGGGGGTCGAACATTACACTAGTATATACGGTATCAGGAAAGGTTGAAAACGACATATGACGAAGTGAAAGTAAGAGAAACTGGCAATTTAGAGGAGTGGAAGTTAGTAAAAGAAAATTTTGTTGGGATTGCAAGTGATGTGTGTGGTTAAGAAGGTTGTTGGAGGCAGCATGAGGAAGGGCAGTGAATGGTGGAATGAAGGAGTGAAGGTAAAAGTCAAAGAGAAAAAGAGGGCTTTTGAAGAAGGGCTGCAGAGTAATAGTATAGAGAAGTATGAAAAATTTAGAGAGAAAAATGTGGAAGTAAAGCGCAAGGTACGTGAGACAAACAGGGCAGCTGACCTGAGGTGGGGTCAGGGATTAGGTCATTCATATGAAGAGAATAAGAAGTACTTTTGGAAAGAAGTGAAGAGAGTAAGGAAGGCTGGCTCAAGAATTGAAGAGACAGTGAAAGATGGAAATGGAAGGTTGTTAAAAGGAGAGGAGGCAAGGAAAAGATGGGCGGAATATTTTGAAAGTTAACCGAATGTTGAGGATAATAGGGAGGCAGATATAATTGCTGTTGCAGGTGTTGAGGTGCCAGTGATGGGAGATGAGAATGAGAGAGAGATTACAATAGATGAAGTGAGGAGAGCACTAGATGAAACGAGAGTAGGAAAAGCGTCTGGTATGGATGGTGTGAGAGCCGAGATGTTGAAGGAAGGGGGTGTGACTGTACTTGAATGGTTGGTGAGATTGTTTAATGTGTGTTTTGTGTTGTCAATGGTACCAGTAGATTGGGTTTGTGCATGTATTGTACCACTATATAAGGGTAAGGGAGATGTGCATGAGTGTTGTAATTCAAGAGGTATTGGTTTGTTAAGCGTAGTTGGAAAAGTGTATGGTAGAGTAATGATTAATAGGATTAAGGATAAAACAGAGAATGCAATCTTAGAAATACAGGGTGGTTTTAGAAGAGGTAGGGGTTGTATGAATCAGATTTTTACAGTAAGGCAGATATGCGAGAAATATTTAGCAAAAGGTAAGGAGGTGTATGTTGCGTTTATGGATCTGGAGAAAGCGTATGATAGAGTTGATAGGGAAGCAATGTGGAATGTGATGAGGTTATATTTAGTTGCTGGAAGGATGTTGCAAAGAGTGAAAAGTTTCTACAAAGGTAGTAAAGCATGTGTTAGGATAGAAAATGAAGTGAGTGATTGGTTTCCGGTGAGAGTGGGGCTGAGACAGGGATGTGTGATGTCACCGTGGTTGTTTAACTTGTATGTTGATGGGAGAGAGGTGAATGCTTGAGTGCTTGGACGAGGATTAAAACTGGTAGATGAGAATGACCAAGAATGGGAGTAAATCAGTTGTTGTTTGCGGATGATACTGTACTGGTTGCAGACACAGAAGAGAAGCTTGGCCGATAAGTGACTGAATTTGGAAGTGTGTGTGAGAAAAGGAAGTTGAGAGTTAATGTGGGTAAGAGTAAGGTTATGAGATGTACGAGAAGGGAAGGTGGTGCAGGGGTTGAATGTCATGTTGAATAGAGAGTTACTTTAGGAGGTGGATCAGTTTAAGTACTTGGGGTCTGCTGTTGCAGAAAATGGTGGAGTGGAAGCAGATGTACGTCAGAGAGTGAATGAAGGTTGCAAAGTGTTGGGGGCAGTTAAAGTAGTAAAAAATAGAGGGTTGGGCATGAATGTAAAGAGAGTTCTATATGAGAAAGTGATTGTACCAACTGTGATGTATGGATCAGAGTTGTGGGGAATGAAAGTGACAGACAGAAATTGAAAGTGTTTGAGATGAAGTGTCTAAGGAGTATGGCTGGTGTATCTCGAGTAGATAGGGTTAGGAACGAAGTGGTGAGAGTGAGAACGGGTGTAAGAAATCAGTTAGCAGCTAGAGTGGATATGAATGTGTTGAGGTGGTTTGGCCATGTTGAGAGAATGGAAAATGGATGTCTGCTAAAGAAGGTGATGAATGCAAGAGTTGATGGGAGAAGTACAAGAGTAAGGCCAAGGTTTTGGTGGATGGATTGAGTGAAGAAAGCTCTGGGTGATAGGAGGATAGATGTGAGAGGGGCAAGAGAGCGTGCTAGAAATAGGAATGAATGGCGAGCGATTGTGACGCAGTTCCGGTAGGCCCTGCTGCTGCCTCCGATGCCTGAGATGACCGCGGAGGTAGCAGCAGTAGGGGGATTCAGCATTATGAAGCTTCATCTGTGGTGGATATGTGGGAGGGTGGGCTGTGGCACCCTAGCAGTACCAGCTGAACTCGGTTGAGTCCCTTGTTAGGCTGGAGGAACGTAGAGAGTAGAGGTTCCCTTTTTTGTTTTGTTTCATTTGTTGATGTCGGCTAACCCCCAAAAATTGGGGGAAGTGCCTTGGTATATGTATATATGTACTACCGATAAACGAACCCAGACTACGTGTGATAAAACTTAAAACACCCACAGGAAAAAATAAAAGATTTTATATATGCTGTACAAAACAAAAATAATGTTTTAATATACCATCACCACTACCATTAAAATTATCGAAAGGTTAGAGAAAAATGAAGATTGCCGAGAATGTAACCACAATTCTCTTTACATTTTGTCAGCTCGACTTGCATAGTTAAAGTTGACTTCATTGTTATGGAGTTTGAGGATTGTTATGAAATCATGTTAATAAAATGTAGGGTAAACATCGTTTGGTAACACTTATCATCAGGCACCATATTTAGCGGCTACCAATATTACTTAAAGAGACAATAGATTTGATACGTTTTGTAGTGCTCGACTCGCAGACCTTGAACAGCTTCTCATATACAGAAAATTTTGAAAACTAGCGACCACATAAATGGGGAATTGCATAATTCAGGACCGTACTGTACCATCACTCAAACGATTTATCAGAATTTCAAATTCACCAACCCAAATTATGCACACAATCAAGAGCTTTCTAGAATTAAGAGCAGAGGTTGAATATAATGAATTTGGCTAAAAAAAAATGATGAAATTATACAACTAGATACGTCTTAACCTATGTTTTCCTAACTAACAGCACTGAGAAAAAGAAAAAAGGCAGTAAAATTAAGACCAGCTTAGCACAAAGGAAGCAATAAAATGCTTTGTGTCAATTGCTACGCTGATTACAGACCTCAAACACTTGAACAATACCGTTGTGCACTGTAATTGCATAAAATATATCTCATAAAACCAATATAAGTTTTTAATATACTCACCATCAAGTCAGCAAGAGTTATATCTTTGATTTCTTCTTTATTAACATCAGGAACACACGGGTTCTGACAACTCATAAGGATGGCATCTTCTATGGTAGGACTACCAGGTTCACTGAAATAAATTTATGAATTTATGCAAAATTTAAACAAACCAACCAAGATTATTCTCAATACTATAAATTAATATACAGTTTCTTAGCAAATGTTTTAACAAAACTTTGAATACCTTGTGGTGGAAGCCCTAATTCTGTGAGATACATTGGGAGAAAAATTACTGGAGCCGCCTGATTGGGGGGATTCATCCAGGTAATTGAATACATTGCTGCGGTTGCAAACCTGCAAAATAAAAAAATCAATTAGCCTATATATATGCTGTATACAGAACTACTACCACCTAATTTTCCCATTACCTAAAGTGTACTACTATATCACAGCTCAACTACCTAACTAGTTTCATTCTAAGAGCTTGTTCTAAAGTTGATTTGTCTAAAAGCCAAAAGTAGTTATCCTAAGCATATAACACTAGATATAGTTTTTATCCACCTTATTAAAAAAAATTCTTAAAAGCTTTCTTTGAAAACTGGCAAAAAAATACCATATATAAAGTTCAAACTTGATACTATGTACTGTATACTAAATTTGGCTATTACGCTAGAATTAAATATCCAGTCATTCATTCTCGTTAGCCGACAAAACTTCTCGCAGATTTTTACTACTATTGAAAAATTGTTAGACTACAGCTATCTGTAGTAAGGAAAATATTGTAAAGCACTTGAGAAAATCGACAAATTTTTCATAATGGAATCAAAGCTTTGATAAAATGACAAATTCATAGATAATTTGTATTTTTCCAAAGTATACAAACCTTAACTATTTAATAGGGGTTATTACTTTCGGCGTAGCTGAAATGACGAGCCATTGGAAATTTAACGAGGGTTTACTACCCCACCGCTAGTTAGCAAGGGGTAGGGAGGGTAGCTTGCTACCCCCTCCCTCAAACACACCTGTGCTTGAGCTCACTTTGCTTGGAGGTAGGACTTCAAGGGGGATAGGGCTGGTGGACAAGTTTGATTAAATAGCAAAGGTTTGTATAGTTAGGAAAAATACAAATTATCTACGAATTTGTCATTTGTTCCGTAACTGACATACAAACCACGCTATTTAATAGGGGTGACTCACCCATTAGGAAGGGTGGAAAGTCCCAGCCAGTACTGGCTTTGGCTTTGCCCAGGGACTCATTATTTGTGTGTCAGCACTCAACAATAAGGAGTCCCTGCACCTCGCTAGAACCTTGCTACGCAAGAACTGCAGCCTACACAAGCAGTGTGTGAAGGTATAATAAAGTGTGACTCGTCCCAGGAAGTTGACCTGTAGTCCTTTAGATGGAAACTTTAGGCTAGGACTCTCCCAATACCACCTCGTCAGGGTATGGGGATGCGACAGTATTAGCTTAATACTAGGAACACAAGGAAACATGGTTTACCAGCAGTGGTTTGAGGTCAGCTGTGCAGAGAACCCAGGATGCTGCTTTCCCCAAGAGAGGGGAAGAGAAGAAAAGAAAAAGGGCCAGACAAACCTTTTCATTCATGCAGACTAAGACCAGGTAACAATGTCCTCAACCTTCAGCTATTTATCCACTAAGGAGCCTGAAGTTCTAAACCAGCTGTTGTGCAGCCACCACAGGGCCGATAGAGAACGTATCGAACCTCCTGTGGGTCACGTCTTGCAGGTAGTGGGCTGTGAAGGTCGTCCGACGCTTCCACACCCCAGCCTGAAGAACCTGCGTCACTGAGAAATTCTTCTTGGAGGCCAGGGACGGAGCTACGCCCCTGACATCATGTGCTCTAGGGCGTCGTGACGGAGGAGGATCTGGATTCAGGGACATATGGATCACCCTTGGTGATCCTCCTCTTAGTCCTCCCAGTGCTAACAAATAATGCCTGCACCTGAGGACGGACTGCAGCTGATCTTTTTGAGATATAACCTCAAACTCCTTACTGGACACAGTAGGAGATGGTCTGGGTCATCTGTTACAGAACGAAGACTCGAAATCTGGAAGGAGTCGAACCGAGGGTCCGCCACCCCCGGATTCCGAGTCTTAGCAATAAACTCAGGGACGAATTTGAACGTTGCCTCCCCCCATCCCCTTGAATGGGCTATGTCATGAAATTCACCGACTCGCTTGGCCGATGCCAAAGCTAGTAGGAACACCGTCTTCCGAGTTAGGTGGCAATCTGAAGCCTGACGTAATGGTTCATAGGGAGGTCTCTCAAGAGACCTGAGAACTCGAACCACGTTCCATGGAGGTGGTCTCACTTCCGACTGAGGGCAGGTAAGTTCATGACTTCGTATGAGTAGGGAAAGTTCCAGCGAGGAAGAAGTGTCTATTCCTTTGAGTCTGAAGGCTAGTTAAAGTTCCAGCGAGGAAGAAATGTCTATTCCTTTGAGCCTGAAGGCTAGACTTATGGCTGAGCGATAGCCTTTCACCGCCGAGACTGAAAGACACATTTCTTCCCGCAAATACACGAGGAACTCCGCTATTGCTGGAATAGTGGCATCGAGTGGAGAGATACCCCTTCCACGACACCAACCATAGAAGACTTTCCACTTAGCCTGGTAGACAGATGCGGATGATTTTCGCAGATGTCCAGACATCCTAATAGCAACTTGCTGCGAAAATCTTCTCTCAGCGAGTCAGCAAGCAGATGCTGGATAGTCTCCTAAGTCGTAGCGAAGCTACGGCTTTGTGGAAGATATTGGCATGTGGTTGTCTGAGTAGATCGTGTCGTGGAGGGAATTCTCTCGGAAATTCCGTTCGGAGTTACAGAAGGTCCGGAAACCATTCCACGTGATGCCATAGCAGAGCTATGAGGGTCATTGAAAGATTGACCGATATTCTGGTCTTGTTGAGCACCCTCATCAGACAGAACGAGGGAAAGACGTACACGTCGATGTTATCCCACCATTGTTGGAAGGCATCTTGCCAGAGCGCCTTGGGATCCGGGACTGGGGAGCAGTATAGTGGAAGCTTGAAGTTCAACGCTGTCGCGAACAGATCCACAGTCGGGGAACCCCACAAAGTCAGGACTTTTTTGGCTACTAGATGATCCAAAGACCACTCGGTACTCACCATCTGAGACGCTCTGCTCAGATTGTCGGCGAGCACATTCCTCTTGCCTGGAATGAAACGTGCCGATAGTGGAATCGAGTGGACTTCGGTCCATCTCCATATCTCTACTGCAAGATAGGATAGCTGCTTCAAAAGGTACCTCCTTGCTTGTTGATGTAAGCCACTACTGTGGTGTTGTCGCTGATCACCACCACAGAGTGACCCGCCAGGTATTGTTGTAACTGCTGAAGGGCCAAGAAAACGGCCTTCATCTCTAAAAGATTTATATGGAGGCACTTTTCTGATTCTGACCACAGGCCTGAGGTCCTGTGGTGTAGAACGTGGGCTCCCCACCCTTCCTTTGCGGCATCTGAAAACAGCATCAAATCCGGGGGGAGGACGAGAAGATCCACTCCTCTTACTAGGTTCTCGTCTGTCACCCACCACTGGAGGTCCGTCCGTTCCGCAGGTCCCATAGGGATCATGACGTCCGGGGAATCGTAACCTTGATTCCACCGGGACTTGAGTCGCTACTGGAGGGATCTCATCCTGAGGCGACCGTTAGGAACTAGACGTGCTAAAGATGAGAGGTGACCAAGGAGACGTAACCACGAGTGGGCTGGAAGTTATTCTCCTCTGAGAAAAGGGCTTGCGACTTTCCTCAGCCATACTATCCTGTTGTCTGATGGGAAGGCCTTGGAGATTGGTGTCTATAATCATGCCTAGGTATACCAGTCTTTGAGTGGGAAGCAGAGAGGACTTCAAGATTTACCATGATCCCCAGATCCTGGCAAAGTCCCAGAAGTTTGTCTCGGTGTTGAAAAAGGGATGACTCGGTCTGCTAGATCAGCCAGTCGTCCAGATAACGGAGGAGACTGATGCCGATCTTGTGTGCCCTCAACGATATTAGGGTGAAAACACAGGTGAAAACCTGGTGTGCTGTGGAGAGACCGAAACACAGCACCTTGAACTGGTATTCCTTGTTGTCTAGGCTGAATCCTAAGTACTTCCTTGAAGACGGATGGATTGGGATCTGGAAGTACGCGTCCTTCAGATCCAGTGTACACATGAAGTCTTGATGTCTCACAGCAAGTCTGACCGTGTCTGCGGTCTCCATGCTGAACGGAGTTTGCTTGACAATCTTGTTCAAGAGACGAGAGGTCGATGACTGGTCTCCAGCCTCCAGACGCCTTCTTTACAAGAAAGAGTCGACTGAAGAAGCCTGGGGACCCGTCGAGGTCCTCCTGGAGAGCGCCCTTCTTCAACATGGTCTTGACTTCTGCCTGAAGGGCCTGCCCCCTTGCTGATCCCATGGCAAGGGAGCTCAATAACACTGGATTCGTCGTCAGGGGAGTAGAGATGTTTGAACGGGACGCGATATCCCAGACTGATTACGGAAATCGTCCAGGAATCGGCCTCGAGTTGCTGCCAACTCTGTGCGCAACTTTGAAGGCATGCCCCCCCACTGGTGGACATGCAGGGGGACTGCCAATCCTAGCGTTTGCGGCCTCTGCTGCTCCCTCTAGGATTCTTCCCTACCCTGGAGGGCTTCTTGCCTTGCCTGTCCTCAACAAGAAAGGGCTTAGACACCAATGTCTTCGCTGCCGTTGTCGGTTTCGTGGTCTTGGTAGGACGGGGCTGCTGGGGTGCTGGAGGCTTATAGGGCTTGGATGTCAAAGCCCTATATAGGAGGGAGTCTTGGTGGGACTTCCTCCACCTCTCAGCAACATGCTCCACGTCCTTAGGCTCAAACAGGTTCGTTCCCATCACGGAAGAATGTCTGAGCCTGCTTATCTCGGTGCTAGGGACCTTCTGATGGAACCTCTCAGACACCGCATCCCGACGTTTCAGAATGGTGTTTGCCCACAAGTTCGAGACTTGGTGGGTCAGAAACTCGATCGTGCGCGTGCCTGCGAGTATAAAGGTCTCCATAGTTTTCCTGGTACGTTCTTTGGATAAATCCTCCGAACGTATCAACCTTCTCCTGATTAAGGATCTCAGTCGCCAAGAATGAGACCTGCCACTCAAGAGGGACTCCCCTGGCAAGCTCTTCCAAAGAATGGTGAAGGGGAAGAGCTAAACAAGGCTCCTCTACGATTTGAAGTACAGTACCTCTCTGCTGCACGCGAGGAGGTGGGAGAAGCTTGTTGCCAGCACTGGATCGGCTGGGAGGCGGCTAGCTCAGAGAGCTGGACTGCGATCTTGTCCCTGGAACTCTTAACCCCTTGAGACCAGGGCAAAGCTGCTCTGGCCTTATAGAGGGTTCAAAAACTCAGTCCAAGACAGTGTCTGACCTCTTGAGGAGGAATCTCTGGGTCAGCAAACCCATTGAGTCCCCTCATAAGGTTCAGAACCTGCCAAAATGCATGTTCTGACTCCTGCAGCTCTACTCTGGATGGACTAGCAGCGAAGTCTCCTGTCCCCAAAGGCTCTTCTTGGGGAGACTCGCGGACGTTCTCAGAGAGACTGGCGGGCTGGCTCCGTTCTAAGTCTTGACGAGGACTTCGGTACTGTCTTGGAGTCCTTCGACTCCCTCCTGGGAGGGATGCAGGACTCCAACAACGACGGAGGTAGGCTCTTCTCCGCCCCTACCCGAGAAGACTTTCCAGCGCGAGGTGGGGATTCCCTCATTGGTGCGATGGGGGAACGTCTCCCCTCACGTGACACCCGAGGACGGGTATTCCTCGACCGAAGGGGAGGGAGAAAAAGACTGGGGGGAGGGGGCCCGCCTCGAAGGCTTACGAGGGGACAGCTTAGTCCTCGAAGTCACCGCGTCCGAAACTACTCTTTTTCTCTTCAGGGGAGTAGACGTAGCCAATGATTTGTGGTCCAATTCAGAGAGAACAGGCTTGACAGTCTGCGTGACCACTATGATCAGTGCCCCAAACCAAGGCTGCTGGCTGATGGCTGCGCCATCAGACACTCCCTCCGGAGGGACAGAGATCGACTGAGCCCTGGGAGGAGTTTCCATAGGGGGGTTCGCCTGTAAAGAAAAAGAAGACAAAGAAATGTCCCTGGACCTTTCTGGAACCTTTCCCCCTACCGGCGAGTGTGCTGGCGGGGGGGAATGCGGCGATGGCGACCTTGCGGATATAGACAATCGCGCTGGGGAGCGCGATGGGGAATACCCGGGGTCGCGCGTGCGTGCGCGCGGGTGACTGCTGATGTGCGCGCGGGAGAGCGATGGCGCGTAGAGCGTGCGCAGGAGCCCTCTGAGAGTGCACAGAGAGCTGTTGGCGCGCTCACAAGCGCGAGGGTGAATGTTCGCGCGCAGGATCAGGATGAAGAGCCCGTGCGGGCGAGAGATTGTGCGGGCGAGAGATTGTGCGCCCCAGAAGATGTCGTCAGGCGCGCGCAGCTGGAACCTGCGCTCATTGGCGCGCCTCTTGTGGGCGCACATCAGGCTGGCGATGCGTTGCTCCTGTGGGAGATGGGCGTGGGCGAGTGTAGGTGAATGCGCGCTGGCGAGGGATGGCACGCAGGCGAAAGCAGACGGCGCGTTGGCGAGCGCTGGCAAGTAGGGGAAGTCCTAAACTTAACGCACCCAGATCCGAAGATCGTGGGCGCGCAGGAGATCGTTGGCGCGCAGGAGAGCGCTGGCACGTTGGTGAATGCTGGCGCGCAGGAGAGCGCTGGCGCGCATGGCGCACAATAGGTTACAGGCGCGCAGTGGAGCGCTGGCGAGCAGGTGAGCGCTGGCGCGCTTTATCAGGAACCACAGCAGCAGGCGAGCGCTGGCACGCAGGTGAGCACTGGCACCAGTGCTATCTCAAGGAACGGAAGCAGCAGGTGAGCGCTGATATGCTACCTCCGAAACCTCAATGAGGTCAGGAGAACGTTGGCGCGCATGCTTGGCATGGCGCGTAAGGGATGTGTGCGCTAATTGGCGAGTACACCCTTGTTGCCCCGAAGGGACCGGTGCCTTTTTTTAAAAGAGGTTTGGTTGGCGCATAAGGCGCATCAGCAGCCAGGAACGGCGATGGTAGGTCAGCAGGTCTGACGGGTGGAAGGTCGGTGTGCCCTTTGTAAGGACGACCTTCCACCCAAGGGGATCGCGAAAAATCCGCAGAGAGGTCCAGGGTAGTAGCAGGAACAGTCCGAGATCGATGACAAGGCTCCTCTGCGGTGGACTGCAACGACGATGATGAACTGAAGAGGAGCCTCCTCCTCAGTCTTATAAGGTGAAGGAAAGCCTCTCCGGCAAAAAGGAAGGCGAGCCTCAAGACGTTACGGCCTTGGGGGCCGTTGGGTCAGCAAGCTGACCTTCAGCAGTCCTCCGAAGAGGAGTCTCTGTGAGTGAACTCCCCGAGGGGGAGAATCACCAGCAGGAGAGACTGTTGGACTTAGTTTCTCCCTCGTAGATTGTGCAGGACCGGGAGAAACCAAGCCTTCAGCTACGGCAGGTTGAGAAGTTGCAGAGGTATTAGGAGATACCGCACTGGATATCTCTGACACCACAACATCGACAATAGACAGAGGATCAACCTCTGCCACAGTCGGCAATTGCTTGACAGCGGCACCCAACCGGATGATGTCAATCAAGGCTTCCTTGGAGGGCGAACCCTCGAGCCCCAAGGAAGACCAAAGCCGGAATAAATCAGTTACATTAAAATTTAAATCCTCCCCTGGGGAAAGAGGTAGAGCTGCCTCGCTAGGGGAGGCAACGCCATCTCCCGAACCCCAAGGTCGGGAAACAGAACAACGGTCTACGCTACCCCTCGACCGTCTCTCGAAAGAAACTGATCGAGTGGGAGCTTCGGAAGAGGTTTGGGCCACGGAAGAAGTGTCCTTGGGATTTTATCTTTTCAAAGAAATCTTTGAAGGAGAAATATCCCGCCTGGACTACTACTTCCGTTGCCGAGAAAACCTCTCCCACTGGGAAGTAGACTACTCCCTGCACTCACCACACTTATTATTACTATCACACCGTTGGCCCCTACAGTAAGGACAAAGGGTGTGAGGGTCCGTTTCGACCGCCGACATAAATGTACCAGAAGGGCGGTTGGGTAATCCAGGACATTTGCACATGTTTGCAGAGGCCATCTTTACACACAAACCTGTAGGAGAGAAAGCAAAGACATTAATGGCTGTCAGAGAGGCGAGGGTGAGAGCGGACACTTCCGACTACCATCCGAGCCGAGAGCAAAGTGAGCTCAAGCACAGGTGTGTGAGAGGGGGGAGGGTTAGCAAGCTACCTTCCCTAGCTCCCGCTAACAAGCGGTTGAGTAGTAAACCCTCGTTAAAATTCTAATGGCTCGTCATTTCAGCTGCGCTGAAAGTAATAACCCCTATTAAATAGCGTGGTTTGTATGTCTGTTACGGAACAAAAATACATTAATACATACACCTGGTTGAAGTAAATTATTTTCCCAACAGTCAACATCTATAACTGTTCATAAGTAGTGAAAAAAAATATAATAAACATGACATTTCTTACTGATATTTTTGGCTACATTCTAATGGCCACCAACATCTTATACAAGAAAAAAATAATTTATATCACAAATTTATTTTTTAAATGCCCCAAATACATGAAACTAAGATCTGGAGTAAGACAGTTTTCCAAAATAATTTTTATTTTTCCTAACCATTTAAACTAGGAGTTCGTTTTCCATCTTAACTGGAACTTGGCTGATAAAATTATAATTTGGTCTGCAAATATAATTAAAATCTTCAAGTCTTTCCCAAGTATTTAGGTTTAATATACTGTAATCTCATCACTATGTTATCACATTGTTAAATATTTATTCGACAATCTAAGTCTTGATAAATAAGGTTAAATTTTAGGCAATATAACTGTCTTACAGTTATTGGCATATAACATTTTCTGCTTATGTCACTGCGATCGCATGGAAGTGTTTAGGATACAGTATAGTATATTGTTAAATCTTTACCTTTGAATTTCAATTACTTCTAGTGTCTAGCCCATGAGTTTTAAAAACTTCTACAAGTGTTTGGTAGCCTGATTAACAGAGATCTTGCCTTTCATTTGATGTTAGGGTTTTGATTCAAACGTGAAGTAACTTCAGTAATAGGAATTTGCTATCTACATTGCAGGCTAAAATTTATTAGACACCAACCGCAGTTATGTTAAGCAAGGGTTTGTAATATTTTATCCCTTGAACCTATACTTACAACATGGGTTATTTGAGGGAATTCACTTGCGCATAGGATACGATTGCTAACTGAATATCCCACAATTATTCGTTAGTCCCTTTTTTTTGCACTTTCATTTTGCAGCGTTTGAAAATATAATTCCATGATACGGGCATGGCTAGCTTCCTCCCCTAGACAGATTTACTAAAACCTTTTTTCTACTGCTGTGACATCTTGTATGGATGTTGGGGGATGGAATGGCAACTCGTTTGATACTAGCACAGCTATGCTAATATACTTTCCTACTCATCAGCTTTATAAAACCTTGAATTTCGACTACTACGTATTAAGGAAAAATTTCCTCACTGCCTAACTTCGGCTTCCTTTCTTACTATAATAATACCTTGATACAAATATACAGTAATTCGCTACTGGACAGAGTTCATAATTCAATTTTCTTGTATCAATTCAATTTTTCCCGTATAAAAAATTTTACTCTTCTGAACTTCTATAACACCCAAATCAATAAAAATTTACTCTTCCGAACCTCTAAAACACCCAAGTCAATGATAAATGGAAAAAACATGTTTTAATTAGCTACACTGTTGACATACTGTACTCACAATATAACAAATCACTATGATATGAATTAAAATGTGGTTTAATTATAAATTCTTACCTTCAAGTCAGACAATAGCAGCTAAGGGCAGTTTGCGTGGAGGAGAAGGGAGGAGGAAGGGAATGAGAGGGAGTTGGACGGTACCTAATTAGCACTGTTCTTAACACAAAGCATAACACAAACTTAAAGTTAACTGAACTTGGCTTAATTGTATTTAAAGTTTTTATTCTTTTTTAATTTTCTTTTCAATCGCCTATGTATTCTACTCGTACTGGTGTGCCAACTCGCTCACTCAGACACCACGCTCATGTCTCAATTTCATGCTTCTTCTCTATCATCCATTTTTTTTTCTCTCAGACAACCTTACCTCTTGTTTTCTCAGGACCCATCACTAAAGTTCACAAATACCATGAAAATCATGTAAATAACACACACACACACGAGATGTGTATAGAAGACAACGACCAAGTGAACTGAACGAGTGATGCAGGCTTTTAGTACTCCCAAACGCTCTATCATCTTGCGTTAAGAGTGCAAGCGTTCTAGTTTCTCGATGCAAAATTTTGCTCAGCGGCTGGCTCGTATCTTGGAATGCTTGCATGTTTGAGACTCTTATTTCGGGCTATTACTGAACTCTTCCAAGTGTCCGAGTTAAATTATCTAACGATAGATAGGAATCGGGACCTAACCTTCTGTGGTGGTTTCAGTAAGTTTTAGTCTTCTAGTATTTATTCTTTCATGTTAACATGTAATGTCAAGTGATTGTATATCTTTTGGACGAAGGAATTTTCTATTATATAATCTTACCGACCAAATTCAATACCATGCCGGATGCCTTTATCAGAGCGTATTGTGCCTCTTAGGGCGGAGATTGGGAAACTAAATTGCCCTTCTGTCAACTATAGGTTCATTCTCCAAAACACTAGGGATCCATTAACAGGCTTTAGAGATGGCTAGTATACCCCTTTTTCTGTGGGTGAAAAGATTTAAACAAGCTATCGGCATCTACAGATTATTTGCCAAATGGGGAACCCAAGAGATCTCGTCTGCCCATCAACATTAGATTTGGCAGTTTGGGGTTTTGGTAAAGGTAATAGTGGACCAATCACATAACCAAGTAGAAGAGCAAGAGTGAGGTTGATATATAAAGTGAAAAGAAGAGGCAAGTTTACGCTAGGAGGCCAGGCCTCCACAGGGAGGCAGCCTTTGGCCTCTTACCCTGGGGGTTACCCAGGTAGCTAGTTCAGTCCCTACTCAGGCTACCATCCCTCCAGGGCTACCCTTAAGTTTTACATGTAATCTAGTTGTCCTAGCTGGCAAAAGAAGTTATCTTGGTATGATTAAAGGCAACAATCTCAACCTTCTTAGACAGCCCCAATCCCTGGGTGCTTTGGCCTTTTTTCTGAGGAAAAAAACAGAGCACTGGGGTAGCCAAGAGGTGATAGGGGCTAGTTCACCTCAAATGGTAAAGTATCTCAACAATGAAAATTCATGGATCTAGGCCTGTCTCTAAAGTTTTCAAGCAAATTTAACCACAATAGAAACCCTTTCTGGTAAAAACGAGGAACACAAGTAGTGGACTTCCCTTAAACCCGCACTTTTTGGTGAAGATGCAACAGTTCCTCCTTTACTTAAACCAGATGGCTGTCATTCACTCTCCAAAGGTAAAGGAGACTCTTTTGGTTGATGTATTTCCTCCGAGCTACACGCACTCCACTACTGTTGGTATTGAGGCACCGAGTGGCGCGATACCTCGTCCACGACACCAACCACAACAGACACAGCAGCCATTGACTCCCGGAGGGATCCTGACAGGTCTCAACGACTGGTTCCCAAAAGCCTCTCTCAGTTGTTGGATAACTTCCAGGAGCATGTAGTGTGTCGGCAAACATCATAAAGTTAAGACCTTGTTGGCAACCTGTCGATTCAAGGACCATTCGGAGCCAACTATCCGAGTCCTCTTGCTCAGATTGTGCATCAGCAAAATTTTCTTGTCCAGGATGAAACGAGCTGCTAATGGTACCAAATTTTCTTCCATCCATCATGGGACTTTCACAGCTGGCTGGCTGGCATATGTGCTGTGAAAAGGTACCTCCTTTGTTTATATACAGTGCTACAGTGTTACCGCTTTTGTAATCCCCTGAAAGGGGCCGATGGAAGCGCTTGAGGGTCAGGTAAGCTGCCTTCATTTTCTAGAAGTTTACATGGCACTGCATTTTGGATTCAGACCAAAGCCCAGATGCCATCAGGTCTAACGAATGAGGCCACCACCCTTCTTTTGATGCGTCTGAAGGGCAACAAATCTAGGGGAGGAGAAAAGATCTACCCGTCTCAAAAGGTTGGCATCCAACACCCACCAACTCAGGCCTCTCTTCTGCTCGAGTCGCACTGACACTAGGGTGCCTGGCGACTCACTATGCCGAAATCAACACATCTACAGCTTCCACTGTACAGACCGAATCAAGAGACGACTGTGCAGTACTCGTTCAAGAGATGTTAGTTGTCCCCCACCAGTCTTTGCCACTGATGTGCTGGCAATTAGTCCCGCAAAAGAAAGCTTTAGGCTCTCTGTCTCAGCCTCTCTCTCCGAGCCTCGGACTGAAGGATTTTTGTCTAGTGTGGTCCCGATTCTCATTCCTAGATATACATATCTTGGACAGGTCACAGACGAGACTTATCACGGCTTAACAAGATACCCAGATCATGGTAAAGGCGAGAAGCTCGTCTCAATGAGTATGCCAGAATCAACAAATCATCCAGGCAACAAAGAGATGAATGGAAATAATTGTCATTCATGTGTAGCCAGGTGGACCCTAGAGTAAATACCCTTCTGAACACCTACAGTGCTGTGGACAGGCCGAAGCCCAGCACTTTGAAATGGTATATCTGTCCTGCTACAGAGAATCTTAAGTACTTCCTTGATGTTGGAAGCATTGGGATCTGGAAGTACGTGTCTTATAAATCAATGATCATCATGAAGTCGTGAGGTCCAACAGGCTAGCTGACCATTTGCGCCTCCTCTGTCTTGAATGGAGTCTGCTGGATACCTCGCTTAAGGCTGAGGTCTACTACTGGTTTCTAGTCCTCAGACTTTTTTGACAGGAAATAAGCAACTGTAGAAGCCTGGAGACCCTTCTGGGGCCTCTTGGAGAGCATCCCTCTGTAAAATGGTCTGAACTTTGGCCTGAAGGGGCTGTTCCTTTGTAGATCCCTTCACGTAGGACTCATCGTTGGAAAGAGGGTCAGAGAAGGGGAAGAGTTGGTGGAGAGGACGACGTATACCTTGCTCAATATGGAAACAGATCTAGTGTCTGCTCTAATGTATCCACCACTGCCATCTCCTCTCTAGGCATATTCCTACCAGTGTACTGGCCTGGGGAATGCCCTCCTGAACAGAACATCTTCGCTGGGGTTTTCCGTTTCCTTTACCCTTTTTTTACCATCCCTGTTTGAAAGGTTCGTCCAGGTTCTTTATCTTGTGATACCTTCCTCTCAGGTGCGCCTTTCTTCCTCAGAAGCAAAAGTCCCAAGCGATACAGCCAGGAAATAAACTCTCTCTGTAGAAGTAGTCCTGCCTCGCTCTTCTTCACTTGTTAGCGACTGCCTCGATGTCATCCCCGTTAAACAAGGAAGGGCTGTATGGGGCGTTACGAAGTCACATCGCCTTTCTCCTCAGCACCTGCCTCTGGAATCATGAGATGACAGCGTCTCGCTGTCTCAGAACCCAGTTCCAGAAGGTTAGCCAACAATTTCAAGGATTGCGACTGTTTCAACTCGAGAGCAAGGTCAATTCTCTTCTGTTACTACCAAGGGGGCGAGAGATTGCCTAGCCAGTAAGCATCTAAGTTAATTGCTGTCAAGACATGTAACCAGTTGTCAGCAACCAAGTTGCCCACAACTGCTATGTAAGGGATGAAATCTATCCTCCAAAGGCCTCCAATCCACTGGGAGTTTGCCAAGTAAGTATGCTTACAAATCGGTAATACCCGGGTAGCCATACTCCCTAGAGGAAGATGTTATTACAGCAAATCTCCTTAGCAATCCCTGTCAGGCAAGAGAGCGACCGGTCGTACACCACTACTTCCAAAAGGCAAGATTGAGACCTGTCTTCAATCTATTGTTGGATAGGTGATGCATGCTCAAGTCTATCTACGAACCCATTACACCAACCAGGGAGGCAGACGAACATACAGGCATAGCCCGCATTGTAGTTGTGTCCAGAACTCACTTCAAGTAAGTTTATCAACGTTCGTAATCGCGATCACCTTCCTATGACCAATGAAATAGTTTGTATTTCTTCATTTCCGATCGGCTTAACCTGACAAGTTTCAGGTGTTCCCTCCCGGAAACATCAGCTTGAGTGTAGTTTACGAAGTCTTACGTATTTTTTTTTTTAAACTAAAATGTCAGATCGGAAAGTTAGAAAGCAACTGCCTGGGATGAAGGCAGAGTCTACTTGTGGAGAGACCACCTATGTTTGGTTACAGTAAGGTAGACGGGTAATGTAATACCTGATTTCCCTTCAAGAATTTAGCTATCAACACTAATGATTAATAAGAACAGAACAGAGTTCTAATAACAACAGAGTTCTAATTGTATGATGATCTATAGTCCTTGTCAGCTATAAGATCGCTTGCTCATAAAGTATGTGCATGCTAATATGCAGTTGCACATAAGTAACTTATTTGCTTCAGGATAAGCGTTTGAAAACTAGTCCGAGTCCACTTGCAGGAATAATGTATGTGCGGCGAATCGCAACATTATTGCCCAGGGAATTTGATCGTCTACTAGCAGTAGTATTTTTAAGATGTGAACGTGTGCATCTACATTAAAACAAAACACACTGCTAGCATTGCGATCATAACTGTCTCTTTACCTGCCCAGCTTGAGGGCGGGGCTCGCTAACGTAAATTAACGTAATACGTAGCTGACAACTTTTGTCTGGTCGCCTAGGGGGGGGTTTGCTAGCATTCATAAATAAAATAAGCTAACAATGTCTGTCTGGCTGCTTTATGACCGGGTTGCTATCGTTCTTAAACGTAAGCTGAAGCCAATACATGTCCCTTGGGACCAGAGCCTTGAGAAAATAACTTTGCACGGGTATGCCTAACCAGCCCATTGTGAGAGTTCTCTGCAGAGCTCTACATTCCGTTGGTAAAAACTATAGAAAATGACCCTGCAGTACAGTATTGTTTCACAAACTCGGTGATAACTATAACTCGTTGTGCCCAAGGCCAAAAAGACCGCCGCATGCGGCGAACTCCAGCAATTGGTAGTAAACCGAATTTGTGACAATATCCCTGTTTTCACTTGGTGAATGCGCATGCCCCACCGAGCTAGTTCATCTCTTTTTTACAGTGTTTTAACGAATGTCTGTAGTTCTGAAAACCTGCTCAGGGAAGTGTGTTTCCTATGTAGAAGCGAGGTGTCGCATAAGAGTTTGTTGGCCCAGAAATCCTAGAACATAAACACTAGGTAGGTTCGTATAGGCTTGCTCGTAAATACTGGCAAGAATCAGTAAACACTATCTGATACTAGCAAATGCTGCAAGGAGAGCATTGCATCTTACCAGTAAGGTTAGACCCCAGTAAGTGTACGTTACTGAAGTAGCTGAAGCTCTGTGCACTATCGAAGTAGAGAGCACTAGAGAAAACGGCAAACTTGTAGCGTACGCTAGAGATGGCAAGTTAGGTCTCACAAACCGGACATGGGTACTAGGGAGAACAACCTGGGTTGCTCGCAGACCTTCATCAGGCAGAAGAGCTCGGCCACCCATCTAGCTATAGCTCAGTGGATAGATGTGCCGCACTAGTATTATTATCATTAATTGCTAAGCTACAACCCTAGTTGGAAAAGCAGGATGCTATAAGCCCAGAGGCCCCACCAGGGAAAATAGCCCAGTGAAAGGAAACAAGAAAAAAAACATTTAAGGAATAGCAACAATAAAAATAAATATTTCCATTATAAATTATAGAAACTTTAACAAAACAAGAGGAAGAGAAATTAGAATAGTGTGCCCGGGTGTATCCTCAAGCAAGAGAACTATAACCCAAGACAATAGAAGACCATGGTACAGAGGCTATGGCACTACCCTAGACTAGAGAACAATGGTTTGATTTTGGAGTGTCCTTTTAGAAGAGCTGCTTACCATAGCTAGTCTCTCTTCTACCCTTACCAAGAGGAAAGTAGCCAATGAACAATAATGCAGTAGTTAACTCTGAGAGAAAAAACTAAGGTTTTTGCGGAGTACTCCTGCTCATCTTACCCCCAAAAAGGAGTTGATGAGTAGCCTTATCATCTTCTATGAAGGGAAAGAAAAAGGCTGTGCTGAACTTGAAGAGCAGACATTTCTCCTTCATATGAGGTTAAAACCATAAAGCACAGGTCCCGAAGGCCAGACCGAAGGACCTGGCCTCACAAAGTTCCAAGAGCTTTGTAGTGTCCAAAGGCATTAAGTGGTAATAACCTGAGGTGGGGTCAGGGACTGGGTCAGTCATATGAAGAGAATAAGAAGAAGTTTTGGAAAGAAGTGAAGAGAGTAAGGAAGGCTGGCGCAAGAATTGAAGAGACAGTGAAAGATGGAAATGGAAGGTTGTTAAAAGGAGTGGAGGCAAGGAAAAGGTGGGCGGAATATTTTGAAAGTTTGCTGAATGTTGAGGATAATAGGGAGGCAAGATATAATTGCTGTTCCAGGTGTTGAGGTGCCAGTGATGGGAGATGAGAATGAGAGAGAGATAACAATAGATGAAGTGAGGAGAGCACTAGATGAAACGAGAGTAGGAAAAGCATCTGGTATGGACGGTGTGAAAGCTGAGATGTTGAAGGAAGGGGGTGTGACTGTACTTGAATGGTTGGTGAGATTGTTTAATATGTGTTTTGTGTTGTCAATGGTACCAGTAGATTGGGTTTGTGCATGTATTGTACCACTATATAAGGGTAAGGGAGATGTGCACGAGTGTTGTAATTCAAGAGGTATTAGTTTGTTGAGTGTAGTTGGAAAAGTGTATGGTAGAGTATTGATTAATAGGATTAAGGATAAAACAGAGAATGCAATCTTGGAAGTACAGGGTGGTTTTAGAAGAGGTAGGGGTTGTATGAATCAGATTTTTACAGTTAGGCAGATATGCGAGAAATATTTAGCAAAAGGTAAGGAGGTGTATGTTGCGTTTATGGATCTGGAGAAAGCATATGATAGAGTTGATAGGGAAGCAATGTGGAATGTGATGAGGTTATATGGAGTTGGTGGAAGGTTGTTGCAAGCAGTGAAAAGTTTATACAAAGGTAGTAAAGCATGGGTTAAAATAGGAAATGAAGTGAGTGATTGGTTTCCGGTGAGAGTGGGGCTGAGACAGGGATGTGTGATGTCGCCGTGGTTGTTTAACTTGTATGTTGATGGAGTGGTGAGAGAGGTGAATGCTCGAGTGCTTGGACGAGGATTAAAACTGGTAGGCGAGAATGACCATGAATGGGAGGTAAATCAGTTTTTGTTTGCGGATGATACTGTACTGGTTGCAGACACAGAAGAGAAGCTTGACCGACTAGTGACAGAATTTGGAAGGGTGTGTGAGAGAAGGAAGTTGAGTTAATGTGGGTAAGAGTAAGGTTATGAGATGTACGAGAAGGGAAGGTGGTGCAAGGTTGAATGTCATGTTGAATGGAGAGTTACTTGAGGAGGTGGATCAGTTTAAGTACTTGGGGTCTATTGTTGCAGCAAATGGTGGAGTGGAAGCAGATGTACGTCAGAGAGTGAATGAAGGTTGCAAAGTGTTGGGGGCAGTTAAGGGAGTAGTAAAAAATAGAGGGTTGGGCATGAATGTAAAGAGTTCTATATGAGAAAGTGATTGTACCAACTGTGATGTATGGATCGGAGTCGTGGGGAATGAAAGTGATGGAGAGACAGAAATTGAATGTGTTTGAGATGAAGTGTCTAAGGAGTATGGCTGGTGTATCTCGAGTAGATAGGGTTAGGAACGAAGTGGTGAGGGAGAGAACGGGTGTAAGAAATGAGTTAGCGGCTAGAGTGGATATGAATGTGTTGAGGTGGTTTGGCCATGTTGAGAGAATGGAAAATGGTTGTCTGCTAAAGAAGGTGATGAATGCAAGAGTTGATGGGAGAAGTACAAGAGGAAGGCCAAGGTTTGGGTGGATGGATGGTGTGAAGAAAGCTCTGGGTGATAGGAGGATAGATGTGAGAGAGGCAAGAGAGCGTGCTAGAAATAGGAATGAATGGCGAGCGATTGTGACGCAGTTCCAGTAGGCCCTGCTGCTTCCTCCGGTGCCTTAGATGACCGCGGAGGTAGCAGCAGTAGGGGAGTCAGCATTATGAAGCTTCATCTGTGGTGGAAATGTGGGAGGTCGGGCTGTGGCAGTACCAGCTGAACTCGGTTGAGTCCCTGATTAGGCTGAAGGAACATAGAAAGTAGAGGTCCCCTTTTTGTTTTGTTTCATTGTTGGTGTCGGCTACCCCCCAAAATTGGGGGAAGTGCCTTGGTATATGGATGGATGGAACCCCCCAAGTTACGTCTACAAAACTCGATGGGAAAGGAGACAAACAAGCAGCAGGCAGTTATCACTATCTGCGGCAAAGATAGAGGGACGTTGCAATGACTCATACCCTGAGGGTATGGTGGCGAAAAGTAGAAACCAAGCAGCCACCCAACTCATTTGTCAACAAGCTCCGAAGAGCCAGGCTAGGGAGTGGAAGAATCAAATTCCAACCAGAGGACTCCCCGGAAGGGGCAAATCACACAGCTGACGGCAGCCTCTCCACAGACGGAAAGGTAAGCAAACTCTGTTGCCAGTCTACAATTCACTTTGCAAGCGAGAAGATTGATGGACAGTGGCTAATGCAAAGACACTCCCTTGGAACGGAAAGTTGCTCACACCTAGTGGAGGTTAACTCCCTCGAAAGGGAAAATTATCCAACATCTGGAAGCAAACCTACGGGCAGAACTTACTTTATCCCGTCAACGAGACGAGATAAAGTTGAAGGTCTACATAGCGTTCTCTGTAAAACTTGGACTTATTTCGTTTCTGGGTTCACTCTAAAGAGTTACCCGGCAAGTCACTTCGAGGAGTTCTTGTCAGCAACTGCTCAAGACTGCAAGCCAAAGGAGCAGGAACATTGGGGTGAGCAGAGGCAGAGGCCTAAGACTTCTTACTACCTTGCCTTGCACAGGGAACCCATAAGCACCATGGATGGCAGCTCTGAAAGATAAGGGACTTTCTTAGGCTTTAGGCAAGTTGTTTTTAATCAAACTGGTTAAAAGATTTGGTGGGAGACTAGACTAGAACTTTACAGTGCTGAAATAAAAAATGACATTCACTAATACTGGTGAGCAAGGGGGGTAACCTACAACGCTCCTCCCCCCTGACTAGCGGTGGGTAGTTACACGCTGACAAAAAGCTTTATCAGCTGTTTCAGCTTAACCAAATTAATACTCACTAGTAAAGAGAGGAAAGTTTAATACTCACTAGTAAAGAGAGGAAAGTTTGTATTTTTCTCCGGAACAATTTTTTTTTTATTTTTTTTTTTTAATAAAATACTCCTATTTTTAAAAGTTAACTTTCTATTATCTTGAGAAGATATTTGCTAGGCCTGTCTACTGATTACCACAATCCATAATTGTGGAGTTTGTCATCATGTGACACTATTGTAGCAAAGTTGATAAATCTGAAAGAGGCAAGCTGATGAAATATGAAATGGGGATGAAATAGAAGGGGGGGGGGAGAATAGGCAATGACAAATAGTTGAACCATAAGCAGGTGGCAGACCTGACTAACCACTTCCTAATAAAAGGCAGCTAATACACCATCAGCCAATTTCAGAGACTTGAAGACCGTAATCTAAAAGACAAAGGTACTTTCATTGGGTGGGCCAAGTAATAACATCCAAGTTCAAATGCTTTCCTTCAAGAAGTAATTTTATAGAAAAGCACTTTTTTCTGGAACTTTAACTATGTTGATCATTTCTATTCATTCAAAATTTTACAACAATAATTCTGAATTTTACTTGAAATAAAACCATCCCTATGTACTATATAGTTGAATAAAAAATGCAGCAGACATCACAAGACCTTATTCCAAGAATAAAGATTTTTCAACATTTGAAATATGAAAAAATATCAAAATATAAAGTATACTTTACCAAATAATTTATTTTGGTAATGAAATAATCTTAATACCACATCACCTTGAAAATATCATTACAAAAATAACTTCAATTCATAAACTGGTTTTGTGGCATTCAAAAGCCAGTTAAGTAACTAGGTACATTATTAGCCAACAATAAAAGTGAAAAAATTATTAGCCTACAATAAGTGAAAAAATGTTTGTCTACCACCACTCAAGTTAAAGACAAAACTATTTCACTAGCTGTTCAATAGTTTACTCAAAAAGGATAATTCCTTCTAAACCTTATGAAATATATTTCTAAAGCTATACGATCTACCTTACACACATTTTAAATTGTAAAATCTTATTGAGTCCACACTAACCTGGCATAAGGTATGCACTAGAAATGTATGTATAGTCACAGCCTGTAAACCATTATAGTACGTATACGTATTAGAAATTTTCCACACCTTCAAATCTTCAATGAATAACCTAAGAGGCCAGTATAAAATAAGAATTTACATCGATTGCACAAAATAATCAAATCTTTGTGTGCTTTATATAAATTTCAACACTGACAGCTGCTTTCTTGTTATAACTAGAGCATTACGAAGAAAGGAACTTTTAAAAGAATAAAGAGCACTCAACTATGGCTAAAAATTATGACAACCTTCAAGCCTGTGACTTTTGCAGTCACTTGTATGACCCTTAAAAAGTGAAATGTGTACGATATCCGAGATTACTCTAGTATCTGGATGAGATCAGGGTTAGGAATAGATGTAGATGGTTTGGGCATGCACTATGCATTCCCCAAGAGATTAGTTCAACTAACTTTAAAAGTTGGAAGGCCAAGGCCTACATGGCTGAGGACTATGAAGGAAAAAAGTAGATGATGAGAAGGAGAGTATTGATTTAAAAGCTCAAGATCCTCGCCAAATCTAACCGAGCCCTTTGCGTCAATAGGCGTTGGAGGAGATGATGCTGATTTCATATCACCAAAACCCCTTCTATTGTAGACTTGCTACAGGGGTTGACACGCTGAAATCAATTTCAAAGTTGAAGGGGTTCTACCACAATCATATTTCTTTCACTGGATTTCCTTACTACAAATTTCCAAATCTGTTGGATTGAATTGAATTGAATATGGGATTTAGGCATTAAGCCAAGCACTGGGGCATCAAAGGCCATTCAGCGCTATATAACGAAAATCATTCAATCATATCTGTACACTCACACCATTTAGTATCATTTTAACCTTTAATACAAATCGTAACACTTTCATACAATAAAATCTAGATGTGAAATAAATAGGGATTAAAAGGGTAAAATAAATAAATAAATTAATAAAATCAATCATAGCTCGTAATATAACCCAATACTTTGTATAAATTTTCTCAAGTTCAGGGTATTACAGTTTTCCCCTAGTATATCTCTTAACGGTTTGTCCTGGAGTAAATGTGTCCTCCTCTGGAGATTAAAAACAGGACAATCGACTAAAATATGTTTAACATCCATTGTCACTTGACAGGTATTACAAAGAGGGGCCTGTCTCCCTTCCCCACTCTTCATTAAATAATTGTGCGTTGCATGTGTATGGCCAATACGCAGCCTAGTTAAAATAATGGTATCCCTTCTACTTGTAGAATTACAACATGACCATTTATCCACCAATGGGTGGATTTGTTTCAATTTTGTATTGGTGGTCAGTTCAGACCATCGAGCTTGCCACTTATTTTTACAGTAAAGATGAATCTCACTTTTAAGATCTTTGTAAGGAACACTCAAGGGGGATGGATTACTTAGCCCTGAAGCTTCCTTTGCTGCCTTATCAACTTGTTCATTCCCATCCACCCCAACATGGGCAGGGACCCAACAGAAGTGAACACTGATACTCTTCCTAGATTGCAGAAGTACTAACCAGTCCTGCACCTCTTGTACTAGATGATGGCCTGGCATAATTTGTTTTAATGAGAGTAAAACACTATTGGAATCCGTAAAAATTGTATAAAAACTATTTTGGTTGCCATTTTTAAAAATATGTTGGACTGCGAGAATTATTGCGTACAGCTCAGCAGTAAAAATTGAACAAGAGTATGGGAGTTTCCTTCTAATAACAATATCCCCCATCACAGCTGCACTTCCAACTCCTGCAGCCGATTTGGAGCCATCTGTAAAAACATGTTTCCCATGATGTTGAGCAGCATGATTTAAAAACTCACTTTTCATTACCCTACTAGGTAAGGTATTTTTCCCTCCTGCCGTAAAACATACTTTAACAGGTGGATTACACCAAGGAGGAGACTTGGGATATCCTACCTCTGCTATCTGTGCTGTTAACAAGCCTACTTCTCTAGCATCATTTTTCAGCTGTACTTCCAAAGGCTTAGGCACTCTAGATCTGTTAGGAGCCCGATCTAAAGGCGCCCTAACATATTTACAGTTAGGATTGTTTCTCACAGCAAGGGACCTAGCTAAAAACCTCAAACTCAACTCCTCTCTGCGAATGGAAAGGGGAGGTATGCCAGATTCAACATAGAGACTGTCAATGGGAGATGTTCTGTAAGCACCTGTGCAGATGCGAAGCCCAGCATTGTGAACAATATCAAGTTTTCCAAGTAAAGTCTTTGTAGCTGACCCATATATTTGGCATGCATAGTCTAACTTGCTCAGACACAAAGATGTATAAATTCTAAGCAAAGTTGTTCTATCAGCACCCCAATCAAAATGCGATATCACTTTCAGAATGTTCAGTGACTTCTTAACCCTGATAGATAGGTCATTTATATGGGGACCAAATGTCATTTTCTTGTCGAAAATGACTCCAAGAAACTTGACACTATCCTCATATGGCAAAATACAATCATTTAAGAAAAGGGTGGGGATCTCTTCCCTTTTACGAGTACGAGTAAAGCGAATGGCTTTGGTCTTCTGAGGAGAAAACATGAATCCGCGAGAATTTGCCCATGCGGAAGCAGCATTTATTGCAATTTGAAGATTTTGGCATGCTTGTAGTGCAGATGATCCACTACAATAAATTGCAAAGTCATCGACAAATAGTGATCCTTGTATGCCAGGAGGTATGTGACTAATGAGACTATTAATAGCAACAGCAAACAAGGTCACACTCAATACGCTGCCTTGGGGGACACCTTCTTCTTGCATGTAGGATGAAGATAGTTCTGACCCTACTCTCACTTTAATGGAGCGGTTTGATAAAAATTCTTCAATAAAAGAGAACATATGTCCTCCTATACCCCACAAGGCCAATTGCTTTAAAATACCACCCCTCCAGGTGGTGTCATATGCCTTTTCAAGGTCAAAAAAGACACCCACCACCTGGTTTTGGTTAGAAAAAGCATTTGAAATTTCCCTTGATAACATCAGCAAAGGGTCTAGAGTACTTCGGTTCTTCCTAAAACCAAACTGTCTGTTAGATAAAAGATTTTTTGATTCTAGATACCACACAAGTCTATTGTTGATCATTCTCTCAAATAGTTTGCATATGCAACTGGTCAAGGATATGGGCCTATAACTAGATGGCAGTTCTGGGTCTTTACCAGACTTGTGGCCTGGAATTACAATTGAAGTATGCCAGGAATCAGGAGATGTATGGGAAGCCCATAGACCATTAAAGGTTTCTAATAAAAATTCCTTGGTATCCACTGGAAGATGTGATATCATTTCATACCGGATGCCATCCTCACCTGGGGCAGTTAAAGAAGAGCTGGAGATAGCATTTTGCATCTCCTCCATACTAAAAGGCAGGTTAAAAGCTTCAGTATTTGAAGAAGCAGGAGGAACAACAGATGTTGATGCTCTAATTTGTTGAAATGCTGGGGAATAGTTGTCAGCACTTGATACATGAGCAAAGTGCTTAGCAAGAACCTCTGCTACATCTTTGGGGTCAGATATATATCTATTATTTTCCCTTAATATTGGTAGAGGCTTAGGGACGAATTTACCTTGAAGTTTTCTAATCTTGTCCCATATTTCCTTTGAAGGAGTTTTGGTATTAATATTAGATATATATTTCTTCCAAGATGCTCTCTTTGCTTTTTTAAAAATTCTTTTTTGTTTGGCACAGGCTCTGAGATATGCTATTCTATCTGCTAAATAGTTTGTCCTCAAGTATCTTCTGAAGCAAGTTCGGGTCACTTTTCTTGCGTTGGCACATTCTTTACTCCACCAAGGAACTACAGAGCGATGAAGTAAACCGCATGTTTTAGGTATAAACTTGCTAGCATTATCATCAATAATATTTTCAAGATGTTGATAGGCATGCACTGGAGATGTAAATTCATCATATTCTTTATCAGTGTGTGAACAGTTTTCATAAGCTGCCCAGTCTGCCTCATCTATCTTCCATTTTGGTGGACACTGAGAAGGAAGATTATGGACATAATTTAACATTATTGGCCAATGGTCACTGCCATGTAGGTGTTCATTTACTGACCAAAGGTAGTCCAATCGAATGGATGAGGAACAGATTGACAAATCAATGGCTGATGTAGAGTTGTGGAATACATCATACCTAGTTGGAGAACCATCATTCATTAGTATTACATCATTGTTGTCGATTAATTCTTCAACAAGATTACCCCATCTATCGCACACATTTCCACCCCATAAAGTATGCTTTGCATTAAAATCACCCATTAAAATAAAAGGGGCAGGAAGCTGATTGATCAAGTCTTGGAGGTCAGAAAGTCTAAGCCTTCTTGGATTACCAGCATGATCTAAGAGGAAAAGTTCTAAGGATGGTTCAATATATAGCGAGCATAAAGTAATTTTTTTCCCGATATGAGTTCTAACTGCACATGCCTGTAGTGGTGTATTGAGTGGGATTGTTTCAAATTTTACAGATTTGTGAATAATAAAACCTGTACCACCTTGAGCTCTTGCAGCTTGCAAAGGAGGGGATCTACAAAGATGATAATTGAGTCCAGGATTAAATGGTTTGTCACCGATCTTGGTTTCCTGTAGGCAAATTACCTTCGTGTCTGAGTCCCTGGTTAAAGTTTTTATTTGCTCAATGCTAGTACTTAGACCTCTGCAATTCCACTGGATGATAGACATTATCTTTTGTTATTATTTTTCTTTGTCTCATTTGTCTTTTGGGACTTTTCAGATGAAGCCATGTAAGGCCTGGAGATGGAAGGCTTTACTAGGCCACTACTCTTCTTTTCTTTCTTTCTAGAATCTTTATAAGAGTCAACCTTAGGATCATGAGCAGTAGGGCACTTACCTGACTTAGATGAAGGTGAGGATGATGGGGACCTTTTCCTCTTTGGAAGATCTTGTTTTCCAATCTCCATCAAATCAGGTAGAGATTCTGCCTGAGACAATACATTTAAGGTGGTGGAAGCCACATTGGCTTCCTTGGAGGATTGTGCTAGAACTTCTACAGTTCGAGCACTTAACCCAGAAGGCTGGGCTACTACCTCTAGGGGAGATGCTCCTATCGGTGACAATACTTTTGGTGTGTTGGACACCATATTGACCTCTTTGGAGGTTTGTGCTCTGGCTTTTATAGCCTGAGCACTTGACCCAGATGGCTGGGCTACTACCACTAAGGGAGATGCACCTGACGGGCCAGGTGCTGCCACTGGTCCCCCTGTGGTAGTAAGGGGTAGTGGATTATAATCTTTTGTTGGCATCTTAACCGCGCGAGCAAAATTAAGTTGCCGATTGAGTAAATGCTTTGCATAACCTACACTTATATGTTCAGCATTTGCTTTCAAGATTGCAGCTTCTTCATTCTTGTATTCTCTACATCTTTTATCATTTGGTTTATGATTATCTTTACAGTTTGCACAGGTTGTATCTCTGTTGCATTGGCCATGTTCTAACAAAGAACAGTTAATACAGATCTTCGTATTATTGCAGTACCGGGAAGGGTGACCGTACTTGAAACAATTAAAGCATTGTAAAGGCCTAGGTTTATATTCTCGAACACGTACTCTTTCATTCTCAATAATTATATGATCTGGTATAACAGGGGTTTCAAATGTTAAAACTACCATGCTTGTTTGAGGGATCTTACTTACTTTCCAAACATTAGCAGGGCACATGTCCAGAATTTCTGGTTCTGAGAATTCATATAGATCTTTATCAAAAACTACTCCTTTACCATAGCTGAAGCTCATATGTGGTTTAATATCCTTAATAGGATCAATTTCTGCAATCTTCATGCCACAAAGCATGTGAGCTTGAGTATCTGATTTTGCATTAATCAAAACAGATTGCTTACCGTATCTACTAATATCCTTACTTTTAATTAATCCAACTTTTTTTTGTATAAATTTACTAATCTTATAATAGTTATAATTATCTATCTTTCCAGATGCAATTATCCATGTTGGGGGCTTGGGGGTTCTTACTTCTGGAAGTCTATGCTCTATTTCTTTTTCCATCCATTCTTCTGGTTTATATACCTCTAGGTGTCTTGGTGCTTTATCACATAAAGCCCCAGAAATCAAACAATTGTCAATTTTTATGCTCTCTAAATTTTTATTTGCTTCTAAAGCAATCTCAAAACTTGAAAATGATACCCAAGCTTCCCAAAAGCCTTTACTACCATTAAGCTCCATTAAAATTTCTTTGATTGCTCCAAATCTACAGAAGGCTTCATGAATTATGTCATAGCTACAACCAATTGGTATGTTTTTTAAGTGGAGAATTTTCAGATTTTTTGTTGGATCTGGTAATGAGCCAGAACCAGAGAGTAAAGTATTACGGTTATTACAAGCATCATTTTCCACCAGTGTCGATAAATTGTCTTTAACAACACTGGTCAGAGAAGTATTGTTGGAGGAATCCTTTTTATTGCCGAGGTTGTCAACAGAGCTTTCCCTATTTAAACAAGCAGAAGTCGTCAACGGTGTCTGGGGTTCGCCATTTGATCCAGGGGTACGGGGAATATTAAGTTTACTCATTAATTATTTTTTCAGGGGGAGGGAAGGGGTCATAATAACAATGAAAAAAAAACAATGGAAAAAAATATAGTTTAAGGGAGAGAAAAAATTAAGACTGTCTGAAATTCCAAAGAAGACACCGTTAGCCTTTCCTGGAATTAATTTCTCCACCAATGACACCTGTGAAAGCTGCTTACCAAATGTCCACTCCCTACCCTACCACAAAGGGATGGTACCACTATGATTAGAGTGGCTCAAGTGTATGCCAAACCCGCTTGATGGGACTGAGAGCATTTCAAGAATACAATCATCCCCACTCTAATCATAGTGGCAGGCAAACCGGACAGAATGCCGAGAGTCCTATCTCTATAAAATCGCCAACCCCTGGAATCCGAAGGCCAAATTTCCTAAGAGATAGTTCCGCGTGCCAGTATGGGAATACTGACACTCCTAGGTGTCCAAACATTTTCGGGCAGTTGGCAAGACCACCACAGCTCCCACAATTGATTTTGAAATAAAAACCGATCATGGATACAATGTCCCCTCTAAAAAACCTGGACAGTGAAATGGGTAAAAGAGTTTTGACAGCAAGGTTGGAGACAGCTGATAATTATGAAGGAGGAATAAGCAATAAGAGGTAATAGAAAAAGAATGAGAGAAATTTAGAGTCAAACTGAGGAAAAGAAATTCCCCAGTTCGAGAGCCCTCTTGCCCGTCACAAGCCTTCAGCACGGGAATGATATGCCGTGCTGAAGCCCAATGACTTCATCAAGGCATTCTCTCGTTAAGAGGGCAAATCTGTTGGAGAATATATTTTTACCTTTATCTTCAAGATAATGACCACACCCAATGAGTTATAAATAAGACTATTGTAAAAGTTGTTAAAACACATTATCCAACAAGTGGTACAACTAAAGGATGTAATATTATAAAAATGACTAAGGCAATGTCAAAAGCTACAATGAGATGACACTAAAGATGTTTCTAAGAATACTACTGCATATATTTTACCAATAAAAATACTCAAAATATTACCATAATTATCATTGCAAGACAGGCTGCAATCCTAGTTGGAAAAGCAGAAACCTACAAGCTCAAGGACCCAACTAAGAAAACCCCCTATCAAAGAGAACAATGAACTAAAATGGTTCAAACAATAAGTAAAAAAATATATTAACGCCATTTTAAATATTTTTTTTTACTGTGCAATACAGTACATTACTTTTATCAAACATTATCTACAATCAATTAAAATCTTATCACCAGTTATCTAAGAAACTATTTTTGAAAACAAATGTTCCTCTTGCAATACCAGAAGCAATCCACAATCTAAACAGAAAATCTCCCTAACAAATGTAAACAGAACAGATTTATTGCTTAAGAGAACCATCACCACTACAGTTTGTTACCTAAAATAAAGACCTAGTCCCAACACTGGAATTAGTCATGCATTTTTAGTCAGGAAATTTTCCTCCCACCAAGTCTGAACTCTACCACCTATAGCACAAACCTGGGGTGCTGAAAGCGGAGTAAGCGGAGAATGTGGTGATGCAGAACTATCAGAGCTATAGCTAAAACTCTGTGCCAAAAGCCTCCTTAGAGGGATTCCTCCTCCTGCATTGCAAGTTCCACTCTGCTGAAGTGTACATATGATATTTAATCATTTTATTGTCACGAAAACTTCCTTAAAAACAAAGGCAAACCTTATTTCATTTCCTATTCAACTTGCCTTATTCACCCTTCACACAATTCTCACCTGATGCAAAAAAATCAAATAATTATGCAAGCGTCCAGACTCAACATTTCTAGCAACAACCATTTCATTCTATTAGTTAAAACCTGGATATTTCTAGTCTTATTTTTCCTTGAATATAAATAAAGATAAACCAACATCATGAATGTATTCTTGAATTTTCATTATAGCAATGCCAGACATTCTTAGCATACTGGGATTTTATTTATATTTATTTTTTTTACATCTTGCCAACAACCTGCAAAATTATTAATGTATAGAGCTTTGAATGTAAACTAAATTCTTTTGCCTTGATAAGCAATTTCTTTCAAGTACTCTAGTATCTATACACCTACACAATTTTACTACACCTGCAGTTTGACTAGCAAAATTTTACTATTATTATTACTAGTTAAGCTACACCTCTTATTGGAAAAGCAGGCTGCTAAAAGGCCAAGGGCTCCAACATCAGAAATAGTCCAGTGAGGAAAGGAAACAAGTTAACAATATTGTGGCCTACCCTTAACCACATTTATACATTTTTCAAATATACTATTAAAACACTAAGCTAAAATCTATTTTCATACTTACCTATGAATAAAAAGTGCCATTATGGTGATCGGCCCCGCCCATTAAAACAAAGTTATTTTGGGGTCATTTCAAACTCAATCTACTTTGTTTTTCATCTGATTTTCATAGTTTAAAAACAATTTATAGTTTTTCCTTATAAATAATTTTTTATAAAAGTTATTGGCAATAATAGTAAAAAATTGATTCTTCTTATATTTTAAGTCTTTTATAATTTCCCAAAACCATTCTATAAATTTTCAAGCATAAAATTTCCTATCTTCATGTTTGAATGGCAAATACTGGCCATAGTTGGTTTAAATTTTCTTTGAAAATCCATGTTTTGAGAAATCAGATGTCAATGAAAACCATTTGGTTATATACCTACATTAAGCATCAATGTGCAACAAGAGCGCTTTAATTTCACAGTACATGAACTAAGGGCATGGATTCAAATTTGCTTAACTAAAGGACAGATGCAGGATTTTCATTAAGAATTTTGGAATGTTTTGAAACTACCCATCTTCCTGGCATACACCATAACGACATCACGTGAAAGTTTCAAGACATCTTGATATTGAGCATTTTTGGAAATTACCATGCTTTCATGCACATTGCAAGTTTGTAGTACCTGATAAAAAAATGTACAATATGTAATAACACTGTTGGTACATGTCATCACTCATTGCTTATGGATAGGAAGTACTTATTAATTACAAAGTTACTTGAGATTTGGTGCTTTTAGCCCAATAAGTTTATTTACGTATGGCCAAATATACAAAGGATAAAACACCAAATCAGTGTTAGAAAACTCAGATTTATAATTTTCTTATTGAACCATCCTGAGAGATAAAATGGTGGTGGTTTGATAAATATAAAAGTTTCATACAATGAGTCATGGAATTATAGGGGTTCACCTCAAAATATTTTTTGTGCTGCTGTAAGAGGGGTTTACAGGTAGAGTTGTACATTATATGATTTCATAAGGAGTGTGTGTGATACAAAATGGAAAACATGGTGGAAAAAGGAGGAATAGACACCAGACAAGTATAATACTTGGCATGAACACTTAAATGAGAAAAACTATGAAGGCATTGCTGCTAGTAGAGAGCCAGTTGCTGCCATGCAGTTATGGTTAAGTTCCCAGGTAAAGAGATTCATACGAGTTTTAAATCAGATGAAAATGCCATAAGATTTGTAGCAGTTTAAACCACAAACTATGGTGATGGGCACCAGATCCCTCATTATCCACAACAAAAGGAAGTACGAGAATTATGTGGCAAAGAAGCTTGTCAGATTTGTCAACAGAAAAGGCAATACAAATGTTAAGAATCTCAGGTGGGTAAGGTTGACACAGCCCAAGTTCTTACAAGGCTGCAGTTACACTTAAGAAAAAAATGTTTGAAAACCAAGAAGCACCAGTGTAGTCAATGTGCAACATGTTAATCCAAAGCATAAATCTATGAGATTCACAGAATCTATGAGATTCACAGAATTTTAATCAAGTCTCGGACCATGAACAAACCGTCCAAGTCTCGCAATGCAATGAAGGCGAGGTTCGCATTACAACCTGATTAGTTTTTTTTTATATATATATATTTAATAAAACCTTATAATAAAATGCTAAAACAGTGATTAAGGGGAAGAATAAACCCAAAATTAAAACAGCAACAGCAGTTAGTAGAATGTGTCCAAACCAAAAATGCAATTGTGTGATACATTGCTTGCAAAAGTACCTGGCATCTCAGATTATGGTGCATTGACACTAAGCCTAGGGTAAACTGCATGAACATACTGCCAGCACATTGCTAGACACACAAAAGGAAATTTACAATGTAACCTACAGTTACTCCCTGACTTCCAATATCTTTAAAGTTTATAATATTAGTTTAGAATTACCAATTGTTTGTCATAACTATACTGTGCATTTGTTTGTTTTTTCATTACGGTTCTGTTATTTACTAGTATCCGCTCAGAATGAAATTACCTCTGATATCAAGGTTTCACAGTAGCAGGGTATATCAGGCTTCATGTGAAAGAGCGTAATGCAATCAAGAGGTAACAACTGACCCACTAAACTCTCATAACCTGATCAATGTCTGAAGATTTCTCTAGATTTTGCATGTGTTGCCCTTCATGGGGAAATTTAATCCCAACTAAAAATAACCTGACAATTTCTCCAAAAACCAGACAAATTGTTCTCTAAAGCACAAAAATTTGAGAAAGCTTCTGCAAGGTGATCCTTCCCATTCAGAGGTGTTAAGACAGGGATTTTATATATTTGTCTCCCTCTTGGCAAACAAGGTTTAAGCTTCTGAATGTATGGCAAGAATAAAATCATCTCTAAAATATACCTTCATTCTGCTGCACATACAACTCAAGTCATGAAGAATAAACCTTTAACAATTTTTGCTGCCTCTATCAGTTATTTCTCCAAAGGGCCACGGGTTGCTACTCCCTAGCATCTCTTCAAGCCAGAATTTCTAATAGAGTAACAGGACAAAATAGCACTGCAACCTTTAAAAAATGGGCTGCATCTTTAGCAGCACAACCCTTAAAAATCAAACTACTTTCTATCAGCCATAAAGATTTTCAAAGAATGAACTCTCCCTTCTCCCCGCAACGATGCAGATACTCTACAGATTTTACAAAGGGTTAGAGATAAGAACTAACTTCTTCCATTACACAGGAGCATCCTCCTGAGGAGGATAGTACCCACTCACAGAATAGTTGGTCCAGTACCGGGTTAGAATCCCGGGTCATATTTTCTTTTTAGATATACCAACAGCATAACTTTGAATTAAAAGCGACTCAAAATAAGGAGCTGGTTATAGAGGAATAAAAGATCAATGGGATTCCAAAGAAACCTTTTTGTCCTGCTTCCTGCTAAATAATGCTGCAATAAAGTTGCCCTCCATGGAAGGTCCATTAAAAGTTCATTTTCTGGCCGCCTCTAAACTTCAAGTGGTTTACTCCCATTCGCTAATTCATCTTACCATGAGACGGGGCTTCTGGTTCATCAGGTATGGAACATGTACCATGATATGTTTGTGTCATTCACCATTTGTCTTCACTTGAAATATGAGCAAAGTTCGTTGACTAGTTCCTTGAATACTTTATGGTTCCTTCAAGGGACAAGTTGAAGATTTAACATCCTATTTGATGCTTCATGGGTTTCAAACTAATCAATGCAAAAACACTTGCAGCTTCTACCTTATCAACGTACCTTGGCAAAGACATAGTTAAAAGAAACCCATTGGTATGCCCTCACAAATACAAGAAATTAGTATCTTAAAAAGTTACGAAGTAGTCCTTGACCATTTGAAGACAGGAGTTTTAGCATATTCTCATTGGTCACCATAATTCAGTAGGTTACTTCCTAAAATTACTGAGAATTCTTCCTAACTTCAGCTGACCAGACTGAAAGAGCTCATGCATCCTTACATCCTTGGATTAATCCGATTCCCTATTTTCAGTAAGAAAACTATGGGACCTGTAGAATCTTATCAATTCAAGTCTTTACCTTCGTTCCTCCTGTGCCGAGTACAGACATTCATGAATGCCTTATAGTTGGATGGATGAAATTCAATTATTATGCCATGAAGACCAGCCCCAGGATGGAGGCCAATCATTACTTTGACAAGTGGAGTGCTTTCCTCTGGAGCCTTACGAGGACAAGATTAGACCTAAAGGAGAAATGCCCCTAAACTAAATCTAATGTTAAGTCATTTTATCAAGCCTCCTAGCAATAATATGCATATTTACTAATATTCTAGTTATAGGTCATTCTATTATGCCTCTTGCATAACTGTTATACCAGATACCATTTCCTCATACCAGATTACATTTCCTCAAACACCATTTATCACCAGGCAGAAGAGATCTTCACTTACGTAAGGATTCCTAAGGTATGAACCAGGATCTCTCAATGTATCATAGCATACACCTTAGGCAGGAACTCCCCAACTCTCCAATCAGTGGAGTCAGAACAACATTGTCTACAAAGTTTGATGGAATAAGTCGGCATGCTCTTGGTTAGGGTACTAACATACCACTTTCCTCAACTGTAACTTGCTTAAAGGATAGACACCAAGAAGTATTGGGACTGTCAATGTGTACCCTTTTTCCCCATCCATAAGCAGGTATAAGGAAGTTAAGAATGCATTAACAAAATTTTTCTTTAAAAATTTACTTGCACACTTCCCACCAAGTCACACGGACGAGAAAGAACACCATTGGTCCACATGCATGTCTAGTGGGGATTGGCCTCGTGTCTACTCATGAAAGTTCCACACTCCCAATTGTTATGGCAAGGTACTTTTTTATCACTAGATTGCTTCATGACCTCCTGCCAGGTAAATGGCAGCTGAAGTACTCCTATGCAAAAGGACGAGGGTTTGTATTTATCAGAATAAAAAAAAATGTTTCCCACATCTTCACCTCTTGGTCCAGCCACCATGCCATGTTCCCTAGAGGTAAGCATATGAGCTGGACCACACAACTGTGTAACAATTTTCAACTAAAATTATCACCACCACATAATTCGTGGGCGTTGTTTCACTATTTTACTCAATAACAGAGGTTGTAAACTACACTCAACAAAACTCCACTTATTGTTTAGTTTATGGACACCAATACATAACAATTACTACTCCTTACCATGTCATCAAACAAATACATTTGTAGTAGTCAGAAACATTGCCTACTTTACCTAGGGTCAATATTTTCCCATCTATGAGAAACTTGGAACATGCTTTACACCACATGTATAATATTGAATATTTAACACTAAGCGTCCACTTATATGAAGTGCTTGTAAAATAAAAGCTGGACATAATTGTGCACTATATGGGAATAAAACCCTATTACTTGGCCTTGTCAGGTCAGTCTACCTTCAAGAATTTGGTCATACTGCTTTCTCAAAATCCAAAAGGATAACCTGACTCTAAACAAACACTAGTCATTAGAAACAGTTTTTAATCACTTTCCAGAATAAAAAGGAAATTCAGAGCAAAAATCATCATCCAAATAAATCTTTGTAATCACTGAAATAAGTAAAATTTAACAACAAGTAGGGTTACAGTATCTACAAACAGACTTTCAACAATAATCATTAGTCACATTCATTACAACTTGTGCATTGGATATGTCTAATGTTACTTCACTACATTACAATCAGCTTTTAGTTTGACTCTAAAAAACAAACTTCAATAGCTTATAAAAACATACAAAATTCACTTACGGGTGGAGAAGGCTTTGCTGAAGGTGAACCAACATTTCTCTCTCTTCCATCCACTAACTCAGACAAGTAGGCATCTGTAATATATAGGCATAAAAACAACCATAATCTAAAAATAGTTTTGTAACAAAATATATTTTACAATCATCTAAACCAGGAAGCCTCGGCACAAAATTTCTTTGTTATAGTAATGGAGAAACTTGCACAAGCATTAAGAGAAACCACTAAGTTCCTGTGCGTAGATTATCACGTTTAAAATACTTTACAAAGAAAAAGCCTTTTCCTATTCACACAGTTAAAACATGGCATTAAAACCAAAGTTCTAGCCCTACCAATGACCTAATTTTAAAAAATAATATTTTTAGAATAAATCATGATTAAAGAAAATGAAGCAGCAATTAATAAGTCCATTCTTTGGAGGGCAAGTTCCAATGTATGAAAATAGTGAGCTAAATAGAAAAACAGGTGTGCAGAGAATATTAAATTTATAATCCCATTTTACCGATGAAAAAAAACTGACCTGCTTCCTAGTAAAACTACACTTTATACTGGCAATAATTATTCAACCATTGGTTGTTAAACAACTGAAATTACAACGTAAGTGGTATTCCAGGCATTCGTATTTCCTTTCCCATACGTATTTCTTCTCCCAATTCCCAATTTGTCTATTAAACTAATAGCACCTACTGGTGTAACAATTCACTCTCACACCTGACATAGGCCTGAAATCTATAAATGGCCATTTTTCACCTCACAACTAGAAAACTCCTCTTACATAGAGCTTTGGTTGATAATCTTTTAAGATGAAACAAAATACATTACTCTAGTATACAGTGGAAAAATGAGAGCGCTACAAATGCATCCTTAAAACAAAATACATTACTCGAGTATACAGTGGAAAAATTAAAGAACCACAAATGCAATCGTAAAATTTTTCAAATGAGGAGGTACTTTATTCCTAAATAATTTGTGTAAAATCATTAATCAAGCAATAAACATTAGCATTACCTTGCATCAATTTATATACAATAATTTTCTCCAAAGTAAATAAACTCACCAATAGATTTCTTCCTATTTGTTTGTTCTGGAATTATGTTACGCAGGTCCAAAGAATTGTTCAAATAAGAGTTCACCTTCATGATCGCCTCCAAATTACGATCCTCCTGCTCCCTATCAATATTCAAGGAGCCATACAGGTCCGCCAGGTCATTCTGTGAATAAAAAGGATTAAGCTACAATTAGATCCATGTATCAAAATATATAAAGTGGTATGTAAATCAACCTAGATAACGATGAATTGCCCGACAAATTTCATAAATCTTCCATTTTCTGCGTAAATGAAGGCCTTCACAAAAGAAGAAGGGGGAGCTGATAGTGCCAGCAAATAAGTACTGTATATGCCCAGGATTCAACTTAAATTCTTCCGGTAACTTTGGAATGTTTAAAGCTGTTAAGGGGTGCAAGAACCTAGTGAAATACACCTCAAAATTTCCTACCATCTTTAAGAATGCCATGAAAAGTACATGGGGAACCGAAAAAATTGAATATATGGTCGGCAGGATTTTTTTTTTTTTTTTTTTTTAAAGACGTGTACTTTTCTGCATTTCCATTCAGATTTCTTGCAATTAATCCACTACGTAGTTCAAACCAGGGTTGGATCAAATACTGACTTTTTACAGTTGAAATACAAATACTTTCGTTTGGGATTCCAAAAATACAAAATACAAACAAATACTTTTGTTTCGGAATCCAAAAATACAAATACAAATACTTTTATTTCTAAATCTAGAAATACAAATACAAATACTTTTCTTCCTAAATCTAAAAATAAACAAAAATAAATGACTGGTTCAGAAAATATAAATGAAAATACAAGTACTCTTATTTCAGATTTTAAAGCTACTAAAAAAAAATCCTCCTGAAAATTTGCAAACTATATAAATTTTTTTCACACAAGTTTATATCTGCATTCTATATATCATAATTGCATTTAATCATCATTAATGCCCAGAAGGTTTCCGGGCTAAGTTTTGCTCGCTCAGGAGTGTAAAAATTACCGGCCTTACTAAAGACACTTCAACTCTTACGCGATGAGTACGCGACATGTAAATGACCCATCATAGTTTCGTTTTGGTGGCAGGTCAGAGACAGCAACATAATGGAATTTCACTTAAAGAGTTTAAAACAAAACTAGCTTAAGGGTTCGTACCTATTAAGGAAGCTGACTTCAATGGTTCTCTGCATTAATAAGTCTGCTGTCCTTTGAGAACCAGCAATCCACTCAGGGGGCTGAAGAACTCTAGGAGCTGTCAACCGGTGAATAATCTCTATGCTGACAGGAGAAAAGGGTGCTAGGGATTAAGGGAGTGTAGTGGTAGATCCTTCACCTGCTACTGCATTCGTTGCTACGAATGGACCCAAAGTGTAGCAGTCCTCATAGAGAGTCTGTACACATTTTAAATAAAGTGATGATAATCCAGATCACTTCTCCAAAACATTGTATTCATCATACTTTGCAAAGAACTATTTTGTTTAAAAGCCATACAAGTTGCCACAGCTCCAACTTCATGAATCTCAACTTTCAGGAGCTTAAGATCTGCCTCACCAGTGTGTGTGTGTGTGTGAGCTTCTTTAACTGAAAGTCTATGAAATATGATAAGGAGTTTTTAGACATAGGTAAAGCAGGCTTTTTGACTGTACACCAAAGAGCTTCTGAACTGCCTCTTAAACATTTAGTCCTGTCTAAATAGAACCTTAGTGCTCTAATAGGACAAGAACCTTTTCCAGCTCCTCACCCACCAAATCAGAGGGGTTAGCAATTTCAAAAGATTTTGGTCATGGGTGAAAAGGACGTTAGTTTTTGGCTAGAAAATCAAACTGCAGAGCATATAACCTTGCCGTTTCTAAAGCCAATGTTTTTGCTAAAAGAATGAACTTCACTGACCCTTTTAGCTGTTCCTAAGCTTATTTTAGCTGTTCCTAAGCTTATTAAAAATAAAGTCTTTAAAGTCAGATCTTTAAAAGCAGCAGAGTTCAAAGGTTCGAATCTGTCACTCATAAGAAATTTAAAAACCACGTCTAAATCCAGGATGGTGAATCCTGTTGACGTTTCTTAGAGGTTTCAAAGGAACTAAAGAAATCCTGAAGGTCCTTGATGTTCGAGAGGTCTAAATGTCTATGCCTGAAGACCGCTGCTAACATACTCCTGTACCCTTTAATGGTTGAGGAGGAAAAATTGTGCCTCCTTCTGAGCTCTAAAAAGAAATCGGCAATTTTGAGTTGTAGAGATACTGGATGAAGAAACTAAGTTTGTTTTACACTATGCTCTAAACACTTCCAACTTGGATTGGAACACCCTGATAGTAGAAGTTCTTCTTGCTCTAGCAATAGCCTTGGCCACTTCCTTCGAAAATACTCTAGATCTTGCGAGTTTTTCGATAGTCTGAATTCAGTCAGATGTAGAGCTGGGAGGTTTAGATGGTTTCTTGCCAAATGAGGTTGTCTGAGAAGATCTATTCTCAATGGCAAGCTTCTTGGAAGATCCACCAACCATTCCAGTACCTCTGTGAACCAACCTCTTGACGTCCAGAAGGGGGCTATTAACGTCAATCTGGTTCCCTCGTGAGCCACAAACTTTTGTAGTACTCTGTGCAGCACTTTGAATGGAGGGAAAAACGTACACATCTAGGTGTGAGCAGTCCATCAGGAACGCATCTATGTGCGACGCTTTGAGATCCGGAACTGGGGAGCAATAATTCTCTAGTCTTTTGGTTTTTGAGGTTGCAAATAGATCTATATCCGGGAAACTAGAGATATTAGGTGAGAAACAGGAATGTGGGAAAATACTAAGCAAAATATTAAGAAGAGAGACAATGCAAGACTTTAAACTGAAAGGAATAGGCCGAACTATACTAGGAAAAAAAAAAACTGCGTCTATGACAATCAGAATGGATTGTTTTCCCGCCAGTCCGCTGCAGGCTGTTCTTTTACCTCCCCCTAAGTTTTCACAAATATAGGGTTTTATTAATTCCATGTTTTTGGTAAATTCTGGTATTCAAAGAAAGTTTATAATAACATGTTACCTTATGCCGAGTGTAATTTATCCCAATTTGTGTTAAAATGTGAAAAATTACAAAATTACAAAGCGTGCATCCGAAAAAAAGCTGCTGCTGTTGACTTCGGCGGATTGGGTTATTAAATTTAGACTTACCATGCCGATACTTTATAATATATTTATTCTTTCATATTGTTTATTGACAAAACATATGTGATTAAGAAATATAGGTTAGTAAATAAGTTTTGATTCACATTACTTGGTCATTATTTGAGAACAATGAAGGTGTTCGGACAAAAATACTTCCGACCAATCAGGTATCAGGAACCTTTCCGAGCTAAAAGGGCACCCCCTGTGAGTCAGTGCAAATATGCACCGCTATAAAAAATAGACTATAGTTAAAAATATAATGAATACAAAAAATTTGGTAATTCTATACAAAAGCTCCACACTAATAATTTTGATAACTTTTTTCTGATTTACATAGCGCTGTATTTAAAGCTGACCTTTTTTTGAGGAGGAACAGTATTTTTACCTTTGTTAACCTTTCCAATCTTGGGTTGGGAATGAATTAAAGAATAAGTTTTAACATAAGAATAATGACATGTAAAATTATCAAACAAGGCCACCGGCTAACCTAAACAAACCACCTCACCTAGCAGGCGTATCCTCACCTAGCGCTAAGGGGGGATTCCCCCTGCGACTCCACCGCCTCTTCACAGTCATTAAATAAGAGCGTAAAACCCTTTGTGTACCTTCTTATGTTGGAGGGTAAAAAGGTGAGCTGCACCTTCCCGACTCTATACCAAACGCACAATAACCTCACCGATGAATGAGCACCAATCATAGTTTTGTGGGAAATTCTCTATTCTATTTTCAACAAATTTATATCTAAATTTAACACCAAAATAATTATACAGGTAACAAATTAGATTCTATATCTAAATGAGACTCTTCAAACCAAGTTCCCATAGAGGGATACAGAAAAACACTTCACTTCTTTTTTTCATTACAACAGGCCTTCTGTCACACCGAAATGCTTCTTTGTTAATATCAAGTCAGCATTTAGAGCAACAGGTGAGGCAAATATGTCACTTTCAATAACACCGTGATCTTGGCAGTACTTGATTCTTCTTTCGATGTTACCACAATAATGCAAAATAAAATCTTCAATTTAAATAAAAATTAGGACAAGAACTTGGGAGAAATTCCACAAATTGATGTCAAAGTACATGGTAAATGAGAAACCACACCAGAAGTGTAAGGATCACACGCTTCCATAGCTCTCTAAATTCAAATGTGGATAATCATCATCATTGGTTAAAAACTATGACATTTGAGTGGTCTTGTTGCGTAGAATAATAACAATCTACGTTTTTAAAATACAAACTAACAAACGAGAGCTCAGTCTGAAGAGAAACTTAAGAGTTATGAAGTCAAGGGACTGTTTTTTTCAGGTGGGTCAAATTTAATTTTGATTTTTAAACCACTTCTAGACCTTGGACTTCCCTCTTTTTAGTGAAAAGTACTTAAAATTGACAACTTGCTGTCAGAGCTTCAGTACAGAATTACCAAAAATTCTTTCAATAGGAAAAATATTCAACAAAATATCTGGTCAAAATTATTCATGATCTTGCCTTTTAATATGTTATTTTCATTAGTAAAATAAATTTTTGAATATACTTACCCGATAATCATGTAGCTGTCAACTCCGTTGCCCGACAGAATTCTATGGAGGGATACGCCAGCTATCACAATACTAGAAGGGGGTGTACTTACCAGCGCCACCTGTGGCCAGGTACTCAAGTACTTCTTGTTGACACCTCCTCAATTATTCCTCGGTCCCACTGGTTCTCTATGGGGAGGAAGGGAGGGTCGATTAAATCATGATTATCGGGTAAGTATATTCAAAAATTTATTTTACTAATGAAAATAACATTTTTCAATATTAAACTTACCCGATAATCATGTAGCTGATTCACACCCAGGGGGGTGGGTGAAAACCAGTGTACAAGATTAAAGGATAGCTAAGTATCCCATATTTCATATAACAGTTATCTCAAATAACAATGAAATAATAAGTACCTGGTAAGGAAGTCGAATTGAACCGTTACTCTGTCTCTTTTTTAAGTTCGTCTTCCTTACTGAGCGCAGCGTTCCTCTTGGAGGCTGAATCAACCCAAAGGTGCTAAAGTATACAGGGCTGCAACCCATACTAAAGGACCTCATCACAACCTTTAACCTCGGCGCTTCTCAAGAAAGAATTGACCACCCGCCAAATCAACAAGGATGTGGAAGGCTTCTTAGCCGACCGAACAACCCATAAAAAGTATTCAAGAGAAAGGTTAAAAAGTTATGGAATTATGGGAATGTAGTGGCTGAGCCCTCGCCTACTACTGCATTCGTTGCTACGAATGGACCCAGGGTGTAGCAGTACTCGTAAAGAGACTGGACATCTTTGAGATAGAATGATGCGAACACTGACTTGCTTCTCCAATAGGTTGCATCCATAACACTCTGCAGAGAACGGTTTTGTTTGAAGGCCACTGAAGTAGCCACAGCTCTCACTTCATGTGTCCTTACCTTCAGCAAAGCAAGGTCTTCTTCCTTCAGATGAGAATTTGCTTCTCTAATCAGAAGCCTGATGTAGTAAGAAACTGAGTTCTTAGACATTGGTAGAGAAGGCTTCTTGATAGCACACCATAAGGCTTCTGATTGTCCTCGTAATGGTTTTGACCTTCTTAGATAGTACTTAAGAGCTCTAACAGGGCAAAGTACTCTCTCTAGTTCGTTCCCCACCATGTTGGACAGGCTTGGGATCTCGAACGACTTAGGGTAAGGACGGGAAGGAAGCTCGTTTTAGCCAAAAAGACCGAGCCGCAAGGAACATGTAGCCGTTTCAGATGTGAAACCTATGTTCCTGCTGAAGGCGTGGATCTCACTTACTCTTTTACCTGTTGCTAAGCACACGAGGAAAAGAGTTTCTAATGTGAGGTCCTTAAAAGAGGCTGATTGGAACGGTTCAAATCCTGATGACATTAGGAACCTTAGGACCACGTCTAGATTCCAGCCTGGAGTGGACAACCGACGTTCCTTTGAGGTCTCAACAGACCTAAGGAGGTCCTGTAGATCTTTGTTGGAGGAAAGATCCAAGCCTCTGTGGCGGAAAACCGCTGCCAACATACTTCTGTAACCCTTGATCGTAGGAGCTGATAGGGATTTTACGTTCCTTAGATGTAACAGGAAGTCAGCAATCTGGGTTACAGTGGTACTGGTTGAGGAAAACTGCATTGGCCTTGCACCAGCTTCGGAAGACTTCCCATTAAGACTGATAGACTCTGAGAGTGGATGTCGTCCTTGCTCTGGCAATCGTTCTGGCTGCCTCCTTCGAAAAGCCTCTAGTTCTTGAGAGACTTTCGATAGTCTGAAGGCAGTCAGACGAAGAGCGTGGAGGTTTGGGTGTACCTTCTTTACGTGAGGTTGACGCAGAAGGTCCACTCTAGGAGGAAGAGTCCTGGGAACGTCGACCAGTCATTGCAGTACCTCGGTGAACCCTTCTCTCGCGGGTCAGAGGGGAGCAACCAACGTCAACCGTGTCCCTTTGTGAGAGGCGAACTTCTGAAGTACCCTGTTGACAATCTTGAACGGCGGGAATGCATACAGGTTGAGATGGGACCAATCCAGCAGAAAGGCATCCACGCGAACTGCTGCTGGGTCTGGAATCGGAGAACAATACAAGAGGAGCTTCTTGGTCATCGAGGTAGCGAATAGAACTATGGTTGGCTGACCCCACAGGGCCCAAAGTCTGCTGCAAACATTCTTGTGAAGGGTCCACTCTGTGGGGAAGGCCTGACCCTTACGGCTGAGGCGATCTGCCATGACATTCATATCGCCCTGAATGAGCCTCGTTACCAGCGTGAGCTTTCGATCTTTGACCAAATGAGGAGGTCCCTTGCGAACTTGAACAACTTCCTCGAATGAGTCCCTCTCTGCTTGGAGATGTAAGCCAAGGCTGTGGTGTAGTCGGAGTTCACCTCCACCACCTTGTTAAGCTGGAGGGACTTGAAGTTTATCAAGGCCAGATGAACTGCCAACAACTCCTTGCAATAGATGTGAAGTGTCCTTTGCTCCTGATTCCATGTTCCCGAGCATTCCTGTCCGTCCAGTGTCGCACCCCAGCCCGTGTCCGATGCGTCCGAGAAGAGACGGTGGTCGGGGGTCTGAACAGCCAAAGGTAGACCTTCCTTGAGAAGAATGCTGTTCTTCCACCACGTTAGAGTAGACCTCATCTCTTCGGAAACAGGAACTGAGCCCGTCTCTAGCGTCAAGTCCTTTATCCAGTGAGCAGCTAGATGATACTGAAGGGGGCGGAGGTGAAGTCTCCCTAACTCGATGAACAGGGCCAGCGATGAAAGTGTCCCTGTTAGACTCATCCCCTGCCTGACTAAGCATCGGTTCCTTCTCAGCATGCTCTGGATGCATTCTAGGGCTTGGAAGATCCTTGGGGCCGACGGACAAGTCCGAAAAGCTCGACTCTGAAGATCCATACCCAAGGAAACAATGGTCTGGGATGGAACGAGCTGAGACTCCTCAAAATTGACCAGGAGGCCCAGTTCCTTGGTCAGATCCATAGTCCATTTGAAAATCTCCAGACAGCGACGACTTGTGGGAGCTCTTAAAAGCCAGTCGTCTGACGGAGCCGGACACAAGATCATGATACTGCTGCACAGTCTGTAAACTGTCAATCATGGGCAAGCGAGGAAGTACAGTGACAACCCGAATCTGTCTAGACTATCTGGGTCGTACAGACAACTCCTTAACGGGTTGCTGAGGTTGCCGCACTGCGTCACAACAAGTCCCTTCTGTTGGTTGTTGAACGTCTTCCCCGTGACACATTGACTCCGTAAACAAAAAAATCCTCTAACAAGGACTAAGCTTGGAGTGCATGTCATGCAACACAGCTCAAGGTCTATGGGAGCAGGTGTGGTAACAGACGGGATTAGCGGCTGAAGTGGAACCATTACCTTCCCTGTAAGCATGTAATGCTTAAATAAAAGTCCATAAGAGGTTATGCAGCTAAAGGCTCCCTCCAAATGACAGAGTCCTCAAGGGAATATCAGAAGGAGGGAGAAAAGAACTTTCTCATCTACAGGGACCTTATCCTAGAAAAGCTAAGTTCTCTGAGTGAGGGTTCACTGGTGCAAAAGCAGCAGACTAGAAGGCAACGTTATGAAACTGCTTGACAGTCTAGTGAGTTGGCAACAACCCAAGATATGTTGAGAAGCATGCGGTAAGGTATGCAGAGCATGATGAATGCAGAGTATGCTGTATGCAGAGCATGCTGTATGTAGAGCATGTTGTATGCAGAGCATGCTGAATGCAGAGCATGCTGTATGCAGAGCATGTTGTATGCAGAGCATGCTGAATGCAGAGCATGCTGAATGCTGAGCATGTAGTAAGCAGAGCCTGCTGTAAGGAAAGCAGAGCGTGTGCATGGCGTTTAACATTCTTAGAAATTCCATGACCAGTGCTAGAGTGCTTTATGCATGCTTGCATGGGGTTTAAAAATCAACATAATGTTTACCTTACATTCATAACTCATGATTCATATTTTTGCCATGGTTTGAAAATGGAGGTAAGGTATGCTGAACAGCAGAGTCAGAACGAGCTGGAACAACAACAGTGGAAGGTGCAGAAAGTTCCTGTTCCTGTGGAATGAGTGGAGCGTGAAGAGACCGAGGTTGCGCAGAACAAGGTAAAGTTCCCGCAAGCAGAGGTGTCTGAGGTGCAGGAACAGGGTGCACGGGTTGAGCTCGGTGCAGCAGCTGAGGAGACTGACTCACAGGTGGAAGAGGTTGTACCTCCACCGAGAGTTGCACCACCGGTGGAGCAGCCAGGGGAGGAGGAGGAAGAGTGGAGTAATCCTCCTGATCCCAAACCGAAGGTTGCCTTAAAGAAGGCTGAGGCTGAACAACACTGGGAACAGCGAACACAGAAAGAGGTTCAACATCGTACGCCTGGCAGAAGGTGCTGCGACTGGGTGCAGCGAGTGCAGGCGGGTTGAGCACAGGCTGAACGGGTGCAGGTGGAGGTGCAACACTCTCAGCCCGACATTCACGCAACAGGTCCGAAAGCTGTGCTTGCATGGACTGTAGTAGAGTCCACAACATCGTACGCCTGGCAGATGGTGCTGCGACTGGGTGCAGCGAGTGCAGGCGGGTTGAGCACAGGCTGAAAGGGTGCAGGTGGAGGTGCAACACTCTCAGCCCGATACTCACGCAACAGGTCCGAAAGCTGTGCTTGCATGGACTGTAGTAGAGTCCACAACATCGTACGCCTGGCAGATGGTGCTGCGACTGGGTGCAGCGAGTGCAGGCGGGTGCAGCACAGGCTGAACGGGTGCAGCCGGTTGGTGCACCACCGGTGCAGGCGGGTGCAGCACAGGCTGAACGGGTGCAGCCGGTTGGTGCACCACCGGTGCAGGCGGGTGCAGCACAGGCTGAACGGGTGCAGGCGGTTGGTGCACCACCGGTGCAGGCGGGTGCAGCACAGGCTGAACGGGTGCAGCCGGTTGGTGCACCACCGGTGCAGGCGGGTGCAGCACAGGCTGAACGGGTGCAGGCGGTTGGTGCACCACCGGTGCAGGAGGAGGAGGTGCAACACTCTCAGCACGACACTCACGCATCAGGTCCGAAAGCTGTGCTGCATGGACTGTAGTAGAGTCCACAACATCGTACGCCTGGCAGGTGGTACTGCGATCAGGTGGAGCGAGCATAGGCGGGGGGGAGTGTAGGCGCACTCTCAACCCGACAAAATGATGACTGAGGAGAGTCAGAGCTAACCCAATGACTGCATCCGGGTTGTTGAACTTTACTTCGTACGTCTGGCATAGGTCTGGACTTTACGTTTAAGAGGTCTAGAGACCTGAGACCAGCGTTACTCTGCCTTTATTTTCTCCTCTAAATCTCTTCTGCAGACGAGCAAAATAAGGGCTCAATCGTCTGCGGGTGGGAGTGACGGTCTCGGTAAGACACGCCCACAACCACCGAGGATACTTCTGTGCGTCGATCAAGGCCTGCCGAACCCTTTTGCCCTTCGACATTGCTTCTCCCCTGGGCTTGGGAGCTTGCAAGAGGTCCCGGACTGGGAGGACGACTGGCGCGCACAAAAGTACCCTCACGCATAACACTGACATCAATCACTTATCACTTTGATTTCTGTTTGCACTTATTTCACTGAACTCGAAACTTTAAGTGGTTTGTACCTGAAACACGCAATTCTATCCTTCTCAAAAGTTAATAATTGCGAAAACAGAATTACAATGTAACAGAAAAATCTAATGAAAGAAAATTCAGTGGCTGGAAAGAGACTAAACACTAGATCACTCTAGAAACGTTTAGTTTCTTCCCCTAAAGAGACTAGGGATAAGAGCAAAACGATAACAACGTTACTCGTACGCCTGGCAGGCTTGAGGGAAACGTTTATCCTCTTTCTCCCTCCGTCTCTATCTCTCTCTCTCTCTCTCTCTCTCTCTCTCTCTCTCTCTCTCTCTCTCTCTCTTGACTTAGAACCTGAGAGAAGAGCCCAATCATATATATCGTTAAAACATATTATTGTTAAAGGAAAAAAACTGAAATATTTCCCAAAAAGAAAAGTTCCTTATTAGGATCAAAACCATTAAGTTAAGAAAGAATGAACAAAACGCTAGACACGGTTACTCTTACTGCAATGTGAAACCGTGAACATTCTTTCTCTATCGTAACGATAGAGTGCAAGTTGAAACGTTCTGAACGTCAACAACTGCCGAGACAAACAAAACGTTAGTTCAACTTTGAAAAAGTACGAGACTATCAAAGAAATTCTTTCAAAGACCTTAAAATAGCATAATATGTTAACAGGTAAAACCGAAATGACGGGCTCACGATAATTAACTTCGGTACCAAGAAAAGACCGCCTACTATTAGGAAGGTCGAATATAAACAAATATAAAAATTAATTTTAATAAGTTTATAATAAAAGGAAGTTAATCGAAGAGGCCTATAAGAGGCGGAGAGATATAAAATAAATCTATAACTTTTGTTAAGCAAAATTAAGAAAGAGAGTCTATACTCTCTTAGACACCAACACTTTCGTCTAAGGGAAGGGTCGGCCATTGAAAGGTGAACGAGAGTTCATACTCTCTTCGTCACCAAAATTAATCAAATTAATTCCAAAAGCTAACTAAGCTAAAATAGAAGTTTCCAGTAAAGCGACAGCCGAAATCAAAGAGAAATACTTCACCAAAGTCGTGAAAATACTCCAAGAACATAAGCGTATCCCAGAACGTCTTGCCGGAAGCACGACAGAGGAATAATTGAGGAGGTGTCAACAAGAAGTACTTGAGTACCTGGCCACAGGTGGCGCTGGTAAGTACACCCCCTTCTAGTATTGTGATAGCTGGCGTATCCCTCCATAGAATTCTGTCGGGCAACGGAGTTGACAGCTACATGATTATCGGGTAAGTTTAATATTGAAAAAGTGAAAATCCCTGTCACATTGTTCCATCCATTTTCCACCGACATACAGTATTACCAGCAGAGCACACACTGCAAGCATTCTGGCTAGTCGACACCAAGGAGTAATTAGAAAGTAGACATCCAATATACAAACATTTGCGTTCATAGCTTACTCATTAGTTTATACAATCTGACAATAACAATAAAACTAAAGGAATGGTCTTGTTTTTTGGGAGACTTTTCATCAGCATGACTTTTCAGGCCCTTCTCCCCACTGACCCCGTACAGGTACTCCGTCTTTGAACAACAAAGCTGTTTAGCTGTTCCCACCTACATTTATAAATGGTATTACCAATCTTTTTACTGTAGCCTTCTGATAAAAACATTGACAATTTCGATCAGTCCTTACGAGATATGCTGCAGTGTTCTAAACAGCAACCAAATTCTGCTTATGTGGATGTGTCACTAAAAAACTACAGTACTTTCATTAACAAAACTACTTTTATAGTAGCTGCAGTTTCATTAGACAGGCAGTTATGAGCCAATTAAATGCACTATTGTAACTTCCACCAAAGAAATGAAGAATCATGGATTTTTTTTTTTTTTTTTTTTTTTTTGACAAAACAGTGATTTCTTACAAGTTTTCCTAGAAACAACAGCTTCACATTGTGTAACCCGGTGATTCAACGGCCACGTCACAACTATGTAGAAGTACAATAAGCATGTTAGATTGAAGTTTATGAAAATTACGCGGTGACGACCCCATCCCCTTACGAAATCACAAGGATTCACACAATTTGGGAAAAATCAAATCAGGCTTGAAAAACCAGACTATCCAGCATATGCCAAACACCCATGTACTTTAACCCTTTTACCCCCAAAAGGACGTACAGTACTGGTACGTTTCACAAAACTCATCCCTTTACCCCCAGGGACATACTGGTACGTCCTTGCAAAAAAACTGTTTTACATCCTTTTCTGCATATTTTTGATAATTTTTCGAGAAACTTCAGGCATTTTCCAAGAGAATGAGACCAACCTGACCTCTCTATGACTTTGGAAAAAATCAAATCAGGCTAGAAAAACCCAACTATCCAGCATATGCCAAACACCCATGTACTTTAACCTTTTTAACCCCAAAGGACGTACTGGTATGTTTCACAAAACTCTTCCCTTTACCCCCAGGGACGTACCGGTACGTCCTTGCAAAAAAACCGCGTTTTACATTCTTTTTTGCATATTTTTGATAGTTTTTTGAGAAACTTCAGGCATTTTCCAAGAGAATGAGACCAACCTGACCTTTCTATGATGAAAATTAAGGCTGATAGAGCAATTTAAAAAAATATATATACTGGAAAATGAGCTTGAAAAAAATAACCCCTGGGGGTTAAGGGTTGGAAAGTTCCAAATAGCCTGGGGGTAAAAAGGTTAATACTACAGCGACCCATGAGGATGGCATGAGTAACACATACATGTATTACTTACCAGAATATTGGAGCAGTGAAATTGGGTTTATTTGCGAGCAAACGTAGCCGTGCCAGAGCAAAAACCATCCAAGGAACGTGAAAAATTATAGGGAATTATACTTTGAATTTCAAGCCACTTACATTAAAAATATATTCATCTAATTGATTACCTTTTGTTTATTATACATCCCCAACCATTATCATTGCTGCAAACCATTAGAGTTTCCCAACCGCAAACCCTGTTTCTCGCTGGGATACCACAAACTGGTTTCATAAGGGGATTGCGGGAAAACTCAATCATTATCAGAAATGGATAAAAAACAAGATGGTGAAAAAGAAAAATATATTCTTTGTGTACGTATTTGGCTAGGCTAGAAATTAAAGTAACATTTACCACCCATATTTTTCAAACTTATAAAATTTGCAAGTTACAATTGAAAAACCATATTTCAAAAGGGAGGAGAAGTCTAAAAACAACAAAATCACCTAACCTAAGGTACCCCCACTTAACCTAGACTTGGAGCTGTATCCTTAACTACAAGAAGGGGGTTGTTATGACCAGTAACCCCTCCCTCTTTGACTGAGTTATCCTTAGCTTATCCTAAGACCAAGTCTCAACCTTGCGTTTGCTTCCCATCTGGCCTCAATTCTGGCAAGGTAAAACTAAATCATAATTCATAAAATATAAAATTATGCATTTCAGACAGATAGGTAAAATTATAGTGTAATAAATGGTTCGAAAAAAAAATATTTTTTCTAAGTATTTTTGGTGGTTTTTTAACTTTTTCCATAATTATTTCTGGAACAAATCCTTCATTTTGAATTGTGGTGGGTCGACTACCAAAAAAGAAAGGAGTAATAGTAAAGAAATACTCTAAACACTGTCGAGATGACAGTATATTTTTTAGGACTTTGGATGCATACAAAACATGATTTTTTTATCCCATTCTCTACTGTATGTAGTCATTCAGTGTTCATCGTACTAAAAATACCTCCTTACTTAATTGGGATAATGATTTATTGGTTTTTGTTCTGCCGTAGCTGGCTTTCACTCTTAAAGGGGTGCATACGCACTTAGCAAGGGGACGGGTTATAGCTTCGTGCTGCAGCTTCTGTTCAAACATGGACTTTGCTTCCACTTCCCATTATCAAACTAAATATATCAATACATGTTTCTACCCTAACCTTTCATAATTAACATGGTAAGTAAAATAAGAGTTGTAATTATATTACATCTTCTAAATATAAAACTTCTGTACCTTTACTCGTTAGAACAAGTACAGTAACTTCAAACAGAAGCATCATTATCAGTTTTTCCTGAACAACCGGGTGGAAGTTTCTGTAGCCTGTGCCAAGATGACAAAAGGAGCAATACGGGAATTTTTTCTTTTCCTATTAAAATCTGTAACTTCCGGTAACAGAGGTTTCCACCAGTAGGCTAGTACAGTACTGTATATGGGACTCAAATTAGTGTATGTGCAAAGATCTATTCAAACTAATTTTGAATTGTTCTATACTGTAATGAAATCCAAAGATAACAATTGCATCCTAGAACAGTGCAATATTAGATTAAAAGATAGAACCTTCGCAATAGAATACTGTACGTAGATATTTGTAGATATACTATTTTGAATCCCATATACAGTAGTATAATTGGTGGAAAACTTATCATATTTCTACAAGCTAAGCTATGACTAGTTGGAAAAGCACTATGGGTGTAAAACTACTAATTATTATAATCATTATTATTATTACAAGCTAAGCAGGATGCTATAAGCCAGGGGTGGCCAACCTATGGTGCATGCGCAAACAGTGGCGCATTGCACGATTACAAGTGGCGCACTATACCCCAGAGATAATTAAAAAACCAAGCCCGCTAATAAAAAAAATACCAAAAATACTAGATTAGAAAAAAAATAAAAAAATAATCTAAGGGGACCTTCAGCTATGTCCCGCATTTTTTTCTTTTAATTATTCGAAATACACCATTTCTATGTGTGTTAGATTTTAGACATATATAATACCTTAACCATAAACCAACGTTACAGAATACAGTACATTGAAAAAATCATATTACTACGAGAGGCCTTTGATAGTCGTTTTAGTGATTTTGCTGAAGAAGATTGCATGGTTGCATTTATAAATCCATTTTCACTCACTGAACATAACATTCTGAAGATGCCTAGTAATATACAGATGGAGCTTATTGGTTTAAAAGCAAATTCAGTGCTGAAGAGTAAATTTAATGAATTTCCCTCACTCCCAAGTGCATCTGAAATGCTTATTTTTGGCGATCATAAACAAGTGAACATTTACCAGAATTTAGAAAATTTACCAAAAGTTATGCCTGTAGCTTTGTAACAACATACAGACGCGAGCAAATATTTTCATCCATGAAAATGTTCAAGAAGTGAGGTCGCGACTATCCCATTCAAATCTGAACTGTCTGTTGCTCTGTTACTAATTTACCTGCTAGAATTAAAGATTTAGTGAAAGCAAGGGAAAGTCAAAAGTCTCAT